>NW_026067987.1:741044-1018643 GCF_014885135.2 Alexandromys fortis | reverse complement strand
AGAGAGAGAGAGAGAGAGAGAGAGAGAGAGAGAGAGAGAGAGAGAGGTAAGTTTGTTTATAATAGTGCCCGGTGCCTAGTGTATTGACAACTCAAGCCATGTGTGCTCTAAGGAGTCAGTAGTCTACAAAGTGGGCTCGGGCCAGGCTAGCTCTCTCATTGTCCCTTATGGTTCTCAACTGTGCCAGAATCACCCCATCCTTCCCTGTCCTCTTTCTGTGACCTTCTATGCCTCCACTGCTCTCCCCGTTACCTTCACAGCTTGCTTTCAATGTAGGGTTTGTTCAGCTGCCTCTTTCCCCACCCATGGGCTCCTCCGGTTCTCCTTCACTGCTGGGTTTCATCCGTGCTACCTATCATTATATCTTAGACGTAAGATTAATCCTTTTATTTAAATTGTTTTCTATGAACCGTCCAGAGAGATGGCTCAGCAGTTAAGAGCACTGTCCGCGGCCCAATTGTGCTGAGATCCTGAGGACCCAAGTTTGATTCCCGCCAAACTCACGGTGGCTCGCAGCCATCCGGCCTGAGCTCCTGCGCCCTCTTGTGGTGTACATGGGAAAAATTGTTTTCTGTGCTACAGATACATCTCTGTTAGAGTAGATACTTTGTTATGTTCATTGATGTTTCCTCGGCACCCAGAATAGCCCTGGAATACAGCAGATGCTCACAGTCAACGAATGAATGAATATTTCACGTATCCCCATCCTACACTTGAGCACACGTGTGCTGCTTCACACTTTTGCTGGTACAGAGAGGCAGTGAGCAGCTCTGCGTATATTCCTTTCTTCACTTTTTCCTGGAACTCCTGTATGGTGGTATGTTATTTATAAATAAAGCATGCCTGGAGATCAGCGCAAAGCAGCCACGTTAGTCAGCCATACAGGCTGGCAATGGTCACGCACACCTTTAATCCCAGCAGCCGCACTAGTTAGCCACAAAGACCAGGCAATGGTGGTGCATGCCTTTAAACCCAGCACTAGAGAGGAATATAAAACAGGAGGAGACAGGTCTCAGCTCAGTCTCAATCTGAAGATTCGTGGAGGCAGGTTCGCCCATTTCAGTCTGAGATAGAGCCAGTGGCTGGCTGCTTTGCTTTTCTGATCTTCAGGTTGAACTCCAGTATCTGTCTCTGGGTTGTTATTATTCGTGCTACACTCCTGGATCATGGGTTAAGCACAGCTTTGGTTTATTTGCTGTTACCAGCTCCCTATTTCCACCCCCTCCTCACAGTTTGAGGCTCCTGCCCAGAACTTGACGGTACCTGGTGTTACCGACTTCACTGAATTCTGCTAACTGCAGTAAGACAGGGTATTTGGTTTTAGTTTGTTTTTATTATTTTCTTGTAAGAGAGAGAGACTATACATACACTCATGTGGGAGACGGTCTCTCCTGCCACCATGTGGGTACTGCGGACTGAACTCAGGTCTTCTGAGCCCTTTGTCTGCTAGCTGGCTCACTGGCCTTGGTTTAATCTTTATCACCTGGTTTCTTGTGAGTGAAAGCATTGGCATGTGTTTATTGATCATTTGTCTCCTCTGTAAATGACTTGCTCTACTGGTTTTTTTTTCCTTTTTGAAACAATCTGTCTAAGATGTTTAGACTGACCTTGTGTTTGCTTCTTAGCCCAGGCAAGCCCTCAATGCATGATCATCCTCACTTAGCCCAGGCAAGCCCTCAAGGCATGATCATCCTCACTTAGCCCAGGCAAGCCCTCAATGCATTCAATTAGCCCAGGCAAGCCCTTATGCATGATCATCCTCACTTAGCCCAGGCAAGCCCTCAACGCATGGTCATCCTCATTGAGCCCTCCCGAGTGGCTGGGGTGACAGGCCCGTGCTATCAGGCCTAGTTCATCAAACATTTGGCTAGACTGAAATCAGTCTGCATGCTACACCACCAAGAAGATCATGGAGCCCTGAGAAACCTCATTTCGGAAGCATTTTCATTGAAACTGTATGCCTGACTTCGTATAGGAAATCTTTAATAAGCTGTTTAATAAGCTCTTGCTATTCTAATGGCTTTAACATTCTGGAATGAAGTAATGGGATCCAGTTAACGTACTTGTTTTATTTTACTCAAATGCCTGATGATTGCTAGCTGACTATTGAATGCCAAAACTCAAGTGGACAGTGGCAGTGACAAGCCTAAACACTGTCCCTCAGGCGTCACAGACAGGACAGGAAGGGGCTGCTCTTGGAACTCAGCTTGGATCCTCTTCTTCCCCCATTACAGTCTCAGAAGGACATGGTCGATCATGTAAACAGTGTTTAATTCTCTGTTCAGCCCCACCTTGTGTTCATGTGGCCTCTCTTCCTCATGCTGCAATTTTCCTTTCCAGATTATTGGAGTTAATAGTAATGTTGTCAAAGTGTAGTTTGGATGGATTATAATGAAATTTATTCATAGCAATAAAAAATGTATTGTTGGAAAGTAATTTACCTTCAGTAGAAGCCATTGCCTCTCTCAGGGTCATAATGAGTGTGTCTGCATACGTTAGAATGTGTGTGCACGCGTACGTGTGTGTGTGTGTGTGTACGCGTATGTGTGTGTGTTGAACCCAGGGTCTCATGTATCCTACTGATGTTTTTGTTTGTTTTTTAAGAAAGTTTCAATATATATCCCGGGCTGGTCTTGAACACACTATATAGCGGAGGATAACCTTGAACTTCTGATCCTCCTACGTCTACCTCCTGAGTGCTGGGATTGTGGGTGTTCACCACTGCTCATGGCTTATGCATATTTAAATCCCAAGGCCTTATGTATAATAGGCAACTACTCTACCAACTAAGATACATCCCAGCTCCAATAATATTTAATGAGAAGAATGACTTAATTGCCAAGTAATCAAACTAAGACAAAATGAAAAATTACTAGAAAAAAAAAGGAGAAAAAAATTGAAGACATCACTTCAACTTAGATGCTTTTAGCTCACACTTAGAGAAATGCAATCTTATGACAAACTAACACATGAATAGAAACGACGCGTGTCTCTCTAAAATACTTGTTTCGATATCTTCCTGCCGCCCCTGTGAACCTTCTCTTTGGAAATTAAAACAGTACCAATTATTTCCTTTTGCTCGTGCTAACAATATAAAGCTTTATCATGGACTGTAAGAAAGATCTAAACTACGAAATTAATTTTGGCACTATAGCAGCTCCCAACTGCAGAAACCAGTCTCTCTTCCTCATCTATGCGGAGATCTCTCTTGCCCTTTTTATTATGTTCCTAAAGTCACGGGAAAGGTTATTTTACTTGGCATGAAGTGAACCTTTTCTTACAACTTGGGGCCCAGCCTTTATCCGGACACACTGCACACACCTACTCTCCAGAGAGAGGTAAAGGGAGAATTGGCGGGGATGTTGAATCTCTGTGGAGAACACATGGCAATTCTTAGATGCAGTGTATTCTAAATAGTATTACTTCGAGAAATATAGCACATTGACAATAGGAAATTTAACAAATTTGGAAATCGGCTAAGTTGTCATCAAACCTCCAAGAACATCCTTTCTTCTTTCCTTTTCTTTCTTCCTTCCTTCCTTCCTTCCTTCCTTTCTTTCTTTCTTTCTTTCTTCCTTTTTCCCTTCCTTCCCTCCTTCTTTCTTTTTGGTTCCTTTTAAATAAATTCACCTTTTAAAACTGGAAAACAAGCTGAAAAACGAACCCTAAAAACATATTTTTTTTTAAATAGGGATAAGCTGAAAATGAAGTTTGTTGCTTTAACTCCAAAAATGACATAAAAATTTGGGACTAGGTCAATATAGGGGTGGGATAAAAATCAAGGTTTTGTAAGAAGGGATGTAAATAAAATATTGGAGATGTATGCAAAAAAAGATTTAAATCATTGATGCCCATAATTGATGATAAATCAAGTCATAGGACCACTTGCCACATAAGAGTGAGGGTCAGCATTTGAGTCCTCAGGACCCAGGCATAGTAATGCAATCTGTAATCCCAATGTTCCCTCAGTGAGACTGAGGGTGGAGAGAGGAGACATCTTAGGGGCTGGCAGGTCAACATAGACAGTGCAACAACACCAAAAAGTAAAAAATAAAAAAAAAAGATCCTGCCTCGAACAAGATGGAAGGCAGCTGACACCTAAAAGCTACCTACCCTCTACCTCTACACATGGTGGTATATACTCCTGGACCCACACACATCCTCTTGTATACACACACACACACACACACACACACACACAGAGTCACAAATAAAAGTTGGTATTGACTGTGAGGAAAAAAAGATCTATAATCACACATAAACCTGATCATTTCTAAGGCTGTTACATGGCAATATGTGTGTAAAACTCCAGCGTACAGGAAATCCAAGCTGATCTACCACTAAGGTCAATCCCCAGTGATTGTTCTTGTTGTTTGAGGGTAACGGCGGGATCCTGGTCACTTTCTTTCAGGCTAGTGTGGATTTCTCTCCTGGTCTGAAGCTCACACGGGGAGAGGCACACCTCCATGTTAGATAACACACATGGGACATTGCCAAGAAAGGTGTGACTGTACCTGTGATGGTGGCACAATCTCCACCCCCGGGCTGGACTCCTGGCAGATCACATGATCATGGATTCAGGCCATTTCCCCCCTCTCTGCCTTCTGCCAAGTGCCACGGTCTTTTATTCTTTGGAAATGGTGCGTGTATTTGTATGTACACATTAAATACATGCATTATATACATAATATATATATGTGACATTTTTAAAGATAAAACACATTATATTTTATATAATGTATTAAATAAATAATACAAAAAGCAAAATTAATTATATAGTATGAGTGTGTGTGTGTGTGTATGTGTGTATTTTGATTTATATTCATCCCTTACTACCTTACTCTGTCTTCTGCTGGGACCCCTAACATGGCTCTCTGACAACCTTATATCTCCTTCTCCTTTTTTTTAAACATCTTACTGAATCCAATTGTGTTGCTCATATGCACATAGCTGTGGCTCCATTTACTCAGACCCCAGCAGTCTCATGTCCAAAGTAAAGTGACGCTGCCTAGGCAGCCATCAACTGCCAATATCCCTGCAGCTAGCGGTCTGGGCCTCGGGAGCCAGTCCCCTATTCATGCTGGAATTCTGGCTGGTCTGATGACATGCAGGTAGTCACAGCTGCGAGTGCATGCATGCAACGGCTCTCCTGCCCATGCTCCTTACATTCCTTTTGTAATTTCCTTACATCTTTTCTTTTATATTCCCTGAGCCTCGGGGTAGGTTGACAGGGATGACTCATGCGTGACTGAGAACTCACAATTACTTATTCAGAGCGCTTTGACCAGCTATAAATCCACCTCAAAAAGTTTTTCTGACCAAGACTGAAAGCAGCACAAACCTGTGATTACAAACATAAATATATTTAGAAGACATGACTATTTAGCCAATATAATGCTAGATTCTCTCCCAAGGTCTATGACATCCCTACCTATGAACTTTAACCAGGTTTGCAAAACTAGACCTGGTGGAACAGTCCTAAATTCAAGCAGAAAGCATTGGTCACCTCTGTAACAGTCACGCCAGCCCGAATTTCATTATTTTTGTTATCTATATTTTCTAAAGTAAATACTACTTTTTGGTGGGTGGGAAAATATCTCAGTGGGGGAAAGTTGTGAGCCGTCATGCAGGTATAAGATCCCCCGCAAAAGCAACAAGTACTCTTAAACCACTGAGCCATCTCTCCAGCCTCAGTATTCAGTTTCATTGTGCATTCGTTTTGAGACTAGGTCTTACCATATCTCTCTGACTGTCCTAGAACTCGCTGTGTAGAACAGGCTGGCCTAGAAGTCACAGAAATCTATCAGCCTCTGTTTCCCAAGTGCTGGGCTTAAAGGTGTGTACCATATTAACCTGAGTTTGATTCTCCACCATCCACATAAAAAAACTGGGCATCAGCTAGAGAGATAACTTGGTGATTTACGAGTGCTTGTTGCTCTTGCTGAGGGTCTGAATTCAGTTCCCAGCAGCAATGCTTGGGGTTCACCAATGCCTACAATTTCAACTCCAAGACTTCTGAAGTCCTCAGCTTCCAAGGGTACTTGAGCTCATTACACACACACACACACACACACACACACACACACACAAACACACACACGCACACGCACACACACACATGCACACACACACACGCACAATTTTAAGAACTAGGCATGGTGGTATACACCTTTAATTCCCTCTTGGGAGACAGAAGCAGATAGATCTCTGTGAATTCTAGGTTAGCCTGGTCTACACAGTGAGTTCCAGTGAGTGGCAGTCAGCGTCATATGATAGACGGTCTCAGAAGGAACACACAATGAAATTGAATACTGAGGCTGGAGAGATGGTTCAGTGGTTTCTTGTTCTTGCAGGATATCTAGGTTTGGTTCCCAGCACCCACACGGTGGCTCACAACTGGCTGTGACTGCAGTTCCAAAGGGATCCTTCACTCTCTTCTGGCCACCATGGGCATGGCATGCAGGAACTCATACACCTAAAACTCAAAAATAACTAAGAATTTTAAAAAGCTAGAAATCATCTTTAAAAACCTACGTGTGGCTGCACACCTCTGAAAGACCAGCTGGGTGTGATGGCGCACACCTTTAATCCCAGCACTCGGGAGGCAGAGACAGGTTTCTCTGTGAGTTTTAGGTCAGCCTGGTCTACAGAGCGAATTCCAGTACAGGCTACAAAAGTTACAGAGAAACACTGTCTCAAAAATAAAAATAAAAATAAAAATAAAAACAAAACATGTCTGGAACCCAGTGTTGGGAGGTGGAAACAGTATCCTGAGAGCCTGCTGGCCAGTCAGCCTAATCAAAATGACAACTTCAGCTTCAGTAAGAGGCCCCATGTCAAAGGAATAACACAGTGGGTGATGGAGGAAGACCCTGAATATCCCACTTACATACCAGAATATTTAAATCCTGTGTGCACATACCACACAAACACACTCGTCACATACAAAACAAAACACGTACACGCTTGTGTGCATGCAATTTCTTACAAAAATACAAGATGAATCATAAGGAATATTATAGTTTACATGGGGGAAAGATGCTCTTTTAAATGACAGAATTGCTTCAATAATGAGTTAGTTTTGATAACAAGACCAGAGGTGAGCTCTTACAGTAGCCAGTGTTAGGTAAAAATCCTAGCTTTGGACTGGGGAGATGCCTTGGGATAAAGTGCTTGATGTGCAAGCTCAGGGACTCGGTTGGATTCCCAGAACCCACATAAGAAGTTGAACACCACAGCACATACCTATGGAGGTAGAAACCGGGGATCCCTGGGATTTTCTGGTCAGCTGGTCATACTAAATCAGCAAGTTTCAGGTTAGCTTATTTCGGAAAATAACGTGGAGAACAATAGAGGTAGACACAGGACATCAGTATCTGGCCTTCACGTGCGTGCATGCACATCCCTGTGCGCTCTCCTCTACAGGGGCAGCTCCCACCCCCAGCCTGGAGATGAGGCTATGTCTCCTTATCTTAGGACTTGTCTATCATGTGCAGATGCCCTGGGTTCCACCCTTAGCATCATAAGAATACATACAAACAGAATATCCTAACCATACTGGGATTTTGGGAAGATGTGGGGAGGGCTATTCTGGGAACACGGAGGTGTTCCACTATGCCCAGGTATTCCCATACATAGATGTTTGGATGTGTGTTTTTTAATATGCGTATAGATTGTTGGTCAGCTTCCCTTCCTATGTTGTCAATTCTCCTTTCCTCTGCACTGACTTCTTCATGCAAGCGAAGCATTTCATTTTTATCTCCATGACTGCACGCACCCCTCTAATGCTTTGTTACTAACCCGTCTCTCTGGTTAGGCTATGAGCTACCAGGGACTATGTCTCCTACATCACAGCAAGCCACCGAAGAAGAAAAGACACAGAGAGGTCATGCCACCTGATGTGGGATGTCCTTCTGTATATGTGTTGTTTTTATTGATTGATGTTTCAGCCAATGGCTTAGCAGAGTACAGCCAAGCAGAAAAATCTGGAAAAAAAAAAAAAACCTGTCTTCCCTGTCTTGGCAAGGTTTAGCAGTCTTTTTGCATGTATCCTGCTGTGGATTGCTATTCTTATGGTGAGTTTATCCACAAATAAATAAAGCTTTTTGTTATACTCCATTCCAGGCTATTATAGAACTCTTTGGTATAACACTAGTCACTAGGATTTTAAGCCAAGCAGCCCACCCGACACTGAGGATCGCACCATACAGAGTAAACTACATAGAGGTGAGCACCTGACACTGAGGATCACACCATACGGAGTAAACTAGATGGAGGCGGGCACCTCCGTCGCGAGTCACCATCTGTGACTCACACAGACTATGTCATAGCGGGAGATGAGTACTGATGACATGACACACGGCCACATCTCCCCCTAGGAACGTGTGACTGGGCAGCAAAATAAGTCAGATCTTCATGCTTAAGAGACAGGCACCTCACTGCCTGAACCATTGCACAACTCACCAGCCTAGTTTAAAAAAAAAAAAAAAAAAAAAAAAAAAAACCTTCAGAAGCCTGTTTAGACTTCGCTCCTGATCCAGGCCACCCGAGCATCCACCTTCTGTTCCAGAGTGCATCCAAGAAAGCATCACCCTCTCTGGCCTGTGCCTAAAACCACCGCCATCTCCAGTTTAGAAAGCAGTATGGTCAGTGTCAACCCTACAATCAAGAATGAGACAGCGACTACAACTTAAAGTCAAATTTGGAGCATGCTTTAGTTAAATACTTACCAGGTGAATGGGCTCTGGCCAGGTCTACACCCACGTTCTGGGGACATGGCCCGGAATCACAGTTTGCAACAGCTTAAGAAGGAAAACCCATAATTCGTTGCATTTCCCATCAGGTCCAATCAGGAGCAAGCATACATTCTGATGCACTTCTAGCCTACATCCAATCAGTGACAAGTGTACACCCTGATGTATTTTTTTTTTGCTTGTGAACCTCCTGCCCACATGTGATCAAGCACATCCAGTACAGATGGGTCAAACAAACTTGTTTAGGGGAGTGAAAACACCTGACTTGTTATCTCCCATAAACAACAGCTTCCAGCATTTCAGGATCTGTCCATCTGCAAGAGGCTTGCAAATCAGAGGCTCTTTTGTTTCATGGATCTCTTAGGCATGGTAGTTAAAACTTAAATTGCAACTTTGGTTCTCACATTAGAACTCTGTTTCCTAAAGACAAGTCTTTCTTCTCTTCCTTGTGTATTTATTGTTTGCTTTCTTGTTCTAGATATGGGGTTTCACATAGCCCGGGCTGGCCTTGAACTCACTGTGTAGTTGAGGCTGACCATGAACTCCTGATGTTTCTGCCTTTACCTTCCAAAGTGCTGGAAGTGTTAGACACTCACATGACCATCCCCTTCACTCTCACTATCGTATTAGACACTCACGTGACTATCCCTTTCCACCCTCACTCTCTCACAGATATTTGCTCCAGAAGAGGAAAGAAAGAGAAAGGAGTGTGTAAAGAACTGCTAACTTGGGTGGCCTTGACTTGGGTAGCCTTCCCTCCTCTCGCCTGGGCCTGTGCCCTACCCCAGATAAGCCCCAGGTCAATTTCTTAGCTCTGTGGCGAGAGGCAGCTATTTAGTCTTTGTTTTCTCATCTGTCTAGAGGGTTCGTAAGGACTGCAGAGATGGCTCAGCAGTTAAGAGCAGTAATTGCTCTTCTAGAGGACCTGGGTTTAATTCCGAGCACCCACATGGCAGCTCACAACTGTCTATAACTCTAAGATCTGACACCCTCGCACAAACATACGTGCAAACAAAACACCGATGTGCATAAGATAAGAATAAGTAAGTTTTTTTTTTTTTAAAAAAAAAAGAGGGCTCTCAATAGACTCTATCTCCTAGGCTGATATAAACATTAAAAGGGTTAATTTAAATGAACCACTTTAGGAGGCTTTTGGCACAAAAACAAACTAAATAGGACTTAAAAATATTTCCTGAAACACAAGTACTCTACACTTAAAATAGTTACATTTATTTCTTCCTTTTAAAATGTGATTACAATAAGCTTTTCTTTAAAAAGCACTTTTTTTTTTTTTTTTTTTTTAGAGACAGGGTTTCTCTGTAGCTTTTGGTTCTTGTCCTGGAACTAGCTCTTATAGACCAGGCTGGCCTCGAACTCACAGAGATCCGCCTGCCTCTGCCTCCCGAGTGCTGGGATTAAAGGCGTGCGCCACCACCGCCTGGCTAAAAAGCACATCTTAAGACTGCAAATAATGCTTCAGCCACGTGATTAAGTAGACTCTTAAAATAACCAACCTCCTGTGGTCTAGCCACTGTTGATACTTTCCATGGAAAGCTTCTTTCTCTCTGCATGGCATATCTGTCTGTCTCTTACCCTCCACGGTCTCCTACCTGCCAAGGGGACCCTCTAAGGCCTTGGGGACCTGTGGAGGGCTCCAGTCACCACCGCAGCCTCCTTGTGGGACCGGCTGTGTAATGGACTAAGTAAAAATGCTGCGGATCCCCACGTGGCTGGAGTGGGCAGCGGGCCATGAGACCAAGCTGCAGGTCCCCGAAGTGGCGGCAGGAGGCCACAAGTCCCAGGCATGGTGGGCGAGAGATCTCGATGAGGCAGCCAGTCCTACAAGGAAAGACAGACAGATGGGCACACCACACCACAGGTCTCCCGAAGGCGGCTGATCCCACTCAGGGAGCCACATGGTGGGTGAGAGACAGAGAAATGGATAGGCACCACATGCAGAGTGAGGTTGGATATTTATTTAGTGGGTTATGGAAGGGAAGGGGAGAAGAGGAAAGAGCAGAGAGAAAGAGAGGGAGGGAGGGAGGGAGGGAGGGAGGGAGGGAGGGGAGAGAGAAATGGGGGGAAGGGGAGAATAGAGTGCCTCTTTGGGATGGAAAAAGAGAACTGACTCAGGCTGGAAGCTGAAGATCAGTTTGCCTCAGCAGTCAGGAGGGAATACGTGTGGCTTGTCCCTTAAAGGGACAGAGCAGACCATTACAGGCTGCCCCTCGTGGGACGGGTCCCCCACTTCCATCACCATATCTTTATAAAGAATAACACCAAGCGCTGGAATTAAAGGCATGTGCTACCACCACCCAGTCTTTCTTTTTTCATCATGTGGTTTGGGGATTGAGTCCAGGACTTCAATACATACCTGGCAAGCACACCACCATTAAGCTCCATCTCTGACCCAATAGACATAATCCTAAAGCACAATTTACTTGGAAGATAGGGGATGCATATTACTCACACAAATAAATATAAAACAATATCTTATTTAGCTTGCTATAAAATTTAATATTTTAAGGGATTAATAGCTATTTATTGTCATTGTCGTTTTATTATTATTGTTGTATATCGAGTTCTTCTGCAAAGGGTCTAGGATCAACTTATTATTAACAGGTTTGGGGTGAGTGAGTGCATGCGTGCATGTGTGTTGCCTAGAACAAATCAGGGATTCAGACATACATGATTCCGTCAGCCCCAGGATTCGGCATTTTCAACCAGTCTCACAAGTCATAAAACACTACTTATATCAAATAACCAGTCTGGGCTTTCCCATGTTCATTTACTAGAGGACTCAGTTTCCCAGAGAGAAGCACCGCCCCCCCCCCCCCCCCCCACACACACACACACACACACACACACACACCCCGCACAGAGGGATGTTAGCCTCCTGTAGAGAGCACAAAGATCAACTAAGTCAGCCTTCCAGTGAGGAAGCTGAGCCTACTGGCTACTTCCTTTTTATTATCTCTCCAAATAAAAAAGTGCCAGGTTGTTTGATTGTTTTGTTTATTTTGGACTAACAATTACAAACTGTTGGTAAAAATAGCCTGATTTAGTTAAAAAAAAATAAAAGCTTTTCAGTAAATTTGAATTTCAGGTCAACTGGAGCACTCTGGTTTTGTTTGTTTGTTTGTTTGTTTTCTGTGTCCTGGATGCAATATTTGGAAAGACAACACTCGTACTAATCCTAGATGCAAATTTTACTAGCCACTGTCTCTGGCCACCCTGTCAGCTAATCACTGCCTTCTCTCCCTAATTCTTCCCATCACTCAAACCCATGTGTGTTAGACATTTTTGTGTTTTGAAGGATGGTGTGTATGCTGAAGGAAAAAGAACACAACAGCTTGTCACAGACTCTCTCAAGATTCTAGAAATTGCTTCAAGAATTACCAAGAATCCTCCTTTGTACTGAAACTGGGGAAGAAATACATAATCTCATGGAATTCTATAATTATATTTTATCATTTAGTTGCCTCTATACAAATATAGAACTAGATAACCTGATTTTTATTTAAATGTGCTCATTTCCCCCAAAAAGTTAGTGGAATCTAGTTTGTCAAAAAACAAATATGGGAAAATACTGCCACCTGGAGATCAGAAGAGCAACAAGCCTTCTGACTGAAACTGAGTGAACAGGACTGCCTGCTTTGACCACGTCTTCCAACTCGCCGCCCTGGGAGTTTAATTTCCCCTAATGGTTCATATTTCCTATGCTGCAGACACTATGCTGTCCTAGGTGACTATAAAGACAGTACTGTCCAGATCCTTCCTTGAGGAACTAACAGTCCAGTGAGAAGGACAGGCACACGTTGACCCCAGACACCAAGGATGCAAATGCGCAGTTGAATCTAAACTCACAGGATAGGCATGCTGGCACACTGGTAATCCAAGATCTCAAGAGGCAGAGGCAGGAGGACAACCTCAAACGGAAGGCAACCCTGTTCTACATAATGAACAGCCAACGTTACATAGCAAGACTGCCTAAAAAAGAAGAAAAGAAACTATCTTTATATGGTAGAAAGTGTTTCTTATTTCTAGGCCGACAGAGTATGTGATAGTTTATATTTTCCTGATCACTACAGAGAACCTGTCTCCGTGACTCTATTCAGTGTACGGACTACCTAGTTGACACTCATTCTGCCCTTGTTCTCCTCAGACCTCCCCAAAGATGTTGAACCCAGCTCTCTTCCCTGGAATCCTATAGTAATTTTTTAGGGAGCTTTGCGCCTATAAGGGATGACTCTTTCTGTGGAAGTATGATGTGTTTGTACACACATGTGTGTGTGTGCATGGGCGCGTAACCACACACATAGTAACAATTACAGGTCAAGCAACAGATTCCATCACTCTTTAGATTGTTTTGTTTTAGAGACAACATTTCACTCTATAACACAGGCTAACCAGCACAGGACTAAGTTCTGAATTTCCATATGTTAACCACCATCATTTTTTGTATTTTGAGACACGGTCATTTTATCGCCTTGCCCGTCCTGGTCTCACTATGCTAGCCTAGGCTGGCCTCAGCCACACAGAAACCCGCCTACCCTGCCTCCTGAGTCCTGGGATTAAAGGTGTGCATCACTGCAACTGGTCAACCACCGTTCTTTGTACAATTCTTCCTACCATTTTAACTGCCCTTCTCCTGTCTGCCTTTTTGGTTGCCTTTAGCACCAACATTGAAAGGGCCCTTAACCCTACCCTAGTGATTCTTCCCTCTTTATCACACAGAGCAAGCCAACAGGCAAACAGGAGGCTGAGTTGAAAGCCACAAAGTTGAGAACAGCCTCCTGTACAGCTGTGAATGTCTAATTGTCATCATTCATTATGAGCACACAGTAGGTCATCTATTTTCTTTTGCCTCTATTTCCCCCAGCTGTGCTGGTTTGCTGTAATAAGACACTGGTCAAAAGCACTTTGGAGAGAAATGGGTTTATTGAGCTGACACATCCCAGTCATAGTCCATCATAGAGAGAAGTCAAGGCAGGAACTCAAAGCGGGAACCTGGTAGCAGGAACTGACACGGAGGCTGTAGAAAGTAGTGTTATCTATCAGGTATAAATAGGCTCCTTCTTTAACTCGTCTTCTTCCTTTCCCGTTCTACCCTCCCTCACCCTTCATGTCAGTGTTCTCTAAGGAATAGCTGACAGAACACACATATTCACACTCCCCTCATCATATACATTATATATCATTTATATGTATGCGTGTGAGCATGTATGTGAGCATGCGCGGTTCATTAGTGTAGCTTATAGGCTGCAGTCATGGTATCGCTTCACGGCTACAGAAAAGCAAGACACTCCTCCTTTTACTTTGTGTTACTTTGTAAGACGTTCCTTCAGGTGTTTCTAGCATCCTTTTAGGACTACCTGGTAAACTCCATAAGTCTAGCTAAGGAGAGAAAACTAAGGTTGTGATACAGTGTAGCCAACTTCTGACCCCATCCCACTATGCTCTGCTTTCTGGTTCAGCTTTCTTTTACCGCTGTTCTGACGACAGCAGCTTGGAGAAGATTCTTGGTGGAGCAAAACTTCCCTAGCTCTTTCTGACACCTATCTCCTAATCTAGTTAACTACTTTAGCTTTAAAAGAGAAGCGTAGAGTTGAAATGCAAAAAAACGCATTTAAAACATTAACTTTGTAGAACCGTAAGACCCAAATAATAAGCTTTATTGTTTTTAACAAGAAGGCATCAGAACTCCAAAGGCAGGGCAATTAGATCCTTTTTCAGACCTCTTGGAGGAAGGCAAGTATACAAAGCCCAGGTGCTCTGCTGAGGAAGGAATGCCTGCCTGGACACTGGTGAAGCCATCGGGTCAGTGCTGTGCTGAGCCAACTCCTCCAGATGCTGCAGAGGGAAGCTTAGCCAGATGTGATGTAGCACAACTGCGGCTTCAGCATTTGGGGAGACTGAGGCAGGAGGATTATACATTTAAAGTCAGCCTGGTCTGTTGTGGAATAGTAATTTTAGACACGTTACATTTGTTTGATCAAATAAAATTAGCCTGGGATCAGGAGGTTGAGACAGCAGCTAGCTGACAGGAAGTGGGAGGAGCCAGGTGTAGCTAGGGTTCTTAAGTCAGGGCGAAGCAGAAGGCCTACGGGCTGCTTTTTGAGAGAGAGGGTTAGCTACTAGTTATTCAGTTTTGCTGACAACCTCTGATTCCTGAGTTCTATGGAGGAATAGAGATCTAGACAAAGTTTCTTTAGTGGCTGTGATAGTCAGTGCTCCAGGGAACAGAATTCCTGCCTGGCTACGGCCAATGCGATCTAACTACTACTGGTAGCTGAGGGGTTGCAATTGCCGATTAGGACAGCAGTTTCTTAAGGGGCAGCTACTTGAATTTAATGAAAAACAACACTCTATAGCAAATCCATATAACATTCCATAGCCAAAAAGAATGGTTCTATAGTTGGCATTTTCTTTGGGCTGCCAACTACCTCCCAAATAAAGACACGGAGACCTGTTTAGCTTGTGCTTGTCCCACTAGCCCTTATAACTAAACTTAACCTGTTTCTATTCAGCTACATTTTGCCTCGGGGCCTTTTGCCTTACCTTTCTTTCGTTCTTTATGTCCTGCTTTCCTGCTTCTTCCACGACTGTTTGGCTGACTGGCCTGTAACATCTCCCTGGCGTGTCTTTTTCCTCTCTCTGTCTCTCTGTCTCTGTCTGTCTCTCTCTCTCTTCTAGATTTGATTCCCCTTCTTCTTACTTTCTCTGCTTGGAAGTCCTGCCTACACCTCCTACCTATTGGCTGTTTAACTTTTTATTAGACTAACCAGGTCCTAGAGAGGCAAGATAAAGAATCATCTTTACATAGTTAAGCAAACTCAGCACATCTTTGCATATTTGAACTAATATTCCACAACATGGTTCCATGCCTGTAACTCCAGCACTCAGGAAGCTGAGGCAGGAGGATTGTAGTGAGTCTAAGGCCAGGCTTGGTTACCAAGTGAGTTTCTTATGCCAAGGCTATGTAAGACAACCATAAATATGGAGTCAGGGAGACACACTGTTTTAATCACTTTATTTTCAGAAATAAGTTAGAGAACTTTATTAATTCATTACATTTACTGAGGTTAATGGAAATTTAACCCTGGTTGGATATTTCTGCACTCTGGGTTAAGTTATATGTGGGATATTTTGATAATATAGTAGAGAAGGAACAATGTGAGGTTGGAACTTTAGTGTCCCCCAGTCTCTTATAAAGGCTTGGTTCCCATATGGGGATGTATTGGGAAGTGACAGAATGCCTGAGACAGGGCTCTTGTGACACATCTGTAAGTCATTGGAGGGACTCGGGACAGACATTCAAAATGTGAATACTTCCAACGCAAGGCATTTATTTACTTACGTGGAGACAGAGTTTCATGTAGCCCAGGTTTCTCCTGCTTCTACCTTCCCAAGGCTGGGATGATAAGCCTGAGTCTCCATAGTGGATTTTCTTACCTACATTCAGAAGGGCATTTTTCAGTGTCCCTAAATTATATCACAGGCTGTAAACTCAAATGCCACAGGTCTTGGGTGGATTCTAAAGGCAGAGAAAAGCTAAATACTTCTAGAGTTTAAATCTATCTTCTGTTCTAAAGCAGATATTGCTTTAGGTCATCTTGACCACTGCCGCCAGGCTTCAGTGAAGACCGGATCTTCTCATTTATTCACAAACTATCAACAATCCATTTCTTTCTTCTTTTCACTCTGTCAGCAAAGATCTTGGGAAAAAAGACTAGCATATTGATCATCAGTTATCAAGATCTATTTCCTAGTGATCCTGGTGGTCTGTGCGAAGGGAGCTAACCAAGGGGGATGAGGAATCCACCTTTCCTGAATTTGCTAGTTCTTTAACCTAAAATACCAAATCAAAAAACTATAACATGCATTCACCTTGGAAAGTGGGATCATGAATGTTATGTCTGTGTTAAAAAAAATTAATTTCAGTTTTATTTTGTTTTCTAACGGAAGAACTTCTCATGGTAGGAGCCTAGGGACTTAGCATCTCCATCTTTGCCTTGACCCTCTAGCACTGACACTCTCTATACACATTTCCTCTTTAGGTAATTAGGGCAGAGCTACTTCAATCCCAGAGGCTAGGAATCTAAAATTTCCCATCTCCAGATCCCAGTCCAAGAAGGCAACCCACACCTGGGCAAGAAAGACTGGTTTTCTTCTCTAGCCGAGGACTGGGCTGAAAGAACCGTATTCAGCACAAGACACCCCAAGACCAAGTTCTCAGCACAAAGGTGATTCATTTGCCCCAGAAGGACGAAGAGCAAGGGAATAAGAGACACAGATGGAGACAGAGGATGAGGGAGAAGGAAAGAGGAATAAGGGAGAGGGGGAATATTTGTTGGAGAAGGACAAAGGACTACCTTTGCATAGAGAGGCCCATAGGCAAATGACAGTTTGTAAAGGTTAAAGGGGAGACACCGTGTTAGGATGAGGTGCTTAATTTTGATTGGGCATGTTAATTAGGGCAGCCAAAGGGGGCTTTTGATTGCTGGACTTTGCCATGGTCTGGCTGCCTAGAGCCCCTTCACGACCCTCTCTCAAACCTCAATTCTTTCTCCCAGGGATGAAGTGAAGAGTCAGACAACATGATTGATTAGCCTTTCTGAATCTCAGATTCATTTCTAAAACGCGATTATGCCAGCTATCTCAAAGGACTGTAGTGAGGTAATCCTAGCGTTTAAGAAGTGCTGGCAGGACAATCAGGGGTTCATGGCCATCTCAGCAACATAACCAATTGTAGAGCAGTCTCGGCCGAACGAGACCCTGTCAAAAAAAAAACTCGGGCACACTGACACACAGAACCGCAGGGCTCCGACACTAGCTATTTACAGACTCCCACTTGGAGGCTCAGCATCCGAGTGGCTCGTCTGCCTACAGCTTTTCAGGCCACACTCAAAGTAGCCAATCCGAGGCTTGGATCCGCTGCTAGGGTGACAACAGGCTCCGCCTTCAGGTGTGCTCGAACGGCATGCTGGGAATTGCAGTGTACGGGGGCGGTTATTCACCGTGGTGGCTAGCCGCTTCCGGTGAGGACACTATACTGCCGATTCGAGGTCGTCGCAGGGGCAGACTTGGCGTGGCCAGAAATAATTTCTCTTTCCCGTGGCCGCTGGAGCCGTACCTGAAGGCGGCTATGGGCGCACTGAACCCAAGACGGTGGATGAGAGCAAGGCTAAGGGACCCGGAAGGTTTGTGGCTTCCGCCCCACAGAGGGCTCCGCACCGATTACGTCACTTCCGTAAACAAAGGGCGCTGCGGAGGCGCGGGTCCCAAGCTGGTGACCGGACTCTTGCTGCAGCTGTAGCAGAGGCTTTGGACGCTCTCTGACCTTTTCCAGTTGAGGGAAAGGACATAGCCTCTTCCTACGGTATGTAATGGGATGAGGGGACTCCCGCAACCTGCTCCTTCGGGCCCTTCAGCACCCGCTCCGGTTACTGCTGGGGATTGATTGGTCATCACTGCGGTGGGTTGCGGAAGGGAAATGAAGGCAGAGCAGAGGCCACCCCGGTGGTCCTGGTTAGATAACATTCAACCGTGAGCAGCAGTTCGCCCTCTCTAGAACGGTCTCTGGTGCTTGTTTAGGATTTCAGGTTCTGGGACAAATGTTATCCTCCAGAATTGAGTAAATCTCAAACTTGCTCCCTAGGAGACCATTGGTTTATTTGCGATGCTTTACGTGTTAACTATTTTTTTTCTTCTGTCACTAAATGTGTATTAGCACCCTTAGGATTAAAGGTTAGTGTGTTTATATGTATCATGAATTTATACAGAGCCTCTCCTCTTGGAGACCCGCTTTGTCATCTTTAAACTTCTTTTTAATCTGTATTACATGATAAACAATTAGCAACTAAGTCAAGTGGATTCACTATTCACAAGTGAGATTAGAATCTGGATGTTGGGCCCTTTCCCAAGAAAGCCATCTATTAGATAGCAAAACAAAAACAAGAAACAAAAATCCAACATTGTCTTTTTAATTCCCAAGACGGTTTCTGACTTTTAAAACAGTCGCGGCAGGATTGAATTCAACACTTTTAAATGTTAAATTTAATGGCCATGTATGAATGTTTTGCCTGCTTGGATGTCTATGCACCGTTTGCATACAGTGCCCCTGGAGGCCAGAAGAGGGCATTGGATAGCTTGGAACTGAAGTTACAGATTGTTGAAAGCCACATTGTTGGTCCTGGAACTCGAATGAGTCCTTTGGAAGAGCAGCCAGTGGCTCCTAACTGCTGGGCTGTCTCTCAAGCCCGACGGTATTTCTTTTTAAGACCTGACATTCATAATGCAATTAACAATTTGAAGGAATGAATAGGTATGTTTCTGACGGCTTTGTGATTCATTAATAATAGAATTAAGAAAAACTCAAATCTAAACAACCAGTATAGTGACAAATGCCCATCATCCCAGCACTTGGGAACAAAGAGGGCACGTCATCACAAGCTGGAGGCTAGCATGGCTTACATAGTAATTTCTCAACCAACCAGAAACATAGAGCCAAACTTTTCCTCAAAAAGAAAAGGTGAGTCTCGCTGAACATAGTGGACAATGAGGACTACTGAGACCTCAAGAACAATGGCAATGGGTTTTTGATCCTACTGTACCTATTGGTTTCGTGGGAGCCTAGGCAGTTTCGTGGATGCTCACCTTACTAGACCTGGATGGAGGTGGGTGGCTCTTGGACTTCCCACAGGGCAGGGAACCCTGATTGCTCTTTGGGCTGATGAGGGAGGGGGACTTGATTGGGGGAGGGGGAGGGAAAGGGGAGGCGGCGGTGGGGAAGAGACAGAAATCTTTACTAAATAAATAAATAAATAAAAATTAAAAAAAAAAGAAAAGGTGAGGTGGTGCACACTTGTGATGCCTTTAATCCCGTCACTCAGGTGACAGAGGCAGGTGGATCTCTGGGAGTTCCAGGCCAGCCTTCTGTACAGAGCAAGGCCTGCAAAAACTCTACAGTGGTGCATAGCATACCAATCTAGTGTACGTGACATAAGCCTTAAAGTTGCAGTTTAGACTTCCGATGCCCTGATAGGCATCTGTTTGAGTCTTGTTTGGAAGGGAGATTGAAAGGCCAGCTAAAGCTTCCGTGAGGCTGCAGGTTTGCATGGGTGATCGGCTTATAATGGCCACCTTATGTAATGGTGACTTCTTGAGATTAAGGGCTTTGTCTTATTCGTTATCGCTTCCCCAGGACCGACAGCAGTGCCTGGCCTGTGGAGGAGAATCAGTAGATGCTTAGATGTGTGATGAGAGAAAATGCTAAAAAAGATTATTAGACAGTCTTCATAAAGATCTTTATGTGCACTAGCAAAGTAGATTAGACATAAGGGGATTCCTTGTTCTAACTTAATGACTTGAGATTCTTGCTCCTTTGGCCTGTGGAATGTGTCTTTGTCTCTCTCTTTACATATTGTAGCTTATAGCTGTAATCACAATAGTTCCCTACTTAGGTCTTATGAAGCTGCTGTTGATGCAACAAAGAACTTGAAGCAATGGAAGAGCGGAAAGCGAAGAGGAAGAGTCCCAAGTCTTTCAGTGCCCACTCTACTCAGGTTGTCAATGCCAAAAAAAATGCCATCCCAGCTAGTAAGAGCACAGGCTTTTCAAATCCCACGGCACAGTCAACGTCCCAGCGGCCAAAGTTAAAGAGGTGAGTTTTTGTCTTTGACATTTCACAGTAATGTGCTAATAAGTAGTTATCTCCTCTGCCCAGCCTCTTTTCCTCTGGTGGTTTGACTTTTCCCAATGCTGCAGATTAAATCCGCGTCCTCGCCCATCCAATGTTCTACCTCTGAGCTACAGTCTCAGCCCAGGCTTTGACTCTAAAAGCAATGACTATGAGAGTTTCATGTGAATAAATATTCAGAAAGGGGTTGTAAGCTCTGAAGAGATCGGTCAGTTGCTAAAACTCTGGTCCTACAAACCAGAAGGCTTGAGTTTCATTCATCCCTAGAACCCACATAAAAATACCTGGAATGGTAGCTCATTCCTGTCATCCCATCCTAGGGAACACAAGAGGAGTCCTGGGGCTTGCTGACCAGACGGTCTACTTTACTTGCTGACTTCAAAGAAAGCGCCCCCGGAGATGAGATCTAAGAGTACCCTCTGACCTCCACATGCCTGCACACACACACAGGCGCAACCACACGACCATGCACACCCTCATGCACAGATGTACATATGCATAAAGGAAACAAATTTTAGTAAAGAGAGTTTTGTAGTGTATGCCTCTTTTCTTCTGTTACCTGATGAAGTTACCTAGTAGATAAAAACTTGCAAATTTGAAAGAATGAGAAAAATACATTTGCTACACAGAAACCATAAAATCTACAGTGGATTTTTCTCTACTTTTAAAGAGAGTAGGGGGATTGTGGGATCTTTTTAAGCTGCACATTCTGGATCAGCAGGAATGGGTCTTCACGTGATAATCTCACAGGTGAGGTCATGGACAGCACTTGTGGTATTTCTTGTCAACTTGACACCTGCCAGAGTCAGCTGGGTCTTCAACTGAAGAAGTGCCTCCATCAGATTGGCCTGTAGGCAATTCTGTAGGACATTTTCTTGATTATTTATTGATATTGGATGGCCTGGCCCGCTGTGGGTAGTGCCACCCTTGAGAAAGTGCTTCTGGGTTGTATAAGAGAGCAGGCTGAGCAAGCCAGTCAACAAACAGAGTCCCTGTGTGGGCTCTGCTTCAGTTTCTCCCCAGGTTGCTTTCTGTCATGGTCTTCATGACAGTAAGAGGAAGCAGAAGTAAGGATCTGAGTGATGGCAATTAATACCATATGAAATACCGGTATAAAAACACAGGCCTTGGGGCTGGGGACCGCTCAGATAAAGAGCTCGCTACACAAGCATGAGGATCTGAGTTGGAGCCCCAGCGTCCTTGTGAAAAATCAAGGTGTGGCAGTGCATGTCTGGACTTCAGCACTGCAGCGCACACCGCCTGTCTACGCTCTATGTGCTACCATACAGTTCGCGAGGTTCGGGCAAGGGGCTGGAGGTTGAAACACACAAACAAACACAGAGACAGAGAGACAGAGACACGGACCTCTAGTCACTGGTAAGAAGCCCTTTTTCAATAGCCCCCATGAAAGCTTATATACCCAACAGTCAGGTGGGCCAACAGGTGAAAACCTTATCCTCTGATCCTCAAGGCAAGGCAACACGTGCTCGTGAAGCAGAGCTGGTAAACAACTTTGACACAGCTTTTAGTAACTCAAATCAGAAGGAAAGTAAAGATCTAGCAGGGAAGAGCAGCTGGAGGCCAGGACTCCAAATGGTTCCAACACGGCACCATCATTGTGAACATAGAAATCCTTGGGGCTTGTTGATCCTTGTTGATGCAGTCTAGCCAATGTGGCAAGCTCCAGGTTTGATGAGTGAGTCTGTCTCGAAAAATAAGGTGGAAAGCAACAAAGGAAGATGTGTCTACCTGACGTCAACCTCTGGCCACCCCACATTCATGCGTGTAAACGGAGAGTGCTTCTGTTTCCCGGCCACCGGACCCGAATAATCACACAAAAACTATTAATTACAACACTGTTTGCCTGATGGCTCAGGCATATTTCCAACTAACTCTTACATCTTAAATTAACCCATTTCTATTATTTTTTATCACCTTACATCTTCTTGGATAGCTACATGGCATTTCCCTGACTCCGCCTTCTTTCCTCCTCTCTCTGCTTGGATTTCCTGCCTTGCTATATTGTGCCCTGCCAAAGGCCAAAGCAGCTTCTTTATTAACCAATGGTAATAAAACATATTCGCAGCATACAGAGGGGAATCCCACATCACATGCACACACATGTACATGCATGCACTGCATAACACACACAATATGCAAACCTTTCCATGTGAAGAACTGACAGACTATGAGTTCTAAATTTATTTTCTCCTATTGGTTTTTTTGTTTTTGTTTTTAAGAAGTACTTCACTATGTTGCTTTGGCTGGCCTGGAACTCACTGTGTAGACTAGGCTGGCCTTGAACACGTAGGACTCTCTTCTTCCCTTCCTCCAGAATGCTCAGATTAAAGCTGTACTCCAGGTTCCAATTTTTTTTAATTTTCATTTTATTCATATGGGTGTTTTGTCTTTAAGTCTGTTTGTGCATGCTTCATACCTGTGGATGTCAGAAGAGAGAGTGTTGGATCCACTGTAACTGGAGTTAAGACAGTTGTGAGCAGCCATGTGGAGGCTGTAAATTGAACCCGGGTCCTCTGGAAGAGCAGCTAGTGCTCTTAACCAATGAGTTATCTCTCCAGCCTGAATTCTAAATTTCTTAAGAGTTGTTAGTTTCTTTACCCAACCGCATCGATGGGCTTACACTCCCAGAACCTCACACAAAGATGTCTGTGCACATACACACGCCCTATTTATCTTATCTTTGTAAGTATAGTTGTGGGGATGAAGTCTTCATTCATTATTATGTCAAAATCAAGTACTGCGTCTCTGTAGGTGGCTGGCTCTGTGCCTCGTGATCTCCTGTTTCTCCTGTTTTTATATAGGAGTGTGCATGGTGCCATCTCCCTAGTGTCTGAGAGCCTGGTGTATGCAGATGCATGTGATAAGAATTAATCAAAGGTTCCCAGGTGCCTTTCTGGGGCAATCACAGCTAGACTGAGGCTTGAAGGGATTGTGAGCAGTGGCCTGGCAAAGATGGTGGGAAGTGGAGGATCTGAATGTAGGACCAGGACTCAGATAAGAAGATGGCCAATGTACTTCTAGGAGGCTAATATGGTTAGGGACTGACTGGTTGTTTTATTTGAAACTGCATCTCACTAGGTGGCCCTCATTGTCCTTGGATTCCTGTAAATCAGGCAGATTATCCCTCTGCCTCCTTCCTCTGCATTGGGATTAAAGCTTTGAACAGCCACACCCAAGGAGAGTAGGGTTTCTTAAGAAACCTGCCCTTGAAGGTTTAAATTATACGACCTGGCATTATTTTGAAAGGAACTTGTCTGCTTCATGGGGAAGGAAAGGGGACTAACGACCATACATAGGACCAAGTGGCCCATCTGGGAAGGTGTGGGGAGCTGTTAGGTCAAGATACAAAATGGTGGCAGTGGCTAAGAGGAGCAATAGCGATGTTATATTACATTCCTCAGCCAGACTTTGAAACTGCATGAGGGGCCGCACAGAAGGTGGCAGAATTCAGGATGCTACCAGGTGCTCGAGTTTGGGTTTTAAATGTTTCTCTCCTAAGCCCAAGCACTCGCGGTATGCTGTCTTCAGAGCAGGAACCCAGAACCACTCACCCAGCTATAAAAAGTTCAAAAATACCATTTAGAAAGTAGAGTGTGTAGCCAGGCAATGGTGGTGGCCTTTAATCCCAGCATTTGGGAGGCAGAAGGAGGTGGATCTCAGTGAGTTTGAGACTACCCTGGTCTACAAAACAAGTGCCAGGACAGCCAGGACTGTTACACAGGGAAAGCCTGTCTTGGAAAACAAAAAACAAAGTAGAATGTGTGCTGTGTTTTACTGAGAAATGAGATATACAAATTAGGACCCTGAAAAGATTTACCAATTTTCTTTTCAATACCTTTTCAGTCTAACAAATTAGCATACTGCATAAACGCAGCAACCAAACTTTCTACATTTCTCAGTGACTACACTTTATATAGTTGGGATTTTTCACCACCTGTTTTCATTTGCTGTTGGCTCGAGGTTTCAGACTTTACCTAGTATTGACTCTTTTCTGATTTCCTGTTTTTAAGACATTTATGTAACTGAGAAGTGAAGCAGGCGTTTAATCTAGAACAGTCTGGAAGATCTAACCGAGCTCCGTTGTGTCTTCTCTGCAGAGCGGTGAAAGAAAAGAACAAGCCTCCGGGAGGAGAAGGGAAGGGGGCCCAGTCCACCCCCATCCAGCACTCCTTCCTCACAGACGTCTCCGATGTCCAGGAGATGGAGCGCGGGCTCCTCAGTCTGCTAAATGATTTCCACTCGGGGAAGCTGCAGGCGTTTGGTAAGACAACAGTGTGCGCTCCATGCCTTTTCTTGAGGATGTTTGCATCCCGTTTGCTACAGTGTCTCATTCTTCCTTTTGTTTAGTATGTTCTTGTGTGTGTGTGCATGCGTGTGTGTGTGTGTGTGTGCGCGTGTGCATGCGTGTGTGCGTGTGCATGTGTGTGTGTGTGTGTGTGCGTGTGTGAAAGCAAAATGACCCTTGGGTGTCATTCTTCAGCACCATCCACCTACTTTTGTTTGAGGGGCTCTCAAAGTATCTTTTTCTTTTATTAAAAAGCAAAGGAACACTGGATGTGGTGACTCATGCCTGTAATCCCAGTATCTAGAAGGTAGAAGCAGGAGGATGAGAGATCCAAGGTCATCCACAACTACGTAGAGAGTTTGAAGCCATTGTGGGCTACTGAGACTGTGAGCATGCCCAGAGAGGGCTTAGGATGTGGCTTTGTTGGTAGTTGGTAGACGGCCTAGTGTTACAAAATCCTTGGTTTGACACCTGCACTACAGAAAGCCAGGCACGGAAGTGCCCATCTCTAATCCTACCTCTCGGGAAATAGAGGCAGGAGAGCTAGACAGTTCAGAAACATCCTCAGCTACACAGTGACTTTGGAGGCAACTTGTGCTACTTGAGACCTGCCTCAGAAACAAATAAACAAGAACACACACTCAGTGTTGGGGGAGAGGGAAAGAAGGGAACCACAAAATATAGAGACACAAAATTTAAGAATTTTAGATTTTATTGTCATGGAATATAATTTGCTCCCTAAAATTATTGGGGGGATTTTTAAAAGGGAGTTTTCAGGGCCAGAGAGTTGTCTTAGTGGGTAAGAGATGACTTAGTGGGTAAGACAGTTAGTCGTCCAGCCGTCAGGACCTGAGTTTGTACCCTAGCACCTGTGTTAAAAGCTGGGCATGGGCACAGCCAGACCTGGAACCCAGAGATACGGGAAGCAGATTTCTGGAGCTTACTGCTGTCAGCCTTGGTCCAGGTTCTCAGAAAGACCTGGTCTTAAAGGAATAAGGCAGAGTGATGGACAGGACAGCTGACATCCTCCTCTCTGGCTTCTGCACGCCAGCATGCACAGGTGCACTCCTGCACACTACGTAACACCACACTTACACTTAGGTACACACACAAGGGAAGATGAGCGGAAATGTTAAAGTAGGATGCTGTTATGGAATAACCGTCCTGAAGTGCTTGTTTAAATTAGATTCTTCATCCCTATGTATGGTCTTGTATGCCCCTTCTTTAGAAAGCAACCTAATTTATTTCTGAAAAACAAAACCATATCATATAATTTATCTATTTAAAATAATAGGGAAGTCTTTATTAGTTAAACCAATTTAGACTTAGTGTGGTCAATTTTCTTTTGATTTTTTTAAAGTGTCTTGCTCTGTACGTAGCCTGATTATCCTGGAGTCCATGATCTTCTGTCTCAGCTTCCACGCACTGGGAATTTTTCCCCTTTTGAGGCAGGGGCTTGTATAGCTCCGGCTGGCTTTAAACTCACTCTGTGGCTGAGGGTGATCTTGCGCTTGTGATTTTCCTGTTGCTATGCATCTCCAACTGCTAGGATTATAGTCCCATGTTTATACAGGCTGGGAATTGAATGTGATCTTTGTGACTGTTAGACAAGCATTCTGCCAACATTCTTATCCTATTTTTTTTTTCTTTTTTGAGGCAGGAACTCATGTATTATAGGCCAGCCTTGAATTCATTATGTAGCATAGGCTACTCATGAATTCTTGATCCTCCTCCTGTCTCCAGGTTCCAAGGGCTGAAATAGAGGAGTGGTTCATTCACCACACCCAGCCCTAATTTTATTTGTAATAGAAGTTTCCTGCAGTAGATATTATCTTTAATTTTTTTTGCCAGTCAAGTGAAATTTTTTTAATGGCCATCAAATTTGAATTTCTATGTCTACTTGTCTACTAGTTGGATTGTTCTTTTCAGGATCTTTACATAGTTTTTAGTTTGGTAATTTTCTTCCTTCCTTCCTCTTTCTTTCTTTCTTTCTTTCTTTCTTTCTTTCTTTCTTTCTTTCTTTCTTTCTTTCTTTCTTTCTTTTTTTTTTGGTTTTTCGAGACAGGGTTTCTCTGTAGCTTTGGAGCCTGCCCAGGAACTAGCTCTTGTAGACCAGGCTAGGATTAAAGGTGTGCGCCACCACTGCCCAGCTAGTTTGGTAATTTCTTACTTTGTCATTGTCAGGAGCCCTTTGTATGTCTTACACATAAACAATACACTTTTTAAACTTATTTTTCCAAATATATTTATGTCTACAGATGTTGGGTATCTTCTTTGGTCCTGTGAAGTGCTGGAGTTTTATGTACTCAGATCTCTCTTCTTGTGGTTTCTGGGTCTTTAGTCCTTGGTAATGCTTATACTGGACAAGGACTCAGGCCCGAAATCTCAGTACTGGAGCCACTGAGGCAGGAGAATCATGACTTTAAGGCCAGGCTGGATTACATAGGAGCCTCTGACTCTAAATAAATAAGCATTATTTACTTCACAGACATGTTCCCCCATCTCATGCTTCACTGCACCCCAACAACATGGTATCCCAAAATGTTTTCACTTCTTCCTCTCACTTCTTCCTCTCTTCCCCATTCACTTGTTCTCAGTGGCAATCTCTGGACCTCTTTTACTTTGCTTCCTCCCTTAAGGTCAGGTGACTTTGTGTTTGATTGAAGTCCTTCCTTCCCGGTGTTGTCACGCAGCCCTGTGCTGTAAGTGTTGCCATGAAAACTCCGTTGCTAGTCAGCTTCTTTCTTCCGGGACCATTAGCTTTATTTTACAGCTTTATGTCTAAGAGCCCACCACCACCTCTCTACCAGTAACTGTGGGCATTTATCTGGATAAATGTGAGCACTGGGTCTTTTCTCATGGATCCCTCCAGGGAATCACTAAGCCATTCTTAGCTGCTGATTCATCTTTGGTCCTTTAGAGCAAAGTTCTTTGTCCTTTTTCTCTTGTGAGGCTTCTGTTGTCTCTTGGCAGGTTAGCTAGGCCTGTCTTCCTCTCCGTTTTCTTTGTTAGGTTTACATCTCTGTATTCATTCATTTTCTCTCTGCCTCTCTACCACTCTCCTTCCCCGTCTACATGACACAGTCTATATAAAGATATATATAAAGATATAGACTGTGTCATGTGCATATACATTAGTTGTTCTGGGCAAGTAAAGATACCATGCTGGACTTAAGAAGTCATGAGATCCATGCCTTAGTGAAGCTGTCTTGCATATGATTGAAAATATTATACTGTGTAATGTATAATCATTATGCTTTAAATACTTGCATTTATATTTCCTAAAGGAAGAATATTGTTGAAATAGGAGCGGCGGCAGGGCTGCGTCCCCGGCACCCGGCCGCCCGCATGGCTAGAAATACCCAGAAATAATTACACGGAAACTGTATTCTTTCAAACACTGCCTGGCCCGGCTAGGTCCAGTTTCTTATTGGCTAGCTCTTACATATTGTTCTAACCCATTTCTAATATTCTGTGTAGCCCATGAGCTGGCTTACCAGGGAGGATCTTAACCTGCATCTGTCTGGAGCGGGAGAACCATGGCGACTCTTCCTCTAACCTTCTTTCTCCCAGAATTCTCTTCTGTATACTCCGCCTACCTAATTTTCTATCCAATAAAATGGGCCAAGGCAGTTTCTTTATTAGTAAGAAATCATTCCCACATCATTTCCCCTTTTTCCGTTTAAACAAAAAAGAAAGGCTTTAACTTTAGCATAGTAAAATTACATATAACAAAACAGTTATCAAGTAAGAATTACAGTTACAATATTTATATCTATTTTATCTCTTATCATAACTAAGGAAAACTATAACTATTTATTCTTCAACTCCATCAAAGACTCCAGAAGGATATAATATTATCTAAGTAAACAAGAAATAAGAAAACTCTAGAAATGACAGAGACATCTCGCTGCCTGGACAGTCACCCAAAGTTCCTCTGTACCGTTGGGGCATCCATCTTCGGCCTACAGGCCCATGGTATCCAGATACATTTCCATGAAGCAGGAAATTTTAAAGACAGTTCAGTCACTTTCTGCTGTGTTCTGTAGAATGTCTTGTAGACTCTTTCATGAATCAGGAACCCCGAAAGACCATCTCACCTTTAGGCAAGTTCAGCAGTCCTCTCTCTGAGGGTTCTCTGTGTCCAGTTTATGCAACAGTCCAGGCAAGAGCAGTTTCTTGCCCAAATGACTATCCAACTCCATAAGGATCCTCTTCGATGCCCATCTTCCTCTTGAAGTAGCTGGTGCTGCCAGGAGCAGACGTGTCTCCTTGTCATGAAAAGTCCTAAGTTATTAAAATATTTTAAATGCCATATTCTGCAGTCTTTGAAAGATATGAAGAATGCCTATCTAATTGAAATATATCTCTATATATCTAGAAAATCTAACTAACATGACTACAAGCTTAACTATTAGCAATGATTATCCATTAACAACCTATATTTCCTAATTATACATTACATTTTAAGTGAACTACATAATCACAATACCTTAATCAAGTTCAAAAATACATATACATATAACAAAATTGACCTTAAAATCCATACCAATGCAAATTATTCATATCTATATCATATCCCCCTTTAAATGTAAAAGAACATTTATAAACAATATTTGGGAACATGGGCGTAGTTTTTTCTCTCCAAACTGCTTCCTGCTGAATGGGGGCACTGTTAATCAGATCATTTAGGGTGTAACCTGTGTGTCAGGTTCATCTCGGTTGGCAGTTGAGTGAAGTAATTTTTTGAGGGTGTTCACAGCAACCTTTCAGGAGGGCGTGGTCTATCATACCATACCGGGATAGATGCAATCCATAGGGTCACATCCTCTGTGGAAACAAAAGAAGACCCTCTCCAAAGCATCATATCCTTAGATCCAAATTTTGAAGTCAAGATACCTTTAGAACATATGTGCAGGTTCAGCTTAGCAGCCCATATAATAAAATGTCTCTTTGTACTTAGCTCCTTCACAGTCAAAAATTTTAAAGAAAACACAATGTACATAATCCAGACTCTCTGTGAATTTTTCATTTTTACGTGGCTTATTTTTCTTTATTTCTCTTAATCTATAACTATCTGTACTTCTGTACTCTGTCTCTTTAAAGACTTTACCCTTTTTCTTTTTAAGACATTAACTTTATTCTTTATATTCTCTTTTTTTCCCCAAGCCTACGTACATTCATCCAACGGTGTCTGAATCTGTTTTACTGTGAATCTGTAATTTTTTTTTTTTTTTCCAGGAGCATTTCTTAAAATGTTAAGCATTTCTTAAAAACTTAAGTTGCACCATGTATAGGTAATACGGTACTGCCTGTGTCCTGCCCAGTCTAAACCTTAACTGCACGGTTTTAAGGTAATTACGGTAGTTCCTGCCTGAGATCAGCACAGTTCAGCAAGGAGCAGCCGCTCCTGCCTCAGAGTCATTTGGTGCTTTTGAGCTGAGCACAGTTACAGGCAAACAGCAGTTTACATTGGAGCCGCAATCAGCAATTTAATTTTGAGACTGAGTGTGCAGCACAGAAACTCTTTTTATCCAAGTTACAGCCAAATCTGACACGCAGAGCACTGCGCAGTCTGAAAACGCGTCTCTGTATGGCAGCAGGAATCCGCCATGCTCTTCCGCCTGCCTAAGCCTGATTCCGCCATCTGCCCAGGTGTAGGCAGGGAACGCTGAGCCATCGGCAGGTCTCAGAGCAATCTCCTCCGATCCCAAGTGGGAACAGAAACATCCAGTCCCATAAAAGCCTTGAAATGCTTTAAAGCCAGAGTTCACGCTGGCAGCATAGCACCAGGAAGCCGCGCTTTAAAATGACGCAGCTTTTTTTCTCTGCTGCTGTTGCTGAATCAGGAATCTCTCTACAGCATGTCACCAACAAAACAGCAAAAATCTGTGTTAAACTCTGTTTCCCTTATTTTTAAGGCTTCTCAGGTTTTTAAGTGGATTTAGCCCCACGTTGGGCGCCATCTGTTGAAATAGGAGCGGCAGGGCTGCGTCCCCGGCACCCGGCCGCCCGCATGGCTAGTTTATACCCAGAAATAATTACACGGAAACTGTATTCTTTCAAACACTGCCTGGCCCGGCTAGGTCCAGTTTCTTATTGGCTAGCTCTTACATATTGTTCTAACCCATTTCTAATATTCTGTGTAGCCCATGAGCTGGCTTACCAGGGAGGATCTTAACCTGCATCTGTCTGGAGCGGGAGAACCATGGCGACTCTTCCTCTAACCTTCTTTCTCCCAGAATTCTCTTCTGTATACTCCGCCTACCTAATTTTCTATCCAATAAAATGGGCCAAGGCAGTTTCTTTATTAATAAGAAACTATTCCCACATCAGAATATATAACTGGTAAAAAAATAATTTATGGTTGAAATTCTCAGAGAATTCCTCATTTTACTCAGAGTACTACAAAATGTTGGCTTTTCAGTTCACCTGGCAGTCGTCAAAACGGACATAATTATGGTTATTGCTTCTATATACAGTGTTACAGTGGAAGAAAAAGAACACATCTTCCCTACTTAAGGAATGATTTTACTTTAAAAAAATTTATGCATAATTTTATTTTAGGGCCCAGGATTACTTCTTAGTCATTGCTGGTCATTGTTTTCCTGACCAATAATTTTTTTTGCTCCCAACAGACAAGAGGCCAAAACAGGAAGATTGTGAGTTTGAGCCAGCTTAGACACCCTGTCTCAAAATATAAAGGATTTGTGATTATACCCAGAAAACAGTTATTAGCAAGGCAATTTACCGAGAAACTGGATTTCTTTTGCGCACCTGGAGTTTAAAAGCTGTTCCTTGAGGGTTATAGGCTTTAACACTAATCTTTGTTAATGTTCTGGAATGTTCCTCAGGAAATGAATGTTCCATAGAACAGATGGAACATGTCCGGGGAATGCAGGAGAAATTAGCTCGCTTGAATTTGGAGCTCTACGGGGAGTTAGAGGAACTTCCTGAGGATAAGCGGAAAGCCGCCAGTGACGCCAACTTGGACAGGCTTCTGTCGGACGTGAGTGGAACGCTCTCTGTTTAAAAACATCTTCTTACAACAGTACACACATAACACAACTCACATTTTAGCTATCAGAATTTTAACTGTATATGCTCATATATTCTATATGTGTGAGATCATATATAGAAAGTGTTTTGCAGTCATTACCACCATCTAATTCTAGAACATTTTCTTTACCCCCTAAAGAGGCCTGTCCTTTAGTTTGTCCTCCCAATGCCCTAGCAACCACTCACGTATTTTCTATCTTGATGAACTGGCCTCTGTGGCACCTCATACAGATGGCATTATGCAGTGTGTGCCCTCATGGGGTGGGGGTTCTCTTAGTGTGGTGTCCTCAGAATTCATCTCTTGTTATACTTGACTCTCTTTAAAGAAATACAATCTAAGAAATGCTTGAACTTAGATTTATGGAAGCATGTATTATCATAATCCTGGCAAACTTGTAAAGGAAATGCTTGCTTCTGTACATTTTTACATACATATTATTATATTACATTATATAAGGCCTATATTATACAGAGACCTTGTTCATATGCGAATCATAAGTCCATCAAAGATACCAGTCAGAAGCCCTTTGCCTGATCGGATGGTTACTTATTTGTAAATACAGAGCCATCCTAGTCCCTCCAGCAATTCAGCACATTGCCACATCTGTCAGCCCTACCATAACTAGAACTTTATTTTCTCCCAGTTTTGGGAGCTGGAAATTGGAGATCACAGTGTCGCCTAAGGCTTCAGTTCTCCTCTGTGGGTCTTCTCCTGTGCACATGGGTCTAGATCTCCTTTCTTTGTTAAAGTCATATTGGATTAGAGCCCCCTCCATTGACTTCATTTTGACTGATTACTGTTTTAAAGGTTCTGTCCCCACATGCCCACATATTCTGACATGTTGTGACCCACATGAATTGGGGATGGAGTGGGGCACAACTCAGCCCATAACATCTTGTAAATTTGCCTCTTTAAAACCTTTTTTAGGGAGCTGAAAAGCTGACTCAGCGACTAAAAGTACTCGCTGCTCTTGCAGAGGACCGAGATTCTGTTCCCAGCACCCACATGGCGGCCCTCAACCGTCTCTAGCTCCAGTTCCGGGGATCTGAAGTCCTCTTCTGGCCTCTGAGGGCACCAGGCACACAAGTGGTGCACATGCTAACATGTGGGCAAAACACTCATACCCGTTAAATAAAAATAAATAAATCTTTAAAACCTTCTTTAGGCAGCTAGGAAGATGGCCCAGTCAGCAAAGATCTTGCTACACCAGCGTGAGGGCCTGAGTTCTTGCCGAATTTGTGAGCTCCAGGCTTGGTGAGAGATACTCTCTGATAAAAGTAAGGTGGGGGACAGTTGAGGAAGACACGAAACATTGACCTTTGGCTTCCGTATGTGCAGACTGCACACACAGGAACTTAGGAATCCACAAAACCTTTTTAGAAGAAAGGGAAATAAATAAAAACTGACTTCAACGTAGCTTATCTTCATTTTCAGCAGTGGCAAGAGTTTGTTTCTGCTGCTTTTCTTTTCTTTTTTTGAATAAGTTTGAGGCAGTTGTCCAAACAGGGTTTCTGTGTAGCTCTGGCTGTCTTGGAACTCATTTTGTAGACCAGGTGGCCTCAAACTCAGAGATCCATTTCCTCTGCCTCCCAAGTGCTGGGATTAAAGGCATACTTTTGAAAGGTTTAAACCTAGAAGATTAACAGTGCCTGTTTGCAATCCCAGCACTTGGGAAGTGGATGCAGAAGGAACAGGAGTTCAAGTTCAAAGTCAGCCTCTCAAAAACAAACAAAAATCCCTTCCAGCCTATATTTTAAAGGCCAGATCTGCCCTATAATATTTAGTGTCACAAGTATCTCAGTTCATATATGCTTTATTTCTATTAAATATAAGCTTGGTTTGTGTACTTTTAGTGCACTTAGGAAAATACTGCATTTTGGCAAAAGGAATACTAACTTTGAAACCAGGAGGCCTAGTGCAGGGCTTCACCGTGTTGCTCTTGGTGACGGTGAAGTCTCGTTAGCCTACCTGCCTACCTTCCTTTATTTTTAAACTGTTTTGAGGTGCTGGAGATGAAGCCTAGGGTGCCATGGATGCAAGTCAAGCATGCCACCACTAAGCTACAGCCTCAAACCGCATTTCTATACTTTATATTTCTCCTTCTAAAATTAAAGATACTGTAGTCTGGATGCCTGTATCTTTCTAGAACTCATACTTTTAAGTCCTCACCCTGGGGCAACAAAAGACAGGCCTTTGTAAGGCCATTAGGTCGGGAGTGAGATTAGTATCCGAGGAAAAGAGGCAGAAAAGGGATGCTCCACTGCTTCCGTTTTGTGAGGACATTGTACAAGGCCACACTAGGGCTTCATTGGCTTCTTAATTGCACGTGGCTGGTCTCTAGAGCCATCAGAAGTGAGTTTCTTTTTTTTCTACAAAATGCCAATTTAATGATTTTTTAATAGACGTCCAAACAGACTAAGGGGTGATAAATTCTACTTTATAGTAAGAATTGAAATATTTGTAAGTATTTTTATAAATAATAAAGGTTTCAAAGATTATGATTACAGAAATGGCAATTAAAAAAAAAACTTCTTTAAAAGCTAGGCAAGGGGTCAGCAAGATGTCTGAGGAGGGAAAAGTGCTTGCAGTGTGAGCCTGGTGAAATCGGTACCTGCGTTCACTTCCTAGAACTCATGTAAGAGCCGAGGGTGAGAAGCAGCTCCATTCACATGTGTGCTGCCTTCACACGCAAACAACATAGCACACACAATAATGATACGATTTCTCTTAAGAGAACAAGTGGTTATACATCTGTGATCTTAGCATTCTGCAGTTCAAGACCAGCCTGACCATATATGGAGACTTACATTTTTTTCCTTCTGTTTTTTGTTTGTTTGTTTTTGATTTTTCAAAACAGTTTTCTCTGTGTAGCCCTGGCTGTCCTGGAACTTGCTCTATAGACTAGGGCTGGCCTCAAATTCAGAGATCCACCTGCCTATGCTGAGATTAAAGATGTATGCTACCACTGCCTAGTGAGACTCTCTTTCAAAAAGAAATACAAACACAGTAACAATTACTGCCATTATACATGATTCTAGGAATGCTTCCAAAGCTCTAGTCTTTAGCATTTGCTTCTGTTCTTGCTTCAGGGTCTTTAATCTAAGCTGCAGCTACTTGATAGTTATTTTGTGCAAAGGAATTCCTAGCCTACAAAGCTTTTTGAGAACTTTTTAAATAGTTTCTTTTTTCAGTTAACACCAACATGAAGATATTTTAAAACATGGTTTATAGTGACTTATTAATATTTATCTTGTAAAAATTAATATTCAATTTGTTTCTTTGTGTTGCAGTTAGAAGAATTGAATTCTTCTATGTATCCTTTGCCTACTACGAACAGTGTAAAGTTCATAATCTATAGTTCTGGGTAAATAATTTCTGTCATATCTTAACTTTATTTACTAGGGCTATGTCTCTTCTCTTTTAGTTTCCAAATCAGATTGTTTCATGGTTTTGCATGCTGAAATTCCATGTCTGGTTGGTTTTTTGTTTTATATTGTTTACTTACTTTTTCAAAACAAATTTAATTATTACTTTTCAAGTCATGAAAATTGCATATTGGACTATAAGAATTATTTTGACTCTTAGATTCTGAAACTAACCTGGCAGATATCCAAAGATATATTTAATATGATTACTTAAGGTGCATAAAATTGAAATTTAGGTGCCACTAAAGCACAGTATTCAAGGACTTCTTCCACAGCTTGTGAATTGGCATCTCTGTGCCAAAGCTAGTGCAGTCTAGAATTAACGTGAAGGAGAACACCAAGTCACAGGTAGGTTATTTTGATTTTGATATTCCAGTCTGAAACAATGACTTAAGGAAGTTTTCTATTTTTTCATGTATTTGTCAACATGATTGCTAATACACAAGAATAACAGGAAACAATCCTGCCTTCAACCTGCTTTTATGTGAGGACACTCTCTCTTTGAACACAGTAATGACATGAGATAGGACTTCTGAAATGTTCACACTCAGTAATGTGACAGTCCACATGTTCTTTAACATCTGCAGGGGCCTGTTCAGTGCCAGCGCAGTTACGTATTGTGTAGTGGTATGTATGAGGAAATTTGTAAACTACATAGCGCATGCCAGAGTGGAGCAGCAAGTCCAAATGCTGCTGTAAACTACATAGCAACATGCGAGGGTAGAGCAGCAAGTGCGAATGCTGCTGTATTTTACGCTGTTACTGACTGCTCAGCCCTGTGGCAACAGCAGTTAAGTCTGTGTTTTGCTTTGAGCTTGGACATGATTATGAGTTCCACTCGCCTTTCCTGCCGAGTGCCAGCTCTTACCACGTCTGCTCCTAGCCTTCCTTCTTCATTCTCCACACTACACTGCAGGCGCTTAGAAGCCAATTCTTCAGTGTTCTGATTTTATGTTCTGACTTGAGCTTCAAATTAAACATGGAAGCCACTAACTCCATGGCTACTGAGCATATGACATGTTTAGCAGGTCAGGATTGAAATATACTTTGACTGTAATAAGGACAGTAAATTTCATCCGTAAAAAAGTCAAACATGAAACATTTCAATGAGGTATTTTATTTTGGTTGAGACAAGATCTCCCTTAGATACCCTAGGCTGGCCTCCATGTAAGCTTCCTCTGCCTGTGTCTTTCAGGTGCTGGAGTTACAGGAGCTCATGTCTACCAGGCCTGATTGGAACTTTTAAAAAATTATTTCTGGATAGAGCCAGCAGGTGCTTGTTACACAGCCTGTGACCTGAGTTTTGTCACCCTGACTCTGGAAGATTAAGGGAGAGAACGGGCTCCATAAAGCTGTCCACATGCCCAGTGGCATGGACACCTACCCACAGTAAATTAAAACGTTTTAAATTTAAATATATCTGAGTAGATAACATTTAAATTAGTGTCACCTATTTTTCCTTTTAACTCAGTGATAGGAACTTTTAAAACTCTGTACTTCAGACATTGATATTAATTTCCTTAAAACATCACTTTTTTTTCTCTTTGATTCTTGTTTTGCTTTTCAACCAGGATCACATTCTACACTTCAGGCTGGCCGAGCACCCACTGTGGTGCCTTGAACTTGCAGGAGTCCTTCTGCCTCACTGCCCGTAGCTCTGGTTTTATACAGACTCTTGCCAATGCTTTTTTATTTTTATTTTTTTACCATCATGTTTTTTATATACTTTTTCCAGGTGCTTACAACATATATATCATGTTAGAGTTCTTGTTCCCACTGTGTTCTCTGGCTTGAGCACATCCTCTTCACTCTTGCCATGATATCCTTTGCTCAGCTTGCACTCTGATCCAGACACACTCTGGCCTTCTCTCCCCTCCTCTCTGCCAGACAGGGGATACTCATGCTGACCACTCCCATCAAGTATTTGGTTTGCACCTGTAAGCTAGCATTCTGCCTTACTTTACTGTCTGATGATTGTTCCATATGTTAAGTCTCAACCCTCCCCACACACTAGACAAGAGTACTTGGGACGGCCATGCCTTCGTCTGTGTGCCTTTGCACTCTGCCAGTGAGCCCTGCTGACCACAGCTGTCCTCAGTGTGCTCAGATCGCTGTTGGCGTTGGACCTGGAGAGGTGGGCGACAGCAGACAGCCATGAAAGGGAACAAGGACTCATGCAGAAATCCTTTTCTATTCACAGTTTTATCGAAGGATGAGTAAGATTACATAAAGATTCCAGAGTTGTGATGAATTATTTCATGTTTGGCTTTATAAGGAGCTTGTTTCCCCAGACGTGGGGAAATGGCGTCTTTGAGGGATTGTCTTGATCCCGTTCTTCTCATGTTCCGCTTTCACTGGTTTCTTGTCATGAAAATGACTCTTGCTGCATTAAAATTACAGTACAGACACGATGCTACTGTGCTCCTGCAACTGCAGCACTGGAGGTTGAGGCAGGAGGATTTGGACTTTGAGGCTGCGTAACTCCTAAATAAATGTTTTCAAGCTTCAAATTATACACATAGCATTATTCTCTACATTGATTGAACTATGGTCCAAACATGTTGGCAACACGCCAGCTTTCCCTTTAAGCCTCCATTACCCTTCCTCTTTCCCTCCCTCCTCCCCCCTCCCCATGCTTCTGTTTCCCAGTTACTGAGTGTGAATTCCTGAAATGTAGAAGAAATACTCACTCTCAAATGAAAATCTTCTTAACTTATGGATTTAGACAGAAGCTGCATTTGGCAGACGCACAGGATGTCCCCAATCCGTCCACCGGCTAAGGCGGTGTGCAGCCTGCTCGGGGGGTTTGCAGAGAAGCAGCCGTTGCTGCTTTCGCCGAGTCCAGTAGCAGAATCATCCGCACAACACAATTCAAGTGATGGAGTGCAAGTGCCGCGATTGTGCTCTCCCGGCTTCTAGTCCATGTGCTCGCTGTCATTCACCGCTGGGGGGCGTGGCCCGGCTGCAGGGCCCTTGAGGAGTGGGATGCTGGGCTGGGCTGCTGTGCTTTCTTCTGTTGCCTTAAGGGTTATACTTGAAATGCATTGTGCTAAACATTCGGTCGGGCTGAAGGAATTGTCCTTCCTGTGGCCACCACACTGACCCAGCTCTGGTCACACGGTGGTGGTGCACAGGCCTCCTGCGGCAGCCCAGCTTCAGTTTACGTCAGACAATCAGTACACATGCAGGTATGTTCCTTAATGGCCAGTGACAAATGTTTAATAAGTATTTGTGAGATTCGCTATTTTTAATAAAGTGATTGTTTTAAGTGATTGTCTCTCTTGTCTGTTTGGAAGACCCGGTGGTCTTCCTTCAGTCTGGAAACAAGGGTTCAGTCCTCCAAAGGAAACTGTGTATATAATATGAGGATTTTGTGCCATCTCTGCAAATCCTGTGCCTTTGTGTTTAAATACTGTTTAATGAAAGTGCGTGATTGTAAAGCTAGAGCCTGATTTGGATGCCCATTCTTCCCCTTAGCTTTCTAGCATGTATATACTTGGGCTGAGTTCCCCTTAGCTTTCTAGCGTGTATGTACCTTGGCTGAGTTCTCCTTGGCTTTCTAGCCTGTGTGTACTATGGCTGAGTTCAACTTTGATTTTCAATGTAGCCTGTGAGGATTACCAGCTGCTGGTAGTTGTGTGAGGATGATAGAGATGCACGAAAGACGCCTAGCATGAGGCTGATGCCAGGAAAGCTCTGGAGACATCCTCACTACCTTCCCTCACTTCGTTGTTTCAGTGATGAGGGTCACGCCCCAGACTTGCGGGCGCTAGACAAACAGTGTCATTGAACTACACCAGCCACCCTTTTTTCTAAAATTCTTGACAGTTTCATGAATATCCATTGATTATGCCACCCCCAACACCCTCCTTCCATCCTCCTGAACCCCGTAGTACTTCCCTCTCCCACAGTCATGTCCTTGTTAAATTTTATTTTTATGACTCACGGGGTCTAGTTAGTGAACCATACGGGCGTGGCCCTGGGGCCATCCATGGGCAGCCTACAAGCAGATGCGCCCCTAATGAAAAACGACTCCCACTCCCCCAACAGCCATCAGCTGTGAATAAGCTCTTCAGCTAGGGGTGACTGGTGCCTCGTGAGTTCCTCTCTCTTCCGTGGGGAATATTGACCGGCTTGAGCTCGTCAGTGCAATCACCATGTCAAGTCTGGAAGATGGCCTTTCACAGCATCCCTCCCATCCTCTGTCTCTTATATTCTTTCTGCTGCTTTTTTCCATGATGTTCCCTGAGCCTTGAGGGACCTGATAGAAATGGCTTGTTTAGGGCTGAGTACTCAAAGTCACTTACTCTGAACACCTTAATCGGTTATGAGGTTGCTGCCCACTGCAGAGCAGAGCTTCTCTGACGAGGGTTAAGCGCAGCACTAATTCTAAGGATAGAAACATTTACAAATATTTAGAAAGCAATTTGACAACAACGGTCAGTACTCCCGCAGGACCCATGACTTCTCCAGCCATGGGCTTTTGACCAGGTTTACAGGACAACACATGAATTTCCTTCTTTGTAGCAGGGCTCAAATTCAATCCAAAAGCTGCTGGTTACTCCCTAAGAGTCATGCCATTATTACACCAGTAGGCAGATCTTGCTTAGCAGGGTAGTAGTGTATAGTGTGTAGTCTGTTGATAGCTTTTCTCTCCCACAGACTATATAACACTGCCTAGCACTGTAACAGCTAGCTTACAGGGATGAAGTTTGCACATCCATTTCAATCTGAATTATGTATTTGTCAGTTGGGCCTTAACTGTTAGCTATGGTCGACAACAAAGAACAATGATGATAACGTGTTATTTGAGGTACCTCTGGGTTCTTTCTGTCCTGTAACTCATAGGGAAGTATCTCATACCTGACAGTGAGATTTTTATTTAAAAAACCCCATCTTCTAGGGGAACATTGTCTGTTAAAGATACCTCTGTTCAAACTCCTTTTAAAATTATTTTAAGTTAGTTTGCAAAGCAGTTGGCCTTTTCATACATCCTTAATTGTGTTTGACTCGCCCCCACACCCCAACCCTCACTCCTGCTGAAACACTCGAACCTACCCAGTCCCTTGTCACACCTGTTTTGTGCATTCGCCCGGTCTAAGGCCTCCCGGGCTCTGTGCACTATTCTAGCTTCCTGACCTCAACTAAAACTCACAGATCTAAAAGATGTGCATCTAGGATCTACACAGGAGAGAGAGAGAGAGAGAGAGAGAGAGAGAGAGAGAGAGAGAGAGAGAGAGAGAGAGAGGCATCTGTCTCTCCAGGCCTGGGTTACCTCTATCATATTCTTCAGTCCCGTCCACTTTCCAGAAAAATGTCAGGATTTCCTTTTCCTAACATCTACACAAACTGCCATTGTCTAGACTGGTTTCATTTCCTCACGGCTGTCAGTTAAGCAGCAGGTGTCCCTGTGGTAGGCTGTAGAGTCCTCTGAGTGTATGCCCAGAAGTGGTACAGTTGGGTCATATGGTAGTTCTAATTTTAGCTTGTGGAGACACCTCCACACAGATTTCCCTAGTGGCTGCGCCAGTTTACACTCCCGCCACAGTGGGTTAGTATTTCCCTTTCCCCTTGTTCTCCTCAGCATTGACAGTCCAATGACAGCCATTCTGACTAAAATAAGATATAATCTCAATTTTAATTTACATTTCCTTGATATGTAAAGACCACCCTTTCAACACAGATGTTAGAACCGTTGCATTTTTTTTAAATCGAATTACAGATGATCTCCAAAAACCTAGTATAGAGCAAACTGTTTTTTAACTTAATTGTGTGTTTCCTTCCAGGCTTCATACTTGGGTTTTGTTCAGCCCCCCCATTCATGGGATTGTTAGCTTTCCCATACTCAATTATTGTGCAATTAGCCACGTTAAGTACAAAAAAGCAGTGGCGGAGAGGGAGATGTCACAATAGACAAAGGCATTTTGATCGACGCAGAAACATGTTGGTGTTCGTATGTCTAACTCCTGCATAACTAATTCTGGCAAGAAAAAAAAACTCTAAAGTTTCCTAAGGATTTGCTAAAGATGAACACGAGAAAGGCTAAGAAACACCACCCCTTACCACACAGGTCTTCTTCATTGCTGGCTGTGTAAAGCTAAGCAAACTCCGCTTCGACGCCTAAGCCTCTCTTGACAGACAGCAGCTTTGTGTGTCTGTCACCTTCCAGCGACTTTCAAGACCCTGGAGGTCAGACAGCCACCGCCTCCCACTGCCAGCTAAAGAAACCACCCAGAACTTGAGTCCAGAAAACCTAAGGAAGGAGACTTAAGAGCCCTCCTGCAGCAAAGACCCAGACTGGCCACTGGAGCGCGGCACTGAGCAGGATCTACTTAGTGCCGGACGTGTGGGGCGTGGTGGCGGCCTGTGTTGTCATCCCTATGGAGATGGGGCTGTCCCTGCCCCGTCTGTGCTCTGGAGAACTGCCTCTCCTTTTCACTATACTGTGCCAAGAGGAGTCTGCGGCAGCCCTGCTCAGCCCCTTGGCCACTTCCCGGAGGTAAAGCCCCTGCCTTCTTGGCGATGTCTTTTCCTTGGGACCCCATGGCCTTGGAGGGTCCTGCAGGGTCAGGTTTGAGTTGGGCAGTGGCAACTAAAGCCTTCCCTCCTCCTCCAGAACTCTCCTGGGGTAGAAAGAAGTGCTCCCGCACTTTGGAAAACAGTGATTTTTCACAAGACTCTAAATTAGCTCAGGCTAGCTCTCCTCTCTGGCTCTCTCATCTTGCTCTGTTTGCTACTTTGGAGTCCAGAGATGTGGGAAAGGGCTGTAGGGCTAATAAAGAAGAGGCTAAGACTCTACAGAGACTGGTTCGTGGTTCTAATATTTCATATGCTATGATCTCATGAATAAGGTGAATGACTATGCCATTGCTAAGTGTTTATCTTTTGAGAAGTACTGGTGGTGTACATATGAATAAACATTGCTCTGAATATCAGAACAGTTTCCTGGCAGCATCTGTATCCAAGTTCATGCAATTCAAGCGGTGGTGTGCACATCCCCATGTGGCGGTCTGTCCTCAGAAACTTGACTTGTGTGTTACTTGGGAGCCTTGGAAATCGTGTTCTAAAAACACTGATTTCAGGGGGAGGGAAATAGGAGTGGAGAAAGTTTTAAACAAAAATAGGGCAACAGAGTGAATTTAAATAGTGCAGTGATTTCTTGTGTTGATTTTGTAGCTTTAAATTAGTAAGCATATATACCAACACAAGTAGCATTTTTCCTTAATTTTATGTGTGTGTGTGCATGTGTGTGTGTGTCTAAAGTAGCTCAGGCTGGCCTCCAACTCACTGTGTAGCCAAGAATGACTTTTCACTCCTGACCTCCCAGAACTGGGGTACACATATGTGATACCACACCAGTTTCTATGGTGGTAGATGGAACCCAGGGTTTCCTGCACACTGAGAAAGCATTCAACCTACTGACCTACATCCGTAGCCTCAGGTGTTATTGTGTTTTCTATAAGCTATGGTGCTTCAGTGCAGAATTCTTCAAGCCATCCCATTGCTCCATTACTTTTTTCTTTTCTTTTTTAAAAAATATTTATTTATTTATTATTTATACAGTTTAGCCAGAAAAAGGGTACCAGACCTCATTGCAGATGGTTGTGGACCACCATGTGGTTGCTGGGAATTGAACTCAGGACCTTTGGAAAAGCGGGCAATGCTCTTAACCGCTGAGCCATCCCTCCAGCCCCCTACTTACTATTTTCTTGCATAGTTAATAGAGATATGTATATACCGGCTTGTGTTCGTATTAAATCATGCTCCAAATGCAGGTAAATGCACTGGACCGGGATTGTCTTTCTCTCCTGGTTTTTACCGGTTCCGTCCACATTTCTGTGTGTTGCGTTTCTTCACTGTTATTGGAGAGAACCTTTGTGAGAGGAGTTTTGGATGAGTTACAGTTCAGACTCTAAATGAAGCTCCTCCCAGTTATCTGTATGTGTAAGCTGTAAAGTGCCAAATGCAATCACCTCGCTACCAAGGAATAACATTTTAGAAAATTATTGTATGGGCTGGGCATGGTGCCACACCCTTTAATCTCTGCACTTGGGAGGCAGAGGCAGGTGGATCTCTTTGAGTTGGAGGCTAACCAGGTCTCCATAGTGAATTCCAGGATAGCCAGGGTTACGTAAGGACACTCAAAGCAACAAAAATGTGTCTCTGTGTGTGTCTGTGTTTGTGCGTGTCTGTCTATGTGTGTGTCTGTGTGTGTGCATGTCTGTCTATGTGTGTGTCTGTGTGTGTGTGCGTGTGTATGTGTGTGTCTGTGTGTGTGCGTGTGTGTGCATGTGTCTGTGTGTGTGTCTGTGTGTGCATGTGTCTGTGTGTGTCTCTGTGTGTGTGTCTGCATGTGTCTGTGTGGTGCGTGTCTGTCTGTGTGTCTCTGTGTATGTACTAGAGCACCACAGAGCCCAGAAGAGGGCTGGAGTTAGAAGTGACCGTGAGGGTACCTATGTGGGTGCTGGCAACTGAACTCCCCAAGAGCTGCAAACACTTAGAACAGCAGAGCCATCTTCCCACCCCCGACGAACACATTTTGTTTTTGATATTCTAAGATGTTCCCTCTGCGGGAGTGGAGCAGGACTGGCCTGTTCTGCCCTTCTCCAGCTATGGAACACAAATCACTCGGGGAAGCAGTGAGCTGATGGCACAGCTTTCTGGTTTATTCCAGCAGTGAGGCAGCTCTCTTTGTGGACTGCCTGTTGCCCGGCCATTTCATCTCCTAATCCGGGATTGATTGTTCTAAGAAAATACAAGGAAACAAGACAATCTCAGCAGCTTTTCCTCTCTGCGCACACACTTGCTGAATATGACCTTCACTCTGGCCACCAAAGTGGGAGCTGTCTCTCTCCCAGTCCTCCACGGCTCCCAGCAGGAGTAGGTGTCTCTTGCTATCAGGTCCACTGAGGGAAGCGCAGCTGAAGGCCAGGACTCATTAATCCTAGAAGTCCCAACAGAAAAGCCCCACCTCCTTTAAACACCACCAGCGGCACCACTCTGGGTGCCAGGCCTCTAACACGTGGACCTTTGGGAGGGACCTTCAAGATCCAAACTCCAGCAGATGCCAATCACAGCTCGCAGGTTAGGGCTACAGGCATCAGAGATGGGGCTCAGAAATGGCTCAGCACCACTTGCATGAGCTCGGAAGGGACGTTTTCCTCAGTCCAGCTTTGGATGACTAATCTCTAGTTGACAGCTGTTCTGAGAGGCCCTGAGTTGGAGGCCTACCCGAGCTGCGCCTGGGCTCCTAACTCACAGACACCAGGAGATAACCGGTGTTTGTTACAGTCCGCCACTGACTGGGAAATAATTTGCTAGAATTAGATAAACACTGTGATAATTGCATCAGAAAACACACACACTGCTGAGTGTGATGTCATAGAGAATGAGAGAAAATGCTGTGTATTACTACTTCCTCTAACAGTCACTGTAATGCCAGCGTGTCAAAACTTCTAAAGCATTGTGCATGACATTAATTCTGGTCATTTATTTCCTAATTATATTTAATTACAGAGTCTGTTTCTGAGGAAACAGCCCCTAATACCTTGTAGAATTACTCGTTGGATGATTATAAAAGGCTGGGACAAGAAAAGAAATCATTTGAGAGGCAGAAGTAAGAGAACTGCTTACGAGTCTGAGGCTAGCCTGGGCTGCAGAGTGAGCCCCGCTTCTCCAAACAGGGCCAGAAATCAAGCATTAAAGGGGGAGGGGCGGCCATTCGCACCCTGGGTGAATAGCTAGTTAGGAAAACCGACCTTGGCTTTTACTTCTGAGGCTAGGTCTCTGGTAACCCAGGTTGACCTTGAACTCACTTCGGTGGAGAATGACCTTGAACTACTTCTACCCCTCCAGAGGTACAGGGATTACAGGCGCGTAAGACAGTACTCCATTCTATTGTCCTGAGGTTCAAACCCAGGATATTTCCTGGGTAGCAGGCTAGCCCTCTACCATCTGAGCTATGTTCCTGGTCCCAAACTGGCATTCCAGATAATGAAAATAATTTTGTGTTAACTTGCACACCACAGACAGACAGACAGACAGACAGACAGACACACACACACACACACACCTTGATCATGTATTTAAGCCCACCAGCAGAGACAACAACTATTCTGTTGTGTTCAATTCATTATGTAAGTCAGGAATCCCTCCACACAGAGGATAGCAACGATTCTGAGAAACTTGCTACGTACAAATCTCTTAGTTGGCTCCTGGGGCGATTTTCCATAATAACAGTCAACTATCTTAAAACACCTTAGTGTCATAGGCTTCGTTTTGATGTGCTGATCCAGACAGAGATGTTTAATTTCCCACATTGCCCTGAGGTTTTCAATCATTGTGTTGCTTGTCATGATGCAGTACTCACTGCCTTGCATGGCTGCGTGTACTCACACGTGGTGCTCGCTGTATCATGCTTCGCTCCTGTAGCATTCCCCCAGTTGTTGCCTTTGAAATACGATCACTTTAAATCGTGCCTTTCTCTTGGGTTGTATGGCAGGAGGCAGGACATATGCAAATGCTCGTCTTCCGGGATTCTTGTGCCCCAGTCTTTAGTTGCTTGCTCACTTGGAATTTACAGCACCCAAGGGCGGCTAGAAACCTCCACAGTGCTTGTGTGTCAGCTGGAACATCACCAACACGGGGCAACCCAGCTTGAGCTTCACTGTCTAGAAGTGGGCATAGGGAGGCAACTGAGCTGCTGGATGACTTGTTCTGCATTTACTTAGTGTATTTTGTGTGTGAGTGTGTGTATGTGTGTGTGTGTGTGTATGAGTGTGTGTGTGAGAGAGAGAGAGAGAGAGAGAGAGAGAGAGAGAGAGAGAGGAGAGAGAGAACACGTGTGTGTCCTAGCACTCAGGTGACCAGGTGTTCTCTGGAATGAGTCCTCTCAGGTCTAAAGTGATTTTAAAAAAATTTTCTGACACCACCAAGTCTGTCTGTCTGTCTGTCTGTCTTTCTTTCTTTCTTTTTTTTTTTTTTTGTTGGAGCCTTGCTGTGTTACTTTTGGCTGGCTTCTCGGAGACTCAGAGATCCTCCTGCCTCAGTCTCTTAAGTGCTGGGAATGATGCACCATCACCTCTGTATTCGTCTGTGGCTGTTAATGTCTCATGGAGTGAGTTGGAGTTATAGATCAGCGTGAGAGAATCAACCACTCTGCTAAGTCCTGTGACCACAAAGGGGTATACCTCTCCATTCACTTCGGACTTGAGATCACTTAGAACGTTGGAATTGTTTTCTTCCCTTTGTTTTGTTTTGAGACAGGGTTTCTCTGGAACTCACTCTGTAGACCAGGCTGTCCTCGAGCTCACGACTCGCCTGCTTCTCCCTCCCAAATGCTGGGGTTAAAGGTGTGTGTCACCTCTTCCCGATGAGAATAGTTTTCAATAAAGTGTTATGGTTTTCTTCATAATATTTTTTACTCACTTTTTTCAATGCACTTGTTTTTGATGTTGTAACTATATTACTTTACAAACTTCTTGTTCAAAATACAGAATTACGAAAAAAAACAAATGACCATAGGGCTGGAAGTGCTATGAAGTGAGCTCACCTGGGCTGCTATTTCTAGATCATTCTCAGCCCCTGCAGTCTCCTCTAGTGCCCCCTCCTAAATATTACTCTTTCCTTCTCCAAAGGAAACTGTCTTGGTTCTTCAACCATTGTGATTAACTGTATTGTTCTGTTCCTAGCCTCTTCTGTCACTAGGGTGTGTGTGTGTGAGAGAGCCTCCTGTGGCCGTGTGTAACAGTTCCTTCATCCCATGAGACACAGCTGTTGTAGTGGGAGTGGCGGGGCTGCGTTCCTGGCACCCAGCCACCCGCAAGGCTAGCTTTACCCAAAATAATTACACGGAAACTGTATTCTTTTAAACACTGCCTGGCCCATTGGTTCTAGCCTCTTATTGGCTAGCTCTTACATATTGATCTAACCCATTTCTAATATTCTGTGTAGCACCATGAGCTGGCTTACCAGAAAAGATCTTAACCTGCGTCTGTCTGTCTGGAGTGGGAGAATCATGGCGACCCTTGAATCTGCTTCTTTCTCCCAGCATTCTGTTCTGTTTACTCCGCCTATCTAAATTCTACCCTATCAGAGGGCCAAGCAGTTTCTTTATTACTTAACCAATGAAACAACAGATAGAAAGATGACCCTCCTTCATCACACAGCCTTCTGTTACGTGGATATATAACATTTATCCATCCAGCTGTTGATAGACGCTTGCTTGAATGATCCTCATGCTAAGCAATCTGGTGCTTTTGATGTTTTAATTCATATGTGTACTTTTTCTGTTAGGGCGATTATATATATATGCTCACCTTCAGTAAGTAATGCCAAACAGCTGTCTAAAGTACATCGGCACCAGCTGTGTCTGAGTTCCCAATGCCCACTGTAGCTGGCACGCTAAAGTCTGTTCTGAGTAACAAACCATCCAAAATGTCAAGTGCATGTAACAATAATTATTTTCCACAGCGTTGTAAGTGTGCTGGCTTCCTCTGTGTGGTTCTTCTGTTTGTAGGCCTCTCTGGTCTCTGTGGGTAAGTGCACACACATGGTATAAACTCGTATAGATATACGCACATACACAGAAATACAAAGAAATTGGAAAAAAGAAATCCTTTCGCTTGTTGAATGGGAGGATTTACCCAATATCGCCCTAAAATCTTACCAGAATCTCACGACCACACTGTTTGTTCGATCTTTGTCCAAAGGCTGATTGTTATTGAGACTCTGGCCTGCTGGAAAGCGTACTGGATAGTCTACCCCCAGACTAAGATCTTTCATGTTAGCCCTGGCTGTCTCGCTAGACTTTGCATATATAAATGAAGAAGTTAATCAACCACCAGTTTCTCAATTCTGCTCGGAACCCCTCCAGTCCTGTGTCTATGTTCTCTTTGGCACTTTAGGTTAATCACAGTAACACAGGCAACAGTGTCACTTGGCTTCCTGTAGCTCACTAACCCAGATCACCTTCTGAGCCTGTCTTAATGATACATCCCCTCTTCATCTTTCATCACCCTGGGCCCGGTGTCGGTACTCTGTGTTAAGTTACATATGGCATAAATAAACTTCCACATATATTGGTTTTTGTTAATTCTGAATAGCAAACCACCTTAAAGAAAACAGTGGCTCGAGACAACAGTAATGTCTTGTCCTGATTCAGGTGATCAGCCGGGTGACCGGGGCGGTTGTCCCACTCTGTGTTGTGGCTGGAGCTGTCCTTTCCCTGCAATCTAAGTGCCACCTTTGTCAGAAGTCAAGTACCCATATACACGTGGCTCAGTTTCTGGGCTTCTATTGTTTTGGCGATTCTTGAGCCAAAATCTCACCAGTTGTTTACCTTAACTTTAGGATAAACAAGTCCTGACATATGGACTGCAGCCAAGTCCTGACTCCTCCTCTGCCAAGCTGGCCTTTGCTGGTCTAGATACATTTTCCTTTTTAAGACAGAGTTTCTCTGTAGCCTTGGCTGTCCTAGAACTCATGCTTTAAGCCAGGCTGACCTTGACTCACAGAGACCTGCCTGCCTCTCCCCTCCCAGTGCTGATATTAAAGGCTTGCACCACCACCACCCAGCTTTAGCTACATTTTCTAATCAGTTGTTCAACGCTTTTTGGATTTTGGTTGAGATTACACTGGGTAATAGTGTATTATATTTGGGAGAATATCTTTAACATACATGTTCTTATTTATAATCTATTAATATTTTTGATACACTTTTTAGTTAGTGTTCTATATGGAATGCTTAGCCCTCATATTTGACTTGGATTTTAAAGTTTTTTTTTTTAAATAAATGATACATTGCTGCTTAAAGTCTTCGTGAGGGACTGGAGAGGTGACCCAGTGGTTAAGTATCTGCTTCTCTGGAGGACCAGAGTTGAGTTCCCAGCACCATGTGGCAGCTCACAACTGCCTGGAACTCCAGCTCCATGGGATCTGGCTCCCTCACACAGGTGTACATGCAGGCAAAACATCAATGCACAGACAATGAAAATAAATCATTTAAAATTTTGTAAATGTTTATGAGCATATGGAAATTGATTTTGCCTGTTGAACTTTCAGAAGCAGCTTTTAAACATGTCGAGTTGCTGTTGATTCTGTAGTATAGATGTCAAAAATGGCAATTTCTTTTCTCTCATTAACATTGTTACACATGTTTTTTGGTTATTGATTTATCACACTGCAAAGAGCACTCTGAACAATGTCAAGTAAAGATGCTAATTGTAATCTGAAGGAAGGGTCCTCTTCACTGTAGAGTTCCATGCTTGACATACATTTCTTATCTATACTCATGTTTGGATTCAGAAATCCCCCATGGCTGCTTTACTAAGGGTTGTGTGTGTGTGTGTGTCAATGAATAGGTGGTAGAAACTTATAAAATACACGCTTTGTGTCTACTGAGATTATTATATAACTTCTTTGTTTAGTTTATGATGATAAGCACATTGATTTTATGATGTCGGATTATATTTGACATATTGTAGTACATGTCATCATGTAGTAATCTGACATAATGTCACATTTACATTTGAAGACTAAATCTAGAGCTGGGGATGTAGCTCAGCCAGTAGAATACTCGCCTGGCATGCCTGCAGCAACTCTGAACTCAACCCATAGCGTCATATAAATCCCAAGTAGTGGAACAGCCTTGTAATCTCAATATTAAGACACTTCGAGGGGCAAGGGGATCAAAAGTTCAAAGGTCATCCTCAGCTAAAGCATGTTAGAGGCCAGCCTATGGAGGAGGAGAAGCAGCAGCAACAATTGAATTTGGTGCGTGGGTGATTTCTGCATCTCTGTTTATGGTAGTAAACCTTCAGTATTCCTTTCAGATTGGGAGCTGGTATCAAAGTTTTATTTTGGAATCGCCACCCTTTTCTCCCTTCTTTGAAAGAGCTCACATAAATTTGGTGTGACTTATTCCTTAAGTCTTCAGTTGATGCAGACATTAGTTTTAAGAACAAGATGCTGTGGTTAAGACCAATGCAGTCCAAGTGGTGTCTACAGCAGGCTCACAGCACCGGAAGATGGAGATGGGAACCCATCTTCCATGTTATGTTCCTGGGGAAAAGGTAGACCAGTAGTCCAAAGACATTTAATATACAGAGTGAGCTTGTATTTTATACAAAGGGGTACAAAATGAATGTTACTACAGGAAACTCGTTACTACTGACTGTATTTGCAGAAGTGGACCACGGTGTGGTTGGCAGTCAGAGTTCAACATCTTCCCCCTTGCTGAGGCAGGGTCTCTCTCTTGCTTCTGCCGCTGTACTGCAATCACTAGGCTGGGTGACACTTGAGTTTTCGGCTCATTTCCCTGTTTCTGTTTTTCAAAAAATGTAGGTGTGTTGGGCTTACAGATGTGGGCGCCACCCCTGGCTGTTTACGTCGCTTCAGGACCTGGAACCCAGGTCATCAGGCTTGTGCAAAAAGCTCTTTCACCTACAGAGTCATCACCCTGGTCTCATACCTCGATTCTTAACCCCCAGGAATCTTGAGATAAAAAAAAAAAAAAAGTTTGATGTTTTAAACTAAAATTTGGAGTGATTGGGAATGCAGCAATGGGTAACAATTTCACACCAGTTCTGAGTGGGCAACAGCACTTCAGAAACCCCGTCCTAGCTCTGCACTTTCCCAGCGAAGTAAAATCCCTTGTTTAGATTCAGATCTGGATACATGTATATAAATACAAAATAAATGTCACACTTTGGAGTTCGTGGACACTTGGTGGGTATTTTCATGGTCTACTATACACATGCGTAGACACACCTGAATTTTAATTTTGTGTATGGTTTACCTGTATATTAGTGGATATAGTAACTCTGTGATTCCTATAGAGAAAACAATTAATATTGTGGTTGTTTCTAAGCGTTCTTATCCATACATCTGTTAAATTGAACCAATAGTTCCTAGAAGTGGAAGACAGTAATTTGCTGAGATGTCACTCGGGAACTTTCCCCAGAGAAGTCTGGAAATGGAGAGTTTCCACACGAGATTCAGCACCTGGACTCCTTTTAACAACCGGTCCTTAAACAGACAGGTGAGTTCCATTCTCTACAGAAGACGTGAGTTCAATTGGTAAAGTCAGTTTTACTGAGTACGTTGAGTCTTATGCTATCATGTTTTTTAAAGAAAAATCATTTAGCTTTTGAGTCTTTTTTTTTTTTAATAAACCTGACTATGTCTCAGAGTGAGAGGCTCCTCGCCCAGGACTCTGTTACCCAGGAAGGCACCACATCTGCCCCCACCTCCCCTCAACTCTGCTCCTCCAGGACACCGTGGGCTTCTGTGGTTGGGGGAGGGAAGTAAGGGAAGGGCTTCTGAGAGGTGGCAAGGGCACTTTCATGTATGTGTCTATGTGTCTTTCATCTGTTCTTCTATCGTATGCACACTGCATGATTCCACGGAGCCCCGGAGCGCCTGTTCTTTTGAAAAGTAATTCAAGAAGAATTCTTTGAACTGTAGGGCAGTGTTGCCAGATTTTCATGGAGACTGAGTTCACGTGGGTTCAGCTGCTTCCACATAGTGGGAGGCGAGGAGGTAGCTGGCAGATTAAACTTGATCAACAGTAAAGACGATGGGTTTGCATATGTCTTTGTGTAAGAAAGTCAGGCTGAGACCAGGCTTTCAGAGATGTTGGTTCACCGTGTCTGTCCTCACTGGAGACACAGCTCACAAAGGTATTGTGCAGTTATTGCTCATTTTCAGCTTCATGGGCATTATAAAGCTCCAGATCTAAGAGCAAAGAAACCAAATCCTTACTGAATGGTACTGATTCCACCATTCAGGGAGTAGGGCCTGTAGACAAGGAGGAACACTTGGATTCTTGCCCTGGGCCACACTAACCTAGGTAAACACAGGAGCAGTGGCTCATCGTTGCCCTTTGTTCTCAGGAGGCTCTTCCCGGCCCCTCCGTAATTATACACCCCCAGGTTTTCCCCACTGGCCCACTGACAAGCCCTGGCTTGCCTGGATGGCTGAATAAAAACACCTGAAGGCCAAAGCAGAGCCCCTCCAGCATGCGTGAAAATTACCTGTGAACTGCCGTGAGCACGCGACTATTAGCTGTGAGGTTATTAGCTGGCCGACTGCTTAGCAACTGAGACCTTCTGGAAGCCGACAGTGAAATCTCGTTTTTGTCTCTTCTAGCTCTTTCAAGAAAGAGTTACTCTCATAAGTCACTGGTTTGGCCTCTGGACCCACAAGCAACGGCAGGAGTTCTTATTCGCAATTCTTTCACAATGCTCTAAGTCACAGCTCAGGTAAAAATAGCATAAGGATAGAATTATTGGTTCTTAAGCTAAACTATGGTAACATGTTTATATAACCCTTAAGGAGTTTTTCCTCTTTTCTCTATAAAAAAAAAATGAGGCCATTGTTATTTTACAGTTTATGAACAGATCCTTCTAGTGCCTGCTTCCTCTTTGAGTCTGAAACAGAGCCCAGGGGGCTTAACACCTTCATACCAGTGGGCGGCTGTTTCGTTTTTTTGCAAACATTTGTCAGTGGCTTGGTCTTTTCTCCTGGTCTATTAAATTCTTCTTGGAGCTATCAGATAGACAATATATGTCAGATGGATAGACAGTTCATAACGATTATTAAACAATGGATGGGTCAAAAAATGTAAAAAGGGACAGTACTAGTGACCGTTAGGGTTATGGACAAGATATGCAGCTGACGAATTGTTTGTGGATTCCTGTTCTTATTTCTCCCTTCCCCTTTGGCACAGATAGTGTGACATTTGTTAGTTGAAATCACAGCCAGGGAGGCTAATGTTCTCATCAGAAATTAGTATTCTAGAGGTCATTAGCTTTCTCTCTCTCTCTCTTAGATTTATTAATTTATTATGTATGCAATGTTCTGTCTACATGCATGCCTGCACACAAGAAGAGGGCATCAGATCTCATTATACACGGTTTTGAGCCACCATGATGTTGCTGAGAATTGCATTCAGGACCTCTGGAAGAAGGGCCAGTGCTCAGTCTCTGAGCCATCTCCCCAGCCCTTCATTAGCTTTCTCATATTGAGAAAGTCACAATGGTTCTGCAAATCCCAGATATTTCCCAGGTAGCAGAGCAAACATCAGACTCAAGAGGTAATCAGATCAACCAGGGAATATTAAACAGCCAGCTAAATGTCAGAAATACTCAAGATGTGTGGCTAACCAATATATTCTAGAAAGCCCCTCAGCGTGCCTGAACCTGACCGAAGAACCTAGCTGGGCCAGTAGCAGGTGCTGTAAGGATGGTTTTGCAGGATTCACCCCCAAAGAGGTGCTCTTGAGTCCTTCTGGGATAACTGCTGGTAACTTCAGCCAACCATCATAATTCGATAGCGTTTCTGAGATGTTGTTCTTTGTCCATGAAGTGAAACTCTTTACAACTCTGTCAAGCCCGCAGAGGAGACTTGAGGAAGTGACTTATTTCCTACAGTTTGCTTCGTGAAACTGGGTATGTCATCAGTTGGGGTTAGTTGATTTCACTCTGAGCTCAAGGAGAAACTAACCTTCAATTTCTTATAAAACTATCAGAAATCATCAAGAGGTAGGAGTGGTCAAACTGGCTTCTTCTCCCAAAACTGCCTTCTACCCTTCCTTCCAGCTGCCCCTGCCCATCACACTGAGATCAGTTATTTATTTTTTCTCTTCTCCACTGGCTATCGCTCCTGTATCTGTGCTCATAGAACAGAACGTTCACTGAGGCTTCCTGGGGGGGGGGGGGGTCACTGGAAGGAGACAGCTCCCTGGCTGTGTTGAGTGAATTGCGAAGATTCTTTTATTTAAATAATCTTTATTTACTTAAAGTGTGTGTCTTGGAAAGGGGGTACCAACAGAAGCCTGAAGAGTCTGTCAGATCCTTCGGAGATGGGATGATAGGCATCTGTAAGATGCTGTACAACGTGGGAATGGAACCCTGCTCCTCTGGAAGAGCTGTGTGTGCTCTTGACCACTGAGATTGCTCCCAGCCCTAGCACAGGCTCTGCAGTCAGTGTCTGAAGGTCAGAAAGGCAGGTTTCCCCATTGTTATTTGCTGTCATTCCTTTTACCCTACCTTGCAGCTTTCCAGAAAAAAAATAATAATAACCTACCAAACCTCATAATCCATCATCACTTTGCACAGTTCATTCCCATCTCAGGGACCATAAACCAGCAGTTTCTGCTGTAACCACTGGAGGTCATTAGAGATCTTGTGGTATGTTTGAGGCCTGACAGTCAGCCGGTCACTGGAAATTGCACCCTTGGCTACCTGGATTCTTCTTTCTGCGGGATAAGCATGTGTGACCAACGTGTTCTGTAGAATGTCTTTGTTTTGCTTGACAGCAGCTGTGTTCCCACGGAGGGAGCGACCAGTGAGTCATAGCTCATGCAGCTGTTAGCATGCTCTGGAGTGCTGATCTCACAGGAAGTTGTATGTGAGTTGCTGGTTTCTGGATCTGACTTCTGAGGTCATCTTTAAACTGTAGGGACGGTTTTGTTATTGAAACAGTCTGTTTCTCTTCACGCTCCCCCCCTTCCCAGTTCAGGCTTTCACACTTGGAAGACTTCACCCACCCTCAACGGTTCCCAAAGGTTCACTGTGGGTCGCTAACTAATTCAATTAGAGCTGTGTTTCATGTTCTAGAAGCTCAGCTCAGTTCTGAACAAGTTAACGGAATCAGCTCCCTTTAAAACATCTTTATCAAAATAAATAAAATACATCTTTATCGAGATACAATTTGTGTATGATAGCATTTGACAACCGCAGGATTCAAGTCATTAGTTTTAGGACCTGCTCAGATTTGTGAGGTCATCTACAATCTAAGTGTAACGCCTCGCCGTCCTTCCCAGAGCCCTCCTGGTCAATAGAAATCATTCTCCATCTCCAGTCGGTTCAAAGGTGCCGATACATGAGTCTATTTCCTGTGTCTCTAAATTTATCCCCTCTGGACCCTTTGTATAAACAGACCCAAGCAATACATGATTCTTTCATGTATTAAAATGTCAAGCAATGCATTTCATCGCACACTTGAGCGCTTTTCTTTCTGCCGACTAATATTCCACTGTGTGGGCTTGTCACTGTGTATCCCGTCATCAGCTGACAGACGTTTGGTTTGCGTCTCCTTCAGGCTGTTGAAGATCACATTCCTGTGAACTTCTGTATCCAATTTTTCTAAAGGGGTGCTTGCATTTATTTATCTATTGGTTATTTAAGACATAGTTTCTCCGTGTAGGCATGGCTGTCTGGAACTCTCTCTGTAGACCAGGCTGGCCTCAAACTCACAGAGATCTGCCTGTCTCCACCTCCTGAGTGCTTGCACTAAAGGTGTGCGCCACCTCCGCCTGGCTAAACTTAGAGCTACTTGTATTTTCCTCATTTTGTTTGTTTTTCTTTTCTGGCCCTTTGATCTTTTTAGCGTAGGTAGAAAAGGGCTTACTGGTAGAGTACTTGCCTAGCGTGTGCAAGGGCCTGAATCCAATCCTCATCATGGGGGAAAGAAGCTCTGAAGCATATATGTTTAGGAGTGAAATGAATGGCTCTAACCGTAACAGTGTTATGATTTATGGAGCGAGGACCGCGGTGGGTAACGCACAGACAGATTCGCCCTGCAGAGAGAGCTTGGGTATGGAGAGTTTATTTAGTGAGTATTGGGAGGGTATAAGAGTAGGGTGGTATGGGGAGGAAGAGACAGAGAAAGAGAAAAAGGGACCGAAAGAGGGGGAAGAGGAGGGGGAGGAGGGAGGCAGACAGCCGCCTTTTCAGAAAAGGAGCTGTACAGAGAGAAGGGAGAGTGGCTTTCAGTTGGGGGGGCGGAGCTTGGGAGTGGGCGGAGCTTGTCCCTTAAAGGAACAGGGTACTCAAGTGACAAAGCAGACCAGCACCATCATAATTATAACAAACAGAACCATCAAACTCTAGCTATTTATTCAGTGTTCTTTTCGAAGCCTCCTTATCCCTGCAGTCTTTCTCCTCCCATAACTGCAAACTTAATAAGAGAAGCATACATCACTTGGAAGCCTGAACTCTGTGTAAACTCTGCTGTCCTTACAGACCAATGCTTCTCCCAGGACAGGACCAGTGTTTGTTCGTTTGTTCATTTTACAATTTGTTTTTAAAAAATCCCTTTCAGAATATATATTCTGATCACACTTCTCCCCTTCTCCAAGTCCTCCCAGATCCCCCCCCCCTCTTCACACACCCACTCCACTCCCTTTCTTTGTCTGGAGACCATTGTTTTAAATGTTTATTTTGCCTTTTTCCAAATATGTTTTAATTCGGATAGCCACATTTATAAACATGGTATTTCAATATCAGTAGGAATATGTTATCCCATGTTTCTTTGAAACTTTATCCCTAATCTCTATGAGATAGATATATTTAAACATCTAAGATTTAACATTCCACTGTTAATTTTTAGGATGATCTTAAGTGGAATTTTTTTAACTAGGATATTTTTCGCTGATTAAGCGTCTCAGGCCATCCTTCTGGCCAGTGCTCCTCCTAGACTTCCCTCTCCTGGAAGTGTGTTTGTCCCTCCATCACGCGGTTTCCCTGGGACAAAACAGGCCTCATGGCTCCCACTGGCGTCTGCCTTCTTCCACTTGACTCTGAAGGCAAATGGGCTGTCACACTTGGAGAAGCCTCGGAGGACTGTGACTTGCTCTCCCTGCTGCACTGGTGGGACCGGTTTTAAATTGCTTCTGCCCAGCTGCCAGCATTGCCTTCCTACAAAGGCCTTTCATTCCGGACCTGGAGAAGTTTAAACTTGTTGCCTTCCTGGGTGGGTGGGGCCCCGCTCACACAACAGCGTTTCTAGAGGTGGGGGAGGGAGGGAAGAACGAAGGTCTGGAGCAACGCAAGAGAGATCAATCACCTCTGGCCATCTGTCTCCATCCGAGAAGAATGGACTTGCGGGCGGGCGGGCGGGCAAACATCTGCACCCAGGTACACTTAAGAACTCCAGTACACTCATCCGCTCTTTCCACGAGGAAAGGAAGGGAGGAAGTCTTACTTCTGTGTGTGGCCTGAAGAGGAAACCAGGTGTGCAGTTTTTCAGAGACAAGGCACTTCGTTTTAATTTGGAGCCCACACAGCTGGTCCCTCAGCGTTCAGAAACTCATTCTAATGGAGAATAGTTCCAAGCGGCAAGGAGAACGTTAAGGAAAAAATACATTTAGTGATGGTCTAACCCTAAAACAGGATGGAACCAGCTTTTTAGGACCTTGACAATGGGCAGAGGGATCCCTGCTGTGGGATTTGCCCCCAGAGAAGGGTGCAGCTTGATCTGCAACACAACACAGGCAAAGTGAAAAACGCTAGCCAAGGGGCAGAGCAGAGCAAGTGACTGGAAAATCACTGGGAGGGAACTGCGGGGTGAGGGGATTCGGTCTAAGTCAACCTAGCAAGCTCCTGCTGGAGATAGGCCAGGGGATCAGACGTCCTCTGAGGGGCAGTGACGGACCAGGAACCTGATCACATTTCCAGGGTGATCAGGTTTCAAGAGGTTGGGGTTTGGCACTGTTGTTAAGACTGGATTTTACAATGGAGCTCGGAAGGACAGAGGAGGCAGCCCAGGAGCCTGAGGTTAGAGAAGTTTGGTCAGAAAGGTGCAGGCCGTGCTCAGAGGCGAGCTGTATACCTCTGCACTTCAAACTATTGTATCTGGACTTGCAGAGAGTCTGGAAGCTAGGACCATTTTGTCTCTCTTCCCCTAAGGCCCATGTTCTGAGCATTCTCCAGTTTTCTTCACGGTTTCGTTTGTTTGAGACACTCACACACTGAAAGAATTATTCTCGTTCATTGCTACAATGTTTTTGTAGTGATGGATGGCGCTAATAAAACACTTGAGTTTGTTTATTTTTATTTTATTTTATGTGTATGGGTGCTTTTACCTGCCTGTATGTTTGTGCACCACGGGTGTGTAGTGCTTCAGAGGCCAGAAAAGGGTGTTGAATCTCCTAGGACTGGAGTTACAAACAGTTGTGAGCCACCATGTCCGGGCTGGGACTGGAACCCAATTCTTTGGGAAAGCAGCCAGAGCTCTTAACCATTGAGCCATCTCTCCTGTCCCCTCCCCAACAAAAATGCTTAGCTTAAAAGGAAAGGAGAGCCCGGTGGGCGGTGGTGGCACACATCTTTAATCCCAGCACTCAGGAGGTAGAGAAAGGTAGATCTCTGAGTTCAAGGCCAGCCTGGTCTACAGAGCGAGTTCCACGATAGGTTCCAAATCTTCTGGGGGGGGTGGGGAGAAAGGGAGAGTATAGCCTTGGGGGAGGAGTGGAGGAGTGGAGACCTAAAGCAAGTACTTGCACCTAAATTCTCAGTTCTCTGTATCCCCTCCCGTAGAATTACCCACCATATGGAATGTCATCAAATACAGCCCCTTGTTTGTCTAAACCACTAGATCCTAAGACTGGCCCCAAAGTAGCTCCAGTGTACAGCGGAGTGGGTTGAGATGCGTAAGAAAGGAGCAGGAAGAAAGGTTCTTCACTCTTCCCAGTTCCCGCCTAGGGTTTACACACTCCATTACCTGCACACCCAGCCCATTCCAGGTCTCTTTTCCCTGTTCCCCACCCCTCAGGTATTAGATGCCTGAGGATTATTTGGTTACCTCACACCCAAGGGCCCGAGAGTCCAGGGCACCTGGGGATTGGACTGAATTCATCATGGGATTTACATCCTTGAGTGTGTTCGGTTGAGGAGAGGCCTTGAGTGTGTTTGGAGGGAGTGATTCTGCCCAAGAGATGTTAGCAATGTCTGCAGAGAACTCCTCGAGGTGTTCTTGTCAGCCTTAAACTTTAGGTGGCACTTAAGGACAGGTATGAGCCCTCTCCCGCCCTGGGGTCTCTGGTGTGTCAAGATTAGTGCTCAGAGTCCTCGGGGGAAACCAGCTCAGAGAACCAGAGCATGAGGATGGCGAAACCAAAATGCAGAAATCCTGGGCCCGTGTTGCTGTCATAGGTTCCTTGAATCTGAAGCTGCCCTGATTAGAAAAGTCTAAAACAGTCTTTCTATTTAGTAGCCACATCTCTGGTCATCTCAACCCTGGGGGGAAAAGCACTTGGCAATCACACAGATATGAGAGAGCCCATCACACCCACACATGTGGTCTAGGTAGTTAATCAGAGGTGTGTATAGACACTCTCCTACAACCATGTATATACGCTGTGCTGTGTACTTGAATCAGCTGCAGCCGCAGAATTGGCCCTGGTGCCTGCTGCTTCCTTACCAGTGGGAAGTCAAGTTCACAAACACTGGCCTGGAGTTTGTAAAACACAGATCATGAGTCTTGATAGAGACGTTAGCTCAAGTAGCCTAGAATCGGATTGAGGAAACTGTTGTCAGCAAATTACCCAGGTGATCCGGTGCATAGCCAAGGACAACACAAGGTAGGCTCTCCAGGCCCAAAGGCTCCACGTGCCTCGCGATTCCCTACTTCCTGGAGGCGGGAACACTCGCTCCACCAGCTGCCCTGGCTTTGTGTGTTTTGCATCCTACACTGCTAAGACTACTTAGTGGTTTTAGAAGATGCTTCATTATGCTGTTGGTCCTAAACTTGACAGGAATAATGAAGGAGATTTTCTTCCTATGGGGCTGGAAATTCCAGGCATAGATCTGGTTGCAGTTGAAGTCAAGTTTCAGCAATAAAGCCAATGCCTTGTGTCTCTCGTTCCCTGCTCTGCTGTCAGCGGCCTTGGCTTCTTAGGCATCCTCAGTGTGTCTACAGTGGAAGAAAGTGCATTGTTTGGGGTTTCATTGTAACTGGACTAGCTTATAGGTTCAGGCCAGCACCCTCCCATACAACCCCCTGTACCCCTGCGAAGGCTGTGTTTCCCAAGCTAGTACCGGGGTGACTCAAACTCCTGATTCTCTTGCCTCCACCTCCTGAGTGCTGAAGCTAAAGGCCCGTGACATAATGCCCATGTACATGGTGCTGGGGATCAAACCCAGGGCTCTGTGCATGCCAGACAAACATTCTACTAACTAAGCCATACCCCTAGCTCAGGACAGCGTCTGGGTGACTGCTGTCAGAGACTGAGCCACATAGCGTAACTTGGCCTTGATCCTGTGCTGCTCAGATCTAGAGTCAGTTTCTATGGATACCCATGGACCACAAAATAGAAACTGAAGTCATTACCACCTGTAACTCCTCCAGTTTCAGGGGATCTTATGCTTCTAGCCTCCTCAGGCACTATACTCACACGTATATACATACACACACACAAAATATTTTTAAAGAGTAATCTGTTGGGCTGGGCATGATGACACACACTTAAAGACTCAGCATTCAGAAAATTGGGGCAGTCATATGGCCACGTGTTTAGGGCCAGCCTGGGCAATGTAGCCAATATCAGGGTAGCCAGGGCTACAGAGTGGACCACTATCCTAAAAAAAAAAAAAATTAAAATAAATAAATACATTTTTAAAGGGGGTTTATTGTTTTGTTTTGTCAAGGTCTCACTATGTATTTGTTCTAATGTGGACTACAATAAACCCAATACCTTGTGGTGGATTTAAATAGGACTCCTGAGGCTGGAGAAATGGCTCAGTGGTTAAGAGCATGGGCAGCTTTTCCAGGGAACGCAACCTTGAATTCCAATACCTGTTGGGACTAATGAGTCCTGGCCTTCAGCTGGATGTTAGGATTAGTGAGTCCTGGCCTTAAGCTGCTCTTCCCTCCTAGAACCTTTTAATTAAAGTTACTAGAAGCTGTGCCTAGCTTAGAGGATCAGAGGATGGGATTTTCACCTGTTGGCCATTGACTTCAGGGTATTTAAGCCTACGTGGTGCTATTAAAGAGGGGTTTTTTGTACCAGTGTTTGAAGGTCTGTGTCTGTCTCTGCGTGAGTATTCTCAACCTCCAGTCCCTTTCCCGAAGATTGCGAACTGGGGTCTAGTGCATAGCGCTTTGTGCGCCAAACACCCACACAGTAGCTCACAAGTTTGTGTAACTCCAGGCCCAGAGGATTTGACAGCCTCTTCTGGCCTCTGTAGGCACTGAAGGCTCATAGTACACAAACATACATGCACGCCACACACCTGTTCACATAAAAATAAAGGAAAAAAATAAAAACAAATTAAGTAGGTCTCCTAGATTTCTCTAGGAAATGTGTAGGTGCCTTGCCCTCAATGTTCCCTTTTAACTTGTAGAGTTTCCCACAATTTTCTTGTTGATTGTATCCTTCTGTCTCTTGCAGTTTCTGAAAATCAGGTGTTTGGGCCTACCTAATTGGATTGCAGTTTGATTTTTTTTTTTAAGAAGATATGCTAAATGTTCTTAGGGTTCCCCTTCAGAAGGGCATGTCAGATGTCCCTCTGGCTGCCATCTGCCTTTCTTTGCTTAGATCTATTATGTTATTAAGAGTTGCAAAACGTTGACTTGTTAAAGTTCAGTCCTTTTTAGCTTACTAATTGAAATTCTTCAAAAGAGAGACCTCTTGTCTTTGCTGAGTTCGTTTCTCTGTAAGTGCTGTTTGTCCTGAAAAGGCAGACAACAATAGTCTGGTTTTTTAGCTTCTTCCATATCTGGAAATTGAGTTCTTAGTAGCATTATGAACTCACGTAATTTTATTATGAATTTAAATATTTCGATGTGATCCAATTTCAAGTTGTTTGATTAGCTGTTTTGTTCTGTTTGAAATGAGCTCTCAGTATGTGGTCTAGGCTGGCCTGGAACTCACTATGTAGATCAACCCTGTCTGGGAAAAGGAAGGAAGGAAGGAAGCAAGCAAGCAAGGAAGCAAGGAAAGAAAAGAGCGTTTAGTTAGGAGTGCCCACTTTCCTTTTCCAGTGTTGGTATGTGTTGGGCTTGAACCTGTTCAAAGCCCAAAGTACTCTGAGTACTGATACGACTCATGAAAAATTTCATGCTAACATAAAGTTCACATCTGTTCTGATTTCCATCCCTCCCCTAGACCTTTACTCTTGCATCCCAGCTGACACCTTCCCCATGGAACCCAGAGGAGGTGGAAGTGAAGCTCAAGGGCTCAACTCTCTCAAGAGTATCTCTGCCAGCTCCTCACTGTAGCTGTCTTAGCTTGAGTGTGTGAGCGTGTGCGTGCGTGTGTGCGTGTGTGTGTGTGTGTGTGTGTTATTCCAGTAAATTGCACATTTACTTTTTCATTACCTTTTTCTGGAAGATGCTTTAAAATATTATTGTTATATTCCCCAGAACTCCTATGCATTTGAAATTAGCACGTGGATTCCCCTTTCGACTCAGAGTTTTGATTTCTAGGAAGAGTTATTAGGCTTTATAAATATACCATAACTTATCCCAGACATTTATCTTGTTTCCCTGGCATTTGCTATAGAAACAACACATATAGGAATCTTTTTTAGCTGAGTCTTTAGTCATGTCCTCAATCATTAAGGACAAACTCCTAGAGGAAGAATTGGTGGATTCAAAGGCACCTTGGGGTGGCTGTTGGTACCTCTCATTCTGCTGACTTGTCTTCTTAGTCTATGCCACTGGCTGAAACCGGTGCATAAACTGCCCAGTAGGCCCTTACCTTGCCCTAAGTGTTTTCAAGAAGCCACTAGACTGAGATGTGCTGCCTAGACAACCAGAAAACAAAGACCTCAGCCAAAGCCACTTACCCTCTCCAGTCACCTCTCCAGGCTGTCCTCCCAGCCTTTTTCATCAGAATTTTGGCAGCTGCTTTCTCCTTCATATCAGAAATTTAACAAAAAAATGAGATTGAGTCCCCTAGCACTAAGCTCCGTTGTTTTTGAAAGTACACACTGTGCACTCAGTAATACACCGCAAAGTATTGTCATGAATTATTTAGATAAAACTATCCTTGTCACAAGAAAATGAGCAAGGCACATTTTGTTCATTTTCTCCTTACGTGTTGTTATTTCTCTTCGTTGATTTCTTACTTGGCAACATTAAGTGCAAAGTGACGAGCCGGGTGTCATTACTGCAAAAACCTTCCTTCTGTTGCTCAGGCATGGATTTTTTTTTTTTTAAAGCATAATTGGGCCATTTTCTGTTCTCCTTGCTTAAGATTCGTATTTCTTCTCCATGATCCTGGTAGCAGAGCCGAGCAGGCACAAACATCAAACACATATAACTGAAGTCTAGTTTCTAAGACACTTGCATTCTGCTTTCCTCCCAGTCTCTCTGGGATGCAGCAGTAGATTCTACAAAGTTGGATGGTGATAGAAGCAAACATTCCAAAGATACCCAGAGACCTTTCTTGGAAAAGGTGGCTGAGGCTGGGCATGATGTTGCATGCTTGTAATCCCAGCACTTGGGATTGAGGAAGATGGTCAGTTTGAGGCCAGTTAGGTCTACCAAGTAGGTGTGAGCTATACACAGAGACCCCCTGTCTTAAAGGACCAGGGACTGGGATATAGTTCACTGGTGCAGTATTTATCTAGCATGTGCGATCCCCTGGAGTATGTATGATTCCAGCACTTCAAGAAAAAGTGACTGGAAAATTTCCGCTTTTCATGTTATCTTGCTAATTTTCTTAAAATTCCAAGATGACAGCAAATTTTCTCTCAAAGTGGCTGGAGAGATGGATCAGAAGTTAAGAGTGCTTGCTGTTTTGCCAGAGAATTGGAGTTTGCTGTCCAGCACTGGCTTAGAGCGGCTCGTGACTTCATGTAACTCCAGCTCCCGGGAATCTAACACCCTGTTCTGCCCTCTAAGGGTAATGTGTGTGCATGTGCACATACGCATGCGTGCGCACACACACACACAAATATAAATAAAGTAAGTCTTTCTTTAAAAAGAAAAGGAAGGGAAGAGGGAAGGAGGAGGAAGAAGAGGAGGAGGAGGGGGAGAAGGAGAAGAAGAGGAGAGGAGGAGGAGAGGAGGAGGAGAAGGAGGAAGTGGAGGAGGAAGAGGAGGAGGAGGAAGAGGAGGAGGAGGAAGAGGAACTGGTTCTAAATTCTAAATTTGTAGTTGGAACCATATCCTTTGGGGCCTAGCTGTTCTCAGTGTCATGGTCTTGTTCAGTGTGAATGTTAGTTTCAAAGGAGGGACCCAGTTATCACCTGTACTTTACCATCAATACTGAGACAGCCCCCTCACCCACTGGTGGATATCATCTGGTGTCAGCCCTGCAGATTGACAACGCCGTCATCTCTCAGACTATGCTGCCAATGAGTTCTAAGGTACTGTCTCTGGATGTGACTAGGCTGTATGGATACAGATAACAAACAGCAGTAACTTAAACACGGCCAGGAAATGGGTCCATATACAACATGCAATGAACTAAGTGTCTCTTTTGGATGGTTTGTTGTTTTGTTTTGTTTTCCAAGACGGGGTTTCTCTATGTAGCCCTGGCTGTCACTCTGTAGACCAGGCTATCTCGAACTCAGAGATCCAACCACCTCTGTCTCGCAAGTGCTGGGATTAAAGGCATGCGCCACTACTGCCTGTGTGGTCTCTCTTGTTTTCCAATAATTTTTAGGCAAGAATAATATAAATACTTTCTACTTCATTGAAGTTTAATAGTGTACCGCTCAGTAGTAAACATCGGTATCAAGCTTGCCTTGTTATCCTTTACCACTGGAGATTAAGTTGTAAATGTGATTCTCATAACCTTTGGCAGTGTCGACTTTCTTTTTCTTTTTGGTGTTAGTGTGTGATCAGGTGCATATGGGGGTGCAGGCACACATGTGTGCACATACATGTGCTGTCTAGAAAACGATCTTGAGCTTTGTTCCTTAGACACTGCTTTTGAACAGGTTTGTTTTTTTTTTTTTTTTTTTTTGATTTTCGAGACAGGGTTTCTCTGTAGCTTTGGAGCCTGTTCTGGCACTAGCTCTTGTAGACCAGGCTGGCCTCGAACTCACAGAGATCCGCCTGCCTCTGCCTCCCGAGTGCTGGGATTAAAGGCGTGCACCACCACTGCCAGGCTAGACACTGCTTTTGGAGACAGGGTCTTTCCTTATTACAGCCTTGCCCAGGGAACTTCCTGTCTCCCTGTCCTCAGATCTGGGTTGGCAAGTGGACTCTAGCATACATGGCTTGGGTTCTGGTGACAGATCTTGGCTCCTCACGTTTGGAAGGCAAGTGCTTTTCCAACTGAACTCTCTCTCCAGCCCTTCAGTTTGTATTTTTCTAACGAGGGCATTGATGAAAAATCAAAGTTCATCCACACACACCAGCACTGATTCAGTTCAACTATCCCATCACAGACCTCATCAGTATCCCTTATTGGCCCAGCAGCATCCTCCTCTCTTAGTACACAGAATGCTACATCTCCCCTGTGGTCCAGGATCCAGTGCAGTCACTCACCACACCCAGTTCTCCTATCTCTAGATCCACCCTCACTGTGGGACAGTTGCCCACTGTGTCCTTGTCTTTTCATTTCGGTTTTGCAGAGGGCAGCCTAGTCACGTTGCCACCTCACTTTTAACTCAGCCCACACTAGGCTGAGTGAACCTGTTACAACTCCTCCCCATCAGACAGTCTCTCCAATGCCTGATAGTTATCAGATTAGGAGAAATGATAGATAGTTCGGAATAGGCCTAGATATTAAAAGTAGGAGTAAACAAAAGACAGCTCTAGTCGGGAAGGAAATGTTATCTCGTGTAGAAGTTACCAGCTAAAAGGGAAAAGAAGTCTGTTTCTAAAAGTGTCACAGACCCAGCAAATAAATCACAAGAATACCCAAACAAATACCCTTGCTTTGCACTTCAGCTCCACTAAAACGCTTGGGCTGCTGCTGTTATCAATTGATGAGAGTAAAGCGACTCCCCAGATCATCCCAAACAATAAAGAGCATTTTACCTTAGATGAGGCAAAGCCATGTCTATAAACACAAATCACAAATGTGCCAGGAGAAAAGGAGCCGTGGTAAATAACAGGCCCACGAAGCCTCACAGGCGAGGAGTGAGCTGTATCAGGAGCAACACACATCACACAAAACCCTCCCGGAAGGCAGGCACTGGAAGCGACTCTTGGAAGGTGTAGAAGAAACTATTAGACTCCTAGCCAACAACTCCGTCCCATTCATTCAAATTACTGTGCTTTTTGTTGTTGTTTAAATTAGTAAGTTTATTGTTATTGTGTGTATTGTTGTGGGTGTGCATGTCCCACAACACACACTTGGAGACCGGAGGACAACCTGTGGAGCTGGTTCCTTCCTTCCATCTCTATTTGGGTTCTAGAGATCAAACCCAGGTTGCCAGGTATGGCTGACAAATGCCTAGTCATTTCTGAGATGCATTGTGTGGTCCATCTAGTCTCGAACTCTTTATCCTCCTGTCTCAGTCTCCTGATTACTGTTGCTGCAGGCTTGTGCCGCCATGTCTGCTGCAAGCAATGGTTCCTCTTTTGTTTGTCTTATTTATGTGTGTGAGCTATGGATGGTTGTGAGCCACCATGTAGGTGCTTAGAACTGAACCCTAGTCCCCTGGAAAAGCAGCAAATACTCTTAACCACAGAGTCAGCTCTCCAGCCCCAGGATTCTTCTTTTTAGTGTAAATCAATCAAGGCATGTAGGACTCTCTTGCAAAAATCCAAGTGCAAATCTGCAGACACTGACTTTTCCCTGTAGATGGTAGGGAGAATATTTCCTTTCTGTGACATGTTTATTTAACACGTATTTGTTGAGTGCCTTCTCTATGCCATGAACTATCTTCTACCTTGCTTAGGGGACACATACACACAAGCTCCATGGAATGTACATGTAGAACAGACTTTATTAGGAAAATGTTTTTATAGGATATGATTTATTTATTTTTGACAATTCCATAGATGGAATGGATTGTGATCATAATTACATATCATACCCTTAAGCCCTTTCCCAATCTTTTTTTTTTTAAAGAGTTTGAGCTTAGCTTATTCAGTGGGTTTTGGGAGGAAAGGGAAGGGGGGGAGAGAGAGAGAGAGAGAGAGAGAGAGAGAGAGAGAGAGAGAGAGAGAAACACACACAGAGAAGCAGAGATAGAGAAGGGAGAGAGGAGGGCCCTCTCCCACTCTTGCTGATTCCCTTTATCTCATCTAGTGCTCCCCCACCCCTCCCCTGTTCTCATGTCAAACCCCTCCTCCTCCCTAACCCCAGGGAAAACTCACATAAACGGAGAGGTAGCAGGAGTGACCTCACCTTTCATCATGCAGTTTAGGCAAAGTGGAGATGGGCTGTGTGGCCCTGGGCCAGGGTGTGAGTGCAAATGCTGAGACTTGGCCCGTGAGATTTGATGGATATTTATAGTGTGGGGGAGAGGAACAGGGAATGATAGAGGGTGCTGCTCTGTTAAATACGAACACTTGGCACCCAGCAATCGTTCTTCCATTGAACTAGACCAGGTCTGCTGAGAGCTCTCTGCTAAGTCCTGGCAAGCTCCCATCAGGATCAGCCCCTTCCCAGTCCAGCCCCTGGAACTCGAGACTCTTTTAATGTAATGCTCTGTGTTATCTTTAGGTGACATTAGATTACACTAGGTTTTACGTGTTTGTTCTCTAGTGGAGTGTCAACCAAATCTGATACAGCTGGCCAAGTGGGGCAAGACATACCTAACACTGAGAAGTCATAGAAGGCTTCTGTGGCGAGGTCTGTCTGTAACTTTAGTAGAAAATGGATTTTTTTTGCATCCTTTTTGAACCCAATCTACTTCCACTCCATGGCCATCAATTACACCTGGTTGCTATGCCTCCAGGGTAACCTTTTTGCCCTTTCTTGGCTTATGGATTTCTTGGCACAGGAACATGGAGGTTGCCATTTTATAGCAATGTCCTCAATTACCTCTGGGGTGTGTGTGTGAAGGTGTGCCCCATGGCAGTCAGGGTCCAAATCCACGTCTACTCAGGTGTCCTCTGAAGTCATGGGAATTGTTCATTCTTCAAGGTCAAACCAAGCATGAAGAAGAAGGCGAAGGGGGAGGAGAAGGAGGAGGGGGGGAAAGGAGGATAGCGAGGAGGAGGAGGGCAAGAGGGGAGGAGGAGGAAGTGGAGGAGAAGGGGAGGAGGAGGAGAAGGAGGAGAAGGAGGAGATGGAGGAAGAGGAGGAGGATGCACTGTTCCTTTTTATATGAGTGCTCATGAAAAAAATCTAAAGAATGTGCACTACCTCCTTCACACCCTACCTTGCACTGATTCCTGGATACCATAGCAGGGGAGGCCTGGCTACAATGTAAAATAACCAAACACACACACAAGAGCTTTGCTGAAGCTTGGCAAGAGTCTATGAACCACACAGCCTCATGGGTAACTTCATGGCTTTTTTTGTTGACCAAGGTTTCTGTCCTACCTGGTCCCTCTATGTGAGCCATGCTACCCACAGCCGTTTAGTCCCAAAGAAACACACAGAGGTCTACATTAATCACAAACTGGTTGGCCTAGTAGCTCAGGCTTCTTATTAACTCTTATATATAATATTATATATATTAGCCCATAATTCTTGTCTGTGTTAGTCACGTGGCTTGGTACCTTTTTCGGCGAGGCAGCCACATCTTGGCTTGTTCTGTGTCTGGCTTTTTCTCTCTTTTCATGACTTGGAAGAATTTCTTGTCAGGTGTTCCAGTGCCTTCTGGAAGCTCCTCTGCTGTGATTCTGTCTGGGGCATAAACCTAGCTGGCTGCAGCTGAGATGTTCATTAGTATTTCCATTGCTGTAAAATGTGGTCGCATCACAGGAGTGTGTAGAGCAGACACAAAATTGAGTTTGCCTTGAAGGTATTGCATCTGATTCACACGAGTCCCACAGTGTTCTGATCCTATATGGTCCTAGCACCATGGATGTAGTTAGAAGGTGATTGGATCTTAGCTGTTGGCTTTCACTGCTTGAAGTTCAGAGCACTTCTCAGAGATTAGCAACAGTTCTTTATCACACTGAATGGAGCTGCTGCCCTTGAAGGTAGATGATTTTATCAATGAACTTTCCTGTTTTCAGGTTTGGGCCTTGTAGATGAGGTTCCAGACTGAGCCAACAGTTTTGGTAGAGCAGTGGTCAAGACTACCTCTTAGGAGTCACAGGTGTTCAGCCAGATGACTTATGGTCTTTTCTTTATGAGAAATGCTGCTTCCGTTTCTATGCAACCAGCCGAGACTTAAGTCACCCTCTGGAAATTTAAGTCTGAGAAGTCCTATTGCAGGATTGGGTTTGCTCAGTGCCATGATGCAGGAAGGTCATTAGTTAATTATAATAAACTGCTTGGCCCTCATAGGTTAAAACATAGGTGGGAGGAGTAAACAGAACAGAGTGCTAGGAGGAAGAGGAAGTGAGCTCAGACTCAACAGCTCTGCTCTCTGGAGCAGAGGCCATGCTCTTCTCTCCCGGGAAGACACACATGATAAAGCTCCGACCCAGGATGACGTAGGCTAGAATCTTCTACACATCTTATTAGAAATGGGCTAGTCCAGGTGCAAAAGTTAGCCGAGAAGAGGCTAGAGCTAATGGGCCAAGCAGTGTTTAAAAGAATACAGTGTCCATGTAATTATTTTGGGGCATAAGCTAGCGGGCGGCCGGGTGCCAGGAATGTAGCCCCGCCGCTCATATTACAACAGTGCCATGACTTTTGGTGAGCTCATCTGTGTCCCCTGGGGCCCAATGACATTGGACAGTAGTGGCCATTTAGCAAAGAAAGAAAGCTTTGTCGTTGTCAAAGGTCTCAAGTGGATGAGTTGTGGTAGATTCTTGGTTAGCAGAACTTTTCCAGCCACCCAAAAGCTGGTCCTAGAGATCCAAGAATTCAGTGAGTTTGGCTGTGATGCGGGGTTGCTGCTGCCTGGATTGCTTCCAGCCCGTCCTGTTCTAGCAGTAGGTACTCAAAGAGCATCTGGCGGCCTAGCGCTGTAGAGTTTTGTCATGGATATATAAAGAGAACAGTCATGTGTCAAGTTGTACGCACACACAAAGTGTGTACTGTACATGTGTGTGTAAAAGTCATAAAACTAGAAAGGAGGCTATGAGAGTGGAGGAGGAAATCTTAGTGGGGGAAGGAGGAATATGTCTGACATGAGAGCTGAAGAAAGGCTATCTGGGGGAGAGAGAAGACTAACAAGGGGAGGCAAGGGATGGGGAGGTCAATGAGGGAAAGAGACAGTAAAGGCAGAGGCTGGTGCCATGTGGATGGAAATGCAAAAGGAACGCATTGCTTTGCCTGCTGAATTAAATTTTCATTTGCAAAAATTGAGTTAGTCTTCTCAATTAGTCTAGTGAGTTCTCAGCCTTCCTACTGCTGCAGCCCCCGACCACAGAATTATTTTTGCTGCTACTTCATAACTGTAATTTCGCTACTGTTGTGAATCATAATGTAAATATTTTTGGAAATAAGAGGTTTGGCAAAAAGGTCATCACCCATAGGTTAAAAACCTCTGGTAGAGAGAAAGCTTGGAGGTTAAGAGCCCTGGCTGACTTTCCAGAGGACCCGCGTTTGATTCCCAGCACCCACAAAATGACTCGCAACCTCTGTGACTCTAGTTCCAAGGAATTTGATGCCCTCCTCTAGCCTCTTCAGGCACACACGAGTGCACAGATATATATGCAGACAAAACACACATACACTATACATATACACACATTTATATTATATTATATTATATTATATTATATTATATTATATTATATTATATTATATATATTTATTTGCAATGCTGAGGCTATAGCTCAGGTCCTTGCTCAGGCTAGCGAGGCATATTACCACTTCCCAAGTCCTGATTTAATTAATTTGCAGTGAACTTTGGAAAATAGCAATGTCTGGTATCTCTGGGATCTTTAGTCACTGTTAGATGATGAACTGAATTGCTATGTCTTCCTTTGTAGGTTCATCCGAGACTGGTTTTCAGAGAGGAAGCAGGTGGCCAGCGTGGATTTCTCGACTGTGTTACCACGTTCCATTTCTCTTTATATCTTCTCCTTCCTGAATCCGAAAGACCTGTGTGCGGCTGCTCAAGTCAGCTGGCCCTGGAAGTTCCTAACGGAACAGGTTTTTCCCTCTCTGCTCCTCTCACGTCCTAGTAATGGGACACAAATGCAACCATGATCTGTAATGGGGTGGTCTGGATGGCTTTCTTCCCTGAACTGCAGTGGAGGGGGCCTGCAGTGGTTACGTGCCCCTTAGGAGGAGGTATCAGAGGACTGGGGAGAAGCTGGCTCGGTGGGTAAAGGTGCTTGCAGCAGATGTGAGGCCCCGAGTTTGATCCCTAGAACCCATGGGAGGCTGGGCATGGCAGCTCACATCTACAATGTCTGTGTTCCTCCAGCGAGACGGGGGATGGAGACAGCGGAGACCTGGTCACTCATGGGCAGCTAGCCTGGGGGACCACAAGAGAGGCCTTGTTTCAAACAAGCTGGAGGGTAAAGGCTAACTCCTAAAGCTGTCTTCTGACCTCCACTGGCACACACGCACCTATAGTTATTCACATGAACACACACACACACATGTGCACACACACACACTTTTAAAAATGGAGATAAGTCAAATTCAGTAACTTCTTTTTTACTTGGAAAGGTTTCCCACCCACCTTTGGTTTCCCAGTTTTCATTCTGAGAATCAAACATGCTAGGTCAGCACTCTCCCGCTGAGCCAAATACCAGCACCAGTAACATGTTGCAATCATGGCTATATACACCATTCCAATCATTAATTTACTCTTATCATGCCTATGAATTATTCAATGTGATTATTATTTAAAAACATTTCATTTGTAGAAGTGCACTATTCTTTTTGAAAATAATGTTTTGAGCTTTCTTAATGGTATTATTTTATTCATGATAAATTAATTCTGGAAAGCCGGTCCATAACCAGAGCTTCTACTGAATCCTTGGCGGACACCTGCCGAGGAACAGAACAGCAGCTAAACCTGATGCCTGTCCTTGCTTCTGCCTTTGCTCTAGGTGTCTCCCCATTGTCTTTTCCGAGAGTTGATCGTGAGTAGACACTCTCTGGCCTCATCTCGTGTATTCCTCCTGTACACCGCACATGTCCAGGGACGACGCTGTCCAGATGTTCACTTCAAACACTAGCTGCGGCTCAGTGAGGGCCTCAAGCACAAACCAGACAACGGCCCTTGTTTTATGAACTGTTGCCAGGCTCCTCAGACTTAGGCTTTCTGATTTAACCCATTATTTATGTATCTTCACTCTTGGCTTCTCTGTAGTAACTCACCCAAGATATGCCCGTTAAAGAGAATATGCTTGGTCGGCATTTGGAAGTCTTTGAGGTTTTATATATATATATACTGTTTTGGTTTTTAGGGAACAGAGAAGTGAGCCCAGGATCTCATATATGCTAAGCAAATGTTCTCCCTCTGAGTAAGCCCTGTCCACAAGCGTGCATTGCTTTTACCTTTGTATGTGTGTGGTGGGGGCACCGGGTAGAGTCCCAGCGCTTCTGTGGAGGGAGCACCTTAGGAGTTTGTTGGTCCTCACCTCTACCTTCTTTGAAACATGATCTTCCACTGTTTACTGCTGAGTCCTCCTGTGAGGTTCAGGGATTCTGCCTTCCTCCGCCTCCTCACTGTAGGAGCACAGACATTACAGACTGAGCCACTGTGTCTGGCTTTACATGGTGTCCTAGTCAGGGCTGTTCTTGCTGCGATGAAACAAAATCAAGTTGGGGCAGAAAGGGTTTTTTTGGCTTTCACTGCTACGTCATAGTCCATCACTGAAGGAAGTAAGGATAGGAATTCAAGAAGAGCTGGAACCTGAGGCAGGAGCTGATGCAGAGGCCATGGAGGGGTGCTGCTTACTGGCATATTTTTATTACGTGCATATACATATATAATAAACATATAGTTGTCCTTGCGTGCCTAAAGCAGACTGGATACAGTCCATCCCTCTTCCTCTAATAGCAAAGTCCACAGCTGCCTGAGAGTTTTATATACACCGGTGTATCCACATGTAATCAGTTCTCTTGGATACTTTAAATTCTTCCACATGTCATTATTTTTAAAATCATATTTAGTACCATGTATATATGCATGAATTGCATGTATTTATTTGTATGTGTATCTATGGCTATGCCTCCTGAGAGATGGGATTATAAGCTTGTACCACCAAGCCTGGCTCCACACTCTCTTAAGTGAGTCTTGCATCATTTTGTCTTTCCATGTTTAAGTCTGGATTTTCTTCTGATCTACCTTTCAGTTTTCTGTTTCTTTAGCTGGATTCTAATGTGCTCTTGCCTACTTATTGAATTTTAAAATTAAGTTATTATCTTTTCCAGGCCTAGAATGTTGATTTGCTTCTGTTGCCAACACTTCCCACTTGGCCCCTTAATATTCCTAGGCATATTAATTATAGGATTTATTTCAAAGTTTGTGTCTGATAATAGCAATGTTTGGCTCTTCTTCACAACTCTCTATAGTTACTAAAAACTGAAAGATAAACAAAGAATTCATGTCTTTCTAAGTAACTGAATTATTTTTGACTGAGTGCAGATATTAGGTATAAAACACTGACGTCATCATCTGGGTCTCTGGATGATGTCATCTTCCTCCAGAGAGAATTTACTTTTGCTTCTAGCATGGAATCAGGCCAGGAACTGACTGCGTAAGAAATGAACTACTTCAAAGCTGGCCTCAGCCCTTGTCATAGTTTGCATAGCTCAGTCTTCTTTTTCTAAAGATTTATTTATTTATTATATATACACTGTTCTGCCCGCATGTCTGCCTGCAAGGCCAGAAGAGGGCACCAGATCTCATAACGGATGGTTGTGAGCCACCTTGTGGTTGCTGGGAATTGAACTCAAGACCTCTGGAAGAGCAGCCACTGCTCTTAACTGCTGAACCATCTCTCCAACATAACTCAGTCTTACTCTTCCTGTAGTGGTTCTCAGTTGAGACCCCTGTGTGGTAACCAGGTCTCTGCTTTCATGAATTTCAGATTGTGTTCTTTCTTCTGCCCTCCTCCTTTCTTTCTTCCTTTTTCATCTTCCCTGCTTCTTTAAAGCTCCTTTACTTTGAAACTGGCAAATGTGGACTGGGAAGTCCTCAGTCATAAGGTGCTTGTCATTCTTGAGGACCTGGTGTCAGTCATAAATCAGGTCTGGTGGTACACACCTGTAATCTCAGCACTCAAGAGGCTGAGGCAGGAACATCAGAAATTCAAGGTCATTCTCAGTTATGCCATATAGTGAATTAAAAAACAAACAAACCAACAAACAAAAAATCTGGCAAATGCCTTGAAACCGGTCTGGGTTTCTTTTTGTTCTGAGATCCTGAGGACACAAAGTTTTTACTGTGCTGGTAGTTTTAGAATGCACACACACACACACACACACACACACACACACACACTCATGCACACACACATACATACACACATTGTCTTCTCTTAAGGTCTTAAGATTTTCCAAGGATGCCCTAGGACTCCAAGGCTCCCAAAGATCTGGAGCACAGGAGCATGAGTGCATGCCATTGTGCCCTGCTTGTTTTTATATTTTGTCTAGATAGTGATTTCAGTGAGTCACATAAAACTCACCATTTTTAATAAGTCAAAAATCTCTGCAATATGAGTTCAATAAAAAAATTCTTCTCTGCGGGAGGGTTGTTCTGAAGCAAAGTATTATACCTGAATTCTCATAACGTAGAGTTAAAGTGACAGAATGCTGTAAGTGTTACAAGATGGCATATATATATATATACACAAATATACTACATTATATACTACATTATATACATTACAATATATATTATATATATAATGTAATGTATACTCACCAAAGAGCATTCTTCATATGGAATAAAATATACTTTATCCTTTTTGTAGAATAAAGTTTAGACATTGAGTCAACAATACTATAAATGGCAGTCTACCAAAAAGAATAAGGTGTGTGTGACTGAAGCCACCATCGTGAGAAAACTAATCTGTCACTCATCCTGCTCTTGTTCTTCTCTGGAGGACTGCTTATGGATGCCCAAATGCACGAGGCTTGGGTGGTTTCTGCCCTATACTCCAGCACAGAATGAATACGGGGCTTGGAAGCACCACTACATTGCTTGTGTGTCCAGCTTGGATTGGCTAACGCCCAGGGAAGCTGCTGCTGTTTATGGGACACTGAATGAACCCAAAACCGAGGATGAGGAGTACAAGGAGAGGCAAAGAGAAAAGTCCCTGAGGAAAATCATTTGGGAGAGAATTGCATTCCGTAAAAGTGAGTAGCATTATAAAAGTTTCTGTCTTACCCAGGACACTGGACAAAAGGGTTTACATCCAGACTCCCATCTAGACAGAGAGCATGTGGGGCTCTCGTCACCATATGCTCAAGACCAGCTCCTTTTTCCGTTATTATACTTTCAGTTAATTGGTAATAAAAACATAATTTCTGATAAAATAGCTAAGGTCAAGCATCCACCTCCATGGCAGTCTACTCCCAGATTTGTAAGAGTATACACAAGGAGGGGATCTGGTAAAATGGCTCAGTTGGCTAACATGCTTGTCATATTAGCCCGAAGATCCTAGTTAAAACTGGTAGTACTCACAAAATGGGGGGGACCTTAGGTAGGGTGTTTGTGCCTTGTATTCCCAGTTCTAGGGTGGAGGCAAGGTCAGAAGGATCCTGGGAGTTTCCTGGCCAGCGCACATAGCCAAGTCAACCTTTAACCGCCACTTGTGTGTTTGCACCCATACATCTGTGCACACACTTGTCCACACGCCTCTGACCTTTCCCAGACACAACTCCCCTGCCCTGTACACATGTAAAAGGAGAAGGAAGTGCAAACACAGTCAGAAAATGAGAAGTAAATTCGGGACAGAAGAATTTGGGCTGGTGAAAATGAGGAGCAAGCATGGGAGTGAGACTTAGAAGAGCGATTGCTTTGAAAGAAGCAAGAAGAAAACAGGCTAAGGCCATGGGCTCGGGGAAGCCTCTGATGTGCACATGTTCTTAAGATACACTGTCAACAGGCTGGGGCTCGCCTTCCTCTTATCCGTCACTCTTCCCTGAGAAGACAGACACAAAATTACCTCCAGCCAAGGACAGAAAGGGATGCAAACCAGTGGACTGGTTATCTGGTTCTCACAAGAAGAACTGCTTGTTCTATGAGCTTTACCGATTGACTCAAAGTGACAGATAGCAAATGAGAAATCCGATAGGAGTGGGTACAAGTGGCTATAGTTCCTGTTTGGAATATTGCCCTGGTGTAGCTTTCTTTTTGATGTCTTGGTCTATGTCAGCTTGTCTGGGAAAAGTGTGGCATAAACAGGAAGCCTGCTGCTGTTCATTTTTCAGAAGAGTTATTCAAAGCTCGACCCCCTTGGCTGAGTGGAACGCGCTGTTCCAGGTCCATGAGCCTGCCCGGTGGTCCTTGGATGCAGAGAGAAGGAGCAGGATTCTATGAAGCTTTGGAGAGGCAGCTTGTTCTGGCATCTTTAGATGCTTTGCCCACGCGGTGAGCAAACTTCTATCTACCGAGGGCTCGGGACTCTCCTGTGTCATGGAGAATTCATTATAGAATTATTTAGCCAACAGAGGGATCTTCAGGAATTGGATGCCTTGCATTCCATGAAATCCCAGAGAAGGAATTAATGACTTCATATTCAAGAATAGCAGCCTTTAAAAGCTTTCTGAAGAGGAAAATATGTAATGTTCAAAACTTATGTCTAATATACTTTTAACCCTATGGTAAAGACATATTGTAGATATCATATATTTTCTAAAGCTGATGAGCAAAAATGGCATTTCCCTACATTTTTATGGAGTAACAGTAACTGCACAATGTCTATGTTAGTCACTTTCCCACTGGCCTAATGAATGCTTAACATAATAAAACTTATAAAGATGAATGGTCTATTTTAGCTCATGGCTTCATGAACAGTTGCTTCCATTGCTTTGGGCCTATAGTAGCATGGAGCATCATGGTGGAAACACATGATAGGGAGGCTTACTCACTTTATGGTGCTCAGGAAGTGGAGAGGAAAAGGTGACATCACTAGGGTCCCATTAGTCCATTCAAAAGCACATCCTCGATGACCCAACTTCCTTCTACTAGGTCCACCTCCTAAATATCCATCCTACCCCTGAATAGCACCATGGACTGGTAACCAAGCCTTTAATACCTGAGGGAAACTGCAGATCAAAATTATAGAAGCATCCAAACAAATATGGACAAACTCCCATTTATATTGGTAATTTAAACACAGTTCTCTTTTCCTACTGAAATTAGAGAAATGGCAGCTGTTTTCAGCAATTCAAGTCATAATATACGAGCACAGTGCCAGAAGGTGGTTCTTTTTTTTTAACTTTATTTTTATTTTATGTGCATTGGTGTTTTGCCTGCAAGTATGTGTGAGGGTGCCCGATCCCATGGAACTGAAGTTACAGACAGTTGTGAGCTGCCATGTGGGTGCTGGGAATAGAACCCTGGTCCTCTGGAAGAGCAGTCAGTGCTCTTAACTGCTGAGCCACCCCTCCAGTCCCAAAGATTCTGTTCTTATTCTACCTACTCTCCTATGTGACGTTTGTAACTTCCAAAACTTGAGTAGCTGCTTAGAAACGAAAAAAAAAAAAAAAGGATTATTTTGCTTTTCACTTTGGATTCCACACTAACATTTTGAATGAAGACACTGAAGTCTACAGGTGACGTGACTCATCCAACTGTCATAAGTACTGGGACCCAAATCCCCACATTCCAACCCTCCTCAGCTTCACCACTGACGTCACATGCAGATCTGGGTTGGAACATTTGTGAGTGTGGCCTTACGTCTCACTCATCTGAGGACACATAAAGAATCTTAAGAGGCATAGGGCATCTCTCATCCTCGGTAATGTGGGGATGGGGCTGTGGAAATAATGGAAATGTTACTTAGGAACCCCTAAGGGCCCAGAAGTGAATTATGAATTGCTTGGCTACCCCTTTTAAAATACAGTTTTGAGCCCTTAGGTGTATCATGGAATTTAAGAGCCCAATAAAAGCTAAGTGAGAGTCAAGAAGCTCTCCCTGCATTCCTCATGTGGAAGTGGAGAGACAAGGGGACAGATTTGGCCAGCCTGGGACCCCTGTTTGTCTCTGTCCCTCGGACTGCTGGGAAAGCTTGAGAACTCAGGGGTGCTGGCTTCTGCTGTCCACCAGTGTTCACAGGATACTGGCACTTATCAAAAGTCATACTAGCGGAGAATTAGGGTTTTATCCCTCCCTCTCATCTCCTACAGAAGCAATCTCTCTGGAAGCCACTCCTCCCCTTTCTTAGTAAAGAAAAATCATCACGGGGTTGGAGGAACCAATGACAGCTCTTCCTGTGCCTTGCAACCGTGCGTCATCCTGATCTCATCGCGGATTCCCGCCTATGAGGTACTGCTGTCCTAGGAGGGACGCCCTTCCCTGGATGGCTTTTTTTTCCATCTAGACTAACAAAATCTTTTGGCTGTCCTGTGTGTGAAAATGATTTATCTTCCGAGAGGAACATTGTCTAATCAAGTGAACATTTACAAGACCCATACAGTCTTAAAAACTGAAAGCAATAAATATAAAAGTAATCAAACTTATTTTGAGAAAGCATGAGAGGTCCAGATTGCTGTGTGAGCAGCTGGTGTCAAAACACTCCTGTTGGATTGCGCTTGTTGCTCTGAAAAATGATAGCCAGCCCAGGCTGGTCTCAAACTCGTGAATCTCCTGCCTCCGCCTCCTTCAGCAAATCCTATGGGGCTGTGCCCCATAATAATTTATTTATTTATTTTTATTTGCATTGGTGATTGCCTACATGAATGTCTCTGTGAGGGTGTCAGCCCTTGGAGTTAATAGACAGTTGTTAGCTTCCATGTGGGTGCTGGGAATTGAACCCTAGTCCTCTAGAAGAGCAGTCAGTGCTCTTAAGCACTGTACATCGAAGAGCGGGAAGAGTGATACTATGAACAAAGGGGTCAAGACCATGATGGGGATACCACAGAATCAGCTGACTTGAGCTAGTAGAAGACTGACAGCTGGGGAACCTGCATAGGACCGAACTAGGCCCCCTGAATGCAGGTGACAATGATGTGACATGTGGAGCCACTGGCAGTGGGACCAGGATCTAACTAACCCAATGCATGAACTGACTTTGTGGAGCCCATTCTCTATGGAGAGATGCCTTACTCAGCCTAGACACAGGGTAGGGGTGCAGGGCCTTGGTCCTGCCTCAAGGAGATGATAGGATAGACTTAACCGACTTCCCAGGGGAGGCTTTACCCTTCCTGAGGAGCTGATTGGGGGTGGGGTAGAGGGAAGATGGGGAGAGCTGGAGGAGAAGAGGGAGGGGAAACTAGGATTGATATGTAAAAATTAATTAATTAATTACTAAAAAAATAGTTGGCATAATGATTAAAAATATTTAAGACTTCCAGAATTCCCAAGAAGTTTAATAATATTATGTGACCAATAGTTTTCAAAAGTGGGCTAGAAGTACTGCTTCATGATCTATTTAAAAATGGTGCCATTAAATCAAAATATGATTATTACAAAATGAAATTATAGCTAGGTATAGTAGTGTGTACCTGTAATCCAAGCATTTAGGAGGCTGAGGCAGGAGGATAGATGAAATTTGAGACCAACCTGGAGTATTAAGTAAGCTAGGACCATATAATGAGACTGTCTCAAAATATAAAAATAAAATGAAATGAAGTTATGTATTTTCATTAATATATATTTAGATTTTAAAATCTACTTAAGAAGTCCATTGCAAAATGGTATTAATTCAATTTTATTGTTTTTAATAAGTTGTGCATAAATCTAGATGGCATGTATAAAAATAAAGAGGGTGGAGGAAAAGTAACCGAAATTGTCCGTACTATTTATCTGCATGATGGGGTTGCAAATGAACCTCCTATTTCCCTCACAATTAGAGAAGAAATAAAGACGTTTAGTTTCTTCCTTCTGTACTTTCTGAAGCAATTCTTCAGCAACGATAGTGTATTGCACATCACCTGGCTTCTTCATCTAGCTCTAAAGCGCGCACACACCGACTCCTACAGCTCCTGTCTCGCTTCCAGATGGTGGTGGAGAGCGTGAAGGTGGGCGTCGTGACCGTGCCCTACGAACACAGCGGTGTGACCTTGGAGGGCCTGCTTCATCTCCTAGACAGAGCTCTGCAAGGGCGGAAGGCACGGAGCCTGGGAATATTTAGCGGTGGGAACAGCCGAGAAATTGACTTACTCCAAGGTTGGTCTGGGGATTGGCGGAGAACAGTCCCACAGGTTGAGTGTTTGCAACGCTTACCCACAAATGTGACCGTCACAACAGCGCTGTTAACTTCTCATTCACTAGGAAAGGTTCATTGTGTCGTCATGAAAAATGTAAAGTAGCTTTTGATGATTTTTGATAATAATTTTAAATATTGTGATTAAAATCACAACATAATGGTTACAATCTTAATCCTCTTTAAGTGTACGGTTTGTTTATTCACATTCTTTTTTTTTTCTTTTTGTTTTTTTTTAAGGCAGCGTTTCACTGTGTTGCCCTGGCTGTCCTGGAACTCACTCTGTAGACCAGGCTGTACTAGAACTCACAGAGATCCGCCTGCCTCTGCCTCCTGAGTGCTGGGATTAAAGGTCTTTATTTCTTCTCTAATTGTGAGGGAAATAGGAGGTTCATTTAAAGGGATAAAAGTTTCTGTAAAGCTTTTCCATCTTGCAAAATTGAAACTCAAGGAACATCTGCCTTCCTTCCCTAGTCTTGTCCCCAATAACTTCCATATCCCTTAAATACAGAAGTGGAATCCCTTGTTTCGTCTTTTGGTGACTAGATTTTCCCTTACACTCTCAGGGTTCATACACTGTACCTGTTGATTTTTTTCTCTTTTAAGGATAAATACTAACCCACTCTATGTATGCGCTCCAGTTTGTTTGCCGCTCGATCCACTTAGTAGTCGTTCCGGTCGCTTCTACTTCTTGGTTGTCATGAATAACGACAAACCTCTTTGGCTCTTGCTTTCAGTGATTATGGAGATATACTTATAAGTATAGTGGCTCTCTTGTTAGTTTAAAAAGCCTCCATACTGTTTTCCATAACTGTTTTTTATGAACAATGTACAAGAATACCAAGTCCTCTGTGCCACTTACTTGCTAAAGGTTTTTGTTTTCATAGTGTCCAATCGCATTGTGTTTTGATTTGCCCATCTCTGTTGATGAATGACGCTGAACATCTGTCTGTCGGGGCCTTGTTGCCCATTCTTGTATTTTCTGAAAACAAGCCCTTTGCTTATTAAAAAGAGGGCTGATTATCGAATAGGTTGAGATGTAGAGATTCGTTGTATGTTATAGATATTAATTCCTTACCAGATATGTGATTTCTGCATAGTCTTCTCTACTATATTGTCAGAGTAGCTGTTCTATTACTGTGAAGACACCATGATCAAGGCGACTCTTATGAAAGAAAGCGTTTTATTGGGGACATGCTTACAGGTTCGAGGTTTAGTCTATTATCATCACGTCAGGAAGCATGGCAGCAGGCAGGCAGCCACGGTGTGGGAGAAGTAGCTACAAGTCTCATCCTGATATATAAGCGGGGGGGGGGGGTCTGGCATGGGCTTTTTGAAACCTCAAAGTTCACCCCCAGCAACACACTTCCAACAAGGTCACATCTATTCCAGTAAGGCCACACCTCCTAATCCTTCTAATTTTTTCAGATAGTGCAACTCCCTGGTGATTGATTAAGCATTCAAACACGTGAGCCTATGGGGGTCCGTTCTTATTCAAACCATCACACTAAGATGTCCTTTATACTTTATGTGCAAAGTTTTGAGTTTGATGAAAGAATAGTAATTACAATGAACACCACGGTAGATAAATTGGTATGAACTTTACCACCTCTGATGAAGTCCCATTTGACTTGTATTGCAAAGGAAAGAAATGGCCGACATAACTAAGTTGTTATGAGGAGATTAAAAAATCTCATCAATATTTACCCCTTTAGAGGATTTTTTACCCTTTATATATAACTTGCATTCCCTCTTGCTTATTTCTAAAGCAGAACTGTTTTAATTTTTTTAACATCAAAACTTCTAATCATGCTGAATGAGAGAAAAGGAAATAAATTGGATGCTCTAGCTTCCAGGGAACTTGTAAAATGACAGTGTAGCAGGCTTTTACTTTAGGCTGCCAGCCCACAAAAAAATGACATAGAGATTTGTTATTAATTATGAAAGCTAGACTTATGCTTAGACTTGTTCCTAACTAGTTCTTATAACTTAAATTAACCCATTTTTAAAATTTTATTTATTTTTATTGAGCTTTACATTTTTCTCTGTTCCCCTCCCTGCCTCTCCCCTCACTCAATATGATGTTTTCTAGCTCCATTCATTTGCCTGCAAAATTCAAGATGTCGTTATTTTTTTCTGCTGTGTAGTACTCCATTGTGTAAATGTACCACATTTTCCTTATCCATTCTTCTAACCCGTATTTTTTAATCTATGTTCTTTCACGTGACTCAGTTACCTTTACTCTGCACTGCTCATCCTGCATCCTCCGCGACTGTCCGGCAACAATGCCTTTCTTCTCTGTGTCCCCAGAAGTCCTCCTGCCCAACCTCTTGCTACCTAGCTAATGGTCATTCAGCTCTTTATTAACCCGATCACAGTGACACATCTTCACAGAGTGTAAAGGACTATTCCACAATAGGCAGAAGAGTCACAAATCACCCCCGAGGAATTGGGGGTAAAGGAGAGTTTGAGGTGATGATTGCCAACTCTGGGAGCCTCACCTCTGCTCTCTGACCTCCTTTTTTCATTGACACGTGTGGGAGTTCTTTCTACTTTGGAAGTTAGTTGCAAGATCCCAGGACTCCATCCACCTTAAACTTTGCTCAAGTCTGGTGAGTCCCAGTGCTGTGCAGTGAAGGCAGAAACACAACGACCAAAGCATAAGTGTATAACACCTGATTAATCTAGAGTGTGAAAGAGCCTTTGGCCACAAAGCCGTTCAGTGGCACTTTTCATGGCCCTAACATGGTGCTCTATGAAGCACAGGCACACTGGCTGTTACAAGGATCAAGTTGCTTGTTTGTGACAACAACCCAGAACCAAAATAACCACACAGAAACTGTATTAATTAAATCACTGCTTGGCCCATTAGCTCTAGCTTCTCATTGGCTAACTCTTATATTAATTTAACCCATCTCTATTAATCTGTGTATCACCATGTGGCAGTGGCTTACCAGCAAAGTTTTGGCATGTCTGACTCTGGCGGCTCCATGGCGTCTCTCTCTGCCTTCTTTCTCCCAGCATTCAGTCCAGTTTTCCCCACCTACCTAAGTTCTGCCCTATCAACAGGCCAAGGCAGTTTCTTTATTCATTAACCACTAAAAGCAACACATACACAGAAGAACCTCCACACCAATTGGCAATCTTGGTTTTATGGGCAAATATTATGTTTTAAATTTGTGATTTTAATTCCACAAAGTGCCAAAAGTTTCTGCTTATGGTGATGTAAAAAAAACAATATTGATAATTTAATTTCTTTCCTTAGGCTATAAAATTTCTATTAAAAATTTACTGTGGCCTGAAGTGAGAGACTTCTGGGAGAAGCTGGGGAGCTATGTGGCCGCCGAAGAAGAAGGGGGCCAGGTAGACTTCTTTGTGCCACTTGGAGCATCAGGTCAGCATCAGGATCTAGAAAGGCAGGGGACATGTCTACCCATGATGTCATTTTTGTGTGTTTCTGAGGTGCCTCCACGAATGAATCCATTTAATGCCTGGATCAATGGCTCATTCCTTTTTTGCCACTGTAATGATTGTGCGAAATACGGTTACCCTGTATACTGTAATTTCTTTATCTATACTATGTATTTTATAAGTGAGGTTGCTATGAGCATGTGTAGGGATGTGTGTAGTCACTCCCCTAAGGTACATACGATCCCAGCAGTGCATACTCAACTTTTACAAAGCCAGCTGGCCTGTTGTCCCCCTTTACTTTTCCAGAGAACTGCTCGACACTTGACACTTTGGTTTTAGCCATTCAAGTGGATACAGAAGCATCTCATAGTGGTTCTGATGTGCAGACTCCTACTGAGTCACGACGCTGAGCATCTTTCTATGTACTATCCGCCATTTAAAAGCCTTCCTCAGTGTCTGTTCAAGTATCTAGCAGATTTTGAAGGGTAGATTGTTTTTCCAGTTGCTGCCTCATGTTTTCCTTCTCTGAAGATTCCACTGAACAGAAGAATGTCTTAGTTTTGATTAAATCAAATTTATTATCTTTGCTTTTGTAATTATGTTTTAGTTGTCATATTTTTAAATTATTTAAAAAGTATGTATTTTAAAATCTTATGCCTGTAGGTAGGTGTTCTGTCATGTGTATGTTTGTACCACATGGGTGCAGTGCCCATGGAGGCCAGAAGAGAGCGTCAGATCCTCCAGAACTGGAGTTAACACCAGGTTGTCAGGAGCCATGTGGGTACTGGGAATCCAATCTGGGTTCTCTGGAAGTGAAGCCAGGGCACTTAACCTCTGTGCCATTTCTCTGGTCCCCATGTTTTAAAATTCCTTACAAATCAAAGATCATAACGATTCCCTCCTGCACATCATAGGAGTTTATGTTTAAGTTTGGCATTTAGGTCTGTGGGCCAATTGATTTATTTCAGGATACAAGACTTGGGCTGAAATTTAATTTATTTTACATATGGGGACCTATTTTCCCAGCACCATTCCTGTAGGGAAGCCTTTTGTCCCTCTCTCCCCCCACAGTGAACTTTACGTACAAGTTTACTGCAATCATGTTTTTTGTTTTTGTTTTTTGTTTTTTTTTTTTTTGGTTTTTTTGGTTTTTTGAGACAGGGTTTTGCTGTGGCTTTGGAGCCTGTCCTGGAACTAGCTCTGTAGACCAGGCTGGTCTCGAACTCACAAAGATCCGCCTGCCTCTGCCTCCCGAGTGCTGGGATTAAAGACGTGCGCCACCGCCTGCAATCATGGTTGATATGGACTTGAGTGCACTCTCTGTCTCTGAGCTCTTGTGGACTCTCCGTCTGACTTAATTGTCAATGAAAATAGCATCTAACCCCATCAGTTTCTACCATCTTGTGCCTAGAAGCAATAGGGTATTTATTTTTGGACCACAGAGAATTAAAATGCCCCATCCATTACGCAAATTTCTTCTCAAGCAATTCAATGTAGTCGCTGAATTCTGTAATCCACTTTATATGCCAGTCTGTGTCACCGAGGAAGAGGAGAAATTAACGCCACAATAAATGTTGGCATGTCGTTCCATCCTGTTTATCTGGTTCAACTCAGTCCACTTTCAATGACAATTCCTGTTTTTTCCGAATACTTTAGGAAACCCATGAGGTTTTCTGTCTTTGACTTAAACATTCTCAACTTGAAGGAAAGCATTTGCTGGAGCTGCCTGCCCTCTTCCACATCTTATCGCTCTGTTCTCACAAATTAGGTGTGTGGATGTCTGTCCATGGGGGTAAAGGTGAGGCATTGATGGGCTCTTTAACAGAAGAATTTTACTTGAAGATGACAGTTGCCTGTGGTCTCTCTTGGCCAACTCTGCCAGGCTTCTCAATAAGAGTTTACTGTTTTCAAGAAACCTGTGAGTTAACTAATGCAAGCTTTTTGTTTTTTGTTTTGTTTTTGTTTTTTTGAATGTGCAGAAGCAGGCCTAGAAGTTCTTTCTCAGCTGTCTCAGCTAACTGGCACATCCTTCTCCGCCCCCACCGGAATCGCGACTGGTTCATTCCAACACAGTAAGTGTACATGAGAGCTGGCTGCTGAGCCCAGTCACAGACGGCCGCTTCGGCGTCCCTGGAGGACAAGGGCTAGGCGAACACGCTCCTTGTCTCGTTTCTCTTCACCAGCAAGCAGCAGCTGCACACCTTTGCCGTTGTACAATGATTCCGATCTGCCGGCGGCAATTGTCACTCTCTCTGAGTGGATGTTGTCCCTTCCAGAGCTGGGTCATTTCATACCACTGGGTCATTCATTTATTTAGAGGAGGCTTTTTGGCTGAAAATATTTTGCTTCAAGCCATCGTATACTAAAACCCTCTTGAAAGAGTCTAGAAAAATTGGATGATTTAGGGAATGTGTTTTTCTAGTTTTTTTTTTTTTTTTTTTTTTTTTAAAAAGAATGGCTTAGGTTTTATTTGGGAACAGAAATTGGAGCTGTAAGGAGCTTTGCTCAGATCCCACGGAGTAGCATGATCAAGAAGGGAAATGGGTCAAAAGAGAAAATATGCCTGCGTGTCCACCTTCACTGACTCAATAAATAAAGCTACTGATATTGGCTAAAAAAACGCAACATTGGCTGACAGGAGAACCACACTGCTATCCTACAAGGTCACTCGTCATTTTCTAGTTGAAAACTCCCCTCTTTCTACCAAACAGGGCTTGGGCTGCCTTGGAGAAGACAGGAACACTGATTCTTTAGTCCCCAAAGGCCTTTCATGACTGGGGAGAGTTGGCACCAGTGTGACACTTGTAAGGGAAATGATTCCATGTAGGGGAACAGAAAGTGCATTGACTTCGTAGTTCAGAGACGCCAGGTTCACTGCAGTTCGTTCAGCATCAGCAAACGATGGTGCCTGCGGCTCTGTGGAGAGAATTGCCTAGCTCAGCACAGCAAGGTTTGGGTCCTGTTGCTTGCCCTAAAGGACAGCTGTACTTCTTTTTCTCCTCCTGCCCCTTTCTCCTTTGGTCGTTTCTTCTTGCTCTCCTTGTAAAGGAACACATTGGAGAGTCTTGCGCATGCGCATGCTTGTAGGGACAGGAAACGCAATGGATCTGATTATCCATTCCAGTAAAAACCTGCACCAACAACACACCAGTGGGCCGCTCCATCATGATGCAATTGCTTTGCAAGGAGTCTGACTCTCTCCCCCATCCACCACAGTCATGCGGAATATTTTGGGTTCCCCATAATTTGAGAAAGAGAGGAGGAGGGGCTGCTGGGGGGTTGACCTCGAATGGCAAGGCAGGGTGTGGGAAGTGCTAAGTAGGAAGAATTCTCACTTTAGACTGGAGAGACACATTCTTACTTACATCTATCCCCTCTGTTTCCCAAAGCACCAGACAGCGATTTCATTTCTAATTTCGAGCAGAACATGTCAACCTTATCTGCCACGAACAGACGGGCATTCACGGTGTCCTTTTTGAGTTTCTTATTTTACCACTGAAAGCAGGCTGTGGCTGCTTATCTTCTCCTGAGAAAGTCCACTATGCCCCATAGAAAGGCAGCTGAGCTGGTCGTACTTTAAACAAAAAGTAGAAACCCCCTGCCTCAGGTCAAGTCTTGAGCTACTTGGAGAGCCCAAGGCCAATGAAAGAAGCCTTGTCTCAACACGGTAGATAGCACCTGGGAAACACCCTTTGAGTTGACCTCTGGCCTCTACATGTAAGTGCACACATGTACACTCACACACATACACTTGTACACATACATGCACATATGCACACACACACACACACACACACACACACAAGTGATCTCAAGTCTTCAATAGAAATCCTGTCAGTTCTTAGCGACTGGCTGGGGCCACAGCAGGACAGGCCGCCTCCTTCTGACTACTTCAGTGAGTCTAAGCTGCAGGCATGGACCAACTTCACGGACTCCCTGGAAGACACCTTGAAGTCAGTGAGGAAGGAGTTCCGCCCACTCTTCAAGAACTTGCAGAGGAGCATCAGCGGCCGGATCCTGGGTAAGATCTCTGACACTTCCGCAGATCAGACCAGAGCTTATCTATTCCCTGAGAAAATGCAAGACCGAGAACAGCAGAAGGAAAAGCCAGCTGTAACACATGCTTGGTCAAACACCATCGCCTTGGTTTCTCAAATACTCTAGAGAAAACTAGCCGTGCTCAGAGTGTTGGAACTGACTCCCGTTTTCAGGTCTCCCCATCTTATTGGTCCATATGGCAGCCCATCTGCCCGGGACAGAACTTGCTTTTTGCCCAACTAGAAAACTGTATCCTTTCACACCACAACTTTCCAGCTGCTAGGCACTTCTTACCCATGGTGTCTATTACAAAACTTGTTCTACAGTTCCGTTACTATCTGAAATGCATAATTTATACGGATGCTTCAGGTAGATAAGCCCATTCGGGTTCCCCTCCAACTATGCATATAAATTATATATTATAATTTTCTTCATAAACAATAAAATAAAAGATGGAGCTTGGTGCTGGGCTCCATGGACTTTTTTTTTTTTTTTTTTAGTTTTTTTAGTTTTTCGAGACAGGGTTTCTCTGTAGCTTTGGAGCCTGTTCTGGCACTAGCTCTTGTAGACCAGGCTGGCCTCGAACTCACAGAAATCCACCCGCCTCTGCCTCCTGAGTGCTGGGATTAAAGGCGTGCGCCACCACCGCCCGGCTCTCCATGGTCTTTTAATGAGCCTGTTGGACATCACTGAATCAATTTTCCATACCCACTCCATCCCCCTGCTCCAGTTAGCATACCAATCTTTGTGGAATAATGTACAGTCTCAACACCAGATCACAAAGCTAAACCAGCTTATTCTTTAGCAAGAGGCACTTTCGCCATTTGGGTAAATATGTCCCCCTTCACCTCTGACCATCTCTTCAAAGCTTAAACATTCCACTGGACTAAGACAGTACCATTTGAACACTGCAGACCTGTGCCTTCCTCCCCCTCTGTGTTGTGCACACAGACAGGAGCGCACGTGTGTCCACAATGGCACTTTGTCCATCGGCACGTTTGCTTCACAAATGCCTCTTATGTCAAGATCTTCCCCTGAATTTTCCTGTGCCACCTGCTCTGTCACATCTAGGAAATGTCAAACCTATATTCTTAAATAGTTTGGAATGTTGAAATATGAACGGCGGGGTTGCGTCCCCAACACCCCAGCCGCTTGGCTAGCTCATGCCTGAAATAACAACACACAAACTGTATTCATTTAACTGCTTGGCCCATGAACTCTAGCCCTTACAGGCTAATTCTCGCACCTGGACTAGCCCATTTCTAATAATGTGTGTAAGCACCCCAAGGTGCGCTTACCGGGAAGATTCTAGCCTACATCCATCTTCATCACGTGTGCTTCAGAGAGCAGAGCTATCGCGTCTACCCGGGAGAGCTGAGCATGGCGTCTGTCTGGGAGCAGAGCAGAGACTGACTTCACTTCCTCTTCCGCCCAGAATTCTATTCTGTTTACTCCTCCCATCTATGTTCCAAGCTGAGGCCAAGCAGTTGGTTTATTATAACTTAACCAATGAAATCAACAGATTGATATATGACACTCCCACATCATTGGAAACTATAAACCAGCCTGGTAGTGGTGGTGCACACCTTTAATCCCAGCACTCAGGAGGCAGAGGCAGGTGGATCTCTGTGAGTTCAAGGCAAGTCTGGTCTACAAAGTGAGTTCTAGAACAGTCAGGGCTACACAGAGAAACCCTGTATCAAACAAACAAACAAACAAAACAAAACAATAACAACCACAAAACAAAACAAAAACTATAAACCAGGAAAAATAAATATTTTTCTTTTATAAATACTAAGGATTAGATAGAAAAAGGGGAAAAGCAGATTATTTTTTATGAAAATGTGTTGGCAACGAGAAGTCAATGGGGAAAGATATTTCCCAGTAAAGTATGTAAATATTAAAATATTAAAATGGATAGATATCTTATATGAAAGCGACTTTCTCTGAACTTAAAATATTTACAATTGAACACAAGGTGAGGGAAATGGGAGACTATTTAGCCAGAACAACTAACAAACAAGTCATAATTCCAGTCATAATTTTCCTTTATTATTGTCAGATTATTAGATTCCCTTTCAATATCAGTTTTTCCACATAGAAATCGCTTTGGCTCATTTCCTGGTTTATGACAGAGCTTCTCAGGGCAATAAGAAAACTTTGGTCCTTGTATTGTTGTCCACTGAAAACAACTGTGGTGACTGTTTTCTTCGCTATCACATTGTCTTGCATGAGTTAAGTACAGCATGTGTGCCTTACTTATATTTCAGGGCAACTTATGTTTGACTCTCTGAGTGTGGCCAGCATCCTAGATAACCAAGATGCTGCACAGGCTCTGGCGGATGGGCTGGTGGAGTTGTCAAAAGAAGGATCTGTAAGTGTTGTGGCTGAAAGACAAAAACCGGAAGAAATTTCAGCACAAATAAACCCTAAGTTTATGGTTGTTATCATTTACCAGTTTATCGTGCTGGGACAGAGTTCCTCAGAGAAATCACGTCAGTTTATAAAAGTAGGCTCAGAGAGATTCTGGAGTCAAGATGTGGTGTACTAAGTATATAAAACAGAGAAGCAGGAGAACTTCTGGGTTATTTAAAGTCTATTCATTTCTGTGCTGTTCTATCCTGTGCCTAATTTCAGCCAGAAGTGACCTCGTTAGAAAACAAGTTCATGACCTGATAGTCCACATAAATGTTATTCTTTAGTGTGAGCCGGGGAACTGAAGCATGTGAAACATATGCAAAATGATGATAGGCAAGGGGCTTAGATGAGAGAGAGAGAGAGAGAGAGAGAGAGAGAGAGAGAGAGAGAGAGAGAGTAGGAAAGAAAACACAAAAGAAAGCTAGGCGAGCCAGCCTTTGGGGATAGGAATAATAGTTGGGGAGTCTCAAGAAGTATTAGTATTATCAGGCCATCTTGGACAGTCTGCCAGAAAAGTCAGCGTACATTTCAGAAGACTCTAAGAGATTAGCCGGCTGGGGAATAGGCAGTGCCTGGGCCTGCTTTGCAAGTGTGAGGACCTGAGCTTGACTCCCAGAACCTAGCGAGGTATGGTGACGGATGTTTGTAATCCAAGTGCTGCCCAGCAAGAAACAGGTGGATCCCTGGGCCTCTCTGACCAGCCAGCATTGCTTACTTGATGAGTTCCAGACCAATGAGAAACCCTCTTTAAAATAAAAAGTGGGCAGTGCCAAGATTGTCCTCTGGCTTACACACACACACACACACACACACACACACACACACACACTGGTAGTTTGAATGTAACTTGTCCCCATAAGCTCATAGGAAGTGTGGCTTTGTTGGAGCAGGTGGATGAAGTGTGTTGCTGTGGGAATGAGCTTTGAGATCTCGTATATGTTCAAGCCATGCCCATTGTCTCAGTGCACTTCCTGTTGCCTTTGGATCAAGATGTAGAATTCTTAGCTCGTTCTCCAGCACCATGTCTGTCCGCACACCTCCATGTCTCACCATGATGACAATGGCCTAAACCTTTGAACTGGAAGCGAGCCCAGTTAAATGTTTTCCTTTGTAAGAGTTGCTGTGGTCATGGTGTCTCTTCATAGCAATATAAGCCCTAAGACACACACACACACACACACACACACACACACACACACACACACGCTTTAGTCCATGGACTCCCTTTCTCAAAACCTCAAGGATAATTGTGAAGCCAAAGGAAATGACCAGACATTTGGGGGAAGTCCAGACCTGATTGGTCTAATAAAGAGCTGAACAGCCAATAGCATGGCAGAGAAAGGATAGGCGGGACTGGCAGGCAGGGAGGATAAATAGGAGGAGAAATCAAGGCTCAAAAAGAGAGAAGAGGAGGAGGAGGAGGAGGAGGAGGAGGAGGAGGAGGAGGAGGAGGAGGAGGAGGGACTGAGGAGAGAACTAGGAACACACAGAGTCAGAAACCAGAGAGCCAACAGGCAGCAGACAAGAGAAGCAGTGAAAGTAAGATTACAGAAAGAAAGTAAAAAGCCCCAAGGCGAAAGGTAGATAAAGAGACACAGGTTAATTTAAGTTAAAAGAGCTATTCAGAAAAGAGCTAACCTAAGGCCAAGCATTCAAAACTGGGCGTCATGATTTGGAAGCTGGTTGGTGGCCCCAAAAGAAAAAGTGTGGTACATGTGTGTGACATGTATGTGTGTCTGTAGGCCAGAGGTGTTTTCCTTGATCACTTTCTGCCTCAGGTTCTGAGACAGAGTAACCCTGCAGCTCAGTTAGGCCAGCTGGCCACTGAGCTCTGGGGATCCATCTGAACACCCACGGGGGGGGGGGGGGGCAGGTTACAGGCACAGTAGCACCAGAGCTGAGTTGTTCCTCGGTGCTGGGGTCAGAACTCAGGTCCTTAAGCTCAAACAGGCGCTTTACCACCTGACCTGCTCTTTTCTGTTGTATGTTTAACATGTCAGAGGAATATTTTCAATTGAATTTTTTGTGTGTGTTGGGGGGGCATTTTTCAGGACAAACCTCTGGAATTTTTGTCATCTTTTCTGCTGAAGAAATCTAATAAAAAGAGTGAGGAATTTGAAGGAAATGATATTCTGTTAGACTGTGACGTAAAAGTAACATCGGATCCACTCACGAAGGTAAACGTTGCTGTTGCGTATTTTTGTTGTTGTTTTGTTTTGTTTTGTGTGGTTTTTTTTTCTTGGTTTTTCGAGACAGGGTTTCTCTGTAGCTTTGGAGCCTGTGCGGTGCTTCTCTGTAGAGCAAGTCTTCTGTGGAGAAGAGATTCTCCGGAAGGGTGACGGATTTCCTGGAAAACTTCCAGCTGTCAATTGTTTTACCAAGATCATTGACGCAGACTATTAAATAGGGTGTCTCGTGGTTCTTCACCTGATTGGCATTTAGGCCACCGGAGAGCGCAAGCTCCTCGGCTGACTGGATAGCTGTGAATCTGCATTTTGCTCCATTTACTCAGCTGAGTTCTCGCTGAGGTAACTTGAAAGAAAGATTGCAGACTGAGATCCGTTGTGTTGCAGATGAAACTACGAGTTTATCTTTCACGGGGAGTGGAGGCGCACACCTTTAATCCCAACACTTGGGAGGCAGAAGCAGCTGGAGCTCTGTGAGGTCTAGGCCAGTGATTATTTCAGGTCTGGGTGGCTGGAAACTAACGAACAGCCTCCACCAACACCAGGAAGGGAAAGGAAGGGAGAAAAGGAAGGCAAGCCACGATCCCCAGATCCCTTCCAGGGTGTGCCCCCATGACCAATTTCTTTACTAGGTCCCACCTCCCAACCGTGCTGCAGGACAGTGATTAAGTTTTAACTGCAGCTGCTTGCCCCTCAGAGCCGCCGGTGTCTCCGCTCACTTGACAAAGTGATGGTTTCCTGGCTATAAATACTTAGCGCTGTAATTTGTTTTAAACTGAAGAGTGTTTTACTCAAAGGGAAATTCTGAAGAATATTTTTTCCCCTCAAAATTCAAAGGCCCCTCCCGCCTCAAGGCAAAAGTATAAAAATATACCAGGCTGGCATGAGACAGCCATACATGGAAAAGCAGAGTCCCTGGAGCAGACGGGTGCTTGAGAGGTAGAGCCAGCACACCAGGAGAGAGCTGAGACTGGCCACTGCTCAGGGACCACCTCCCGCACCAAAGTTTCTGCCTGCTGTCTAAACTGTTGATGTGACTGCTCCATGCTTTGGTTAAGGGGAAGATTTTTATTGGAGAGAGAGAGAGAGAGAGAGAGAGAGAGAGAGAGAGAGAGAGAGAGAGAGAGAGAGAGAGAGAGAGAGAGAGAGAGAGAGAGAGAGACAGAGAGAGAGAGAGAGAGAGAGACAGAGACACAGAGACACAGAGACACAGAGACAGACAGACAGACAGACAGACAGACAGACAGAGACAGACAGAGAGAGGAATAAGGAGACTAGCAGGGTTACAAGGAGGGGAGCCCACGTGCTGGAAGGAGTATTGGGTACAGGGGGATGCTAGCCTGGGCTTTGAAACTGTGACAGGTACTCTGACCCTGAGGAGGGCTGGAGGCCCGCAAGAGCTTTGATATGCTAATAGGCACCACAGGTAGCCATTTGTCTCTTCTGACAGAGGTGAGGGAAAAGACTCCTTCTCACAGGTGAGGACCAGTTTCACAAGTTCCTGTGGAACGCTGGCTTTTATCTAACCGCCAGAAATCCCCCTATAGTTCAGGATGAGTGTTTGGGCTGCTCTCTGGCGTGTGGGGAAGTGGAGTTGCCTTTGGACCTGAAGCTGCTATATGAAAGCACAGAGCTACAGAATATACTCATTTTCTCCTCATAAAGAAAAGGAGTTTTGGTTGAAAACTGATGTTTATAGCCAGGCCAGAAAATGTGGGCCTATAATCCTAGTATTTTGGAGGTGCTAGGAGGGTCAAGAGTTTAAGGTCAGCCTTAGCCAGAGAGCAAATCTAAGGAGAGGCTGGCATACTGGGGACTCTGTCTCAAAGAAACAAGACAAGCAAATCCTCAAACAAGGTGATGTTTGTTCTCTGACTTCTTCCAGGGACAGCAGGGGATCTCTACTAAGAGTTTTATCTTTGAGTAGGGAGAGCAGCAGTTTTTACTGCTGTTCTGTTTTTCTAGCAGGAACACAGAGCTATTGTTCTGTTGCTAGAGGGGCCCCTGAGATGCAGCTCAGGTAACCAGGGGACTTTTTTATTTTGATCCACTAATGTATAGACAAACCACAAGATATAGTAAAGAGAGAGAGAGAGAAAAAAAGTCATATTTAAATGTGAAAACAGACAAATCTTGCAAGAGTATGTGAACCGCTTGATGACATTTTCTCATGAGTGGAAGAAAGGGGTGGCTTTTCTAAAGCCTTGGAGCCTGCTCTTTCCAGCATCTTCAAAGTGAGATCAGCCTCTTCCCACCGCTGCCAAGGGAAGAAGAGGAGTATAGGTCCAGCCCACTCCCAGGAGTGTGTAGACCAAGAGGAGCCCTGAAGGCAGGACCCTTACCCCCACCCCACCTTTCAGGGAAGAAGCTAGAATTTAGGTTTTAAGTTTAGTAGCTCAAAGGAAGCAAAAAGCTGTTTCTATTTTTAAATTGTGTGTGTGTGTGTGTGTGTGTACGTGTGTAGAGATCAGAGGGTGAGAATCGTCTTCTGTTGCTCTCTAGGTTTTGTTTGTTTATTTTGGACAGGGTCTCTCACTGAGCCTGGAACTTGCTGTCTTGGATAGATTGGCTGACCAGCAAACCCCAGGAACCCTCCTATTTCTTCCTCCGAAGGCTGGGATTACACGTGGGCACTTTTACCCAATGAACCAGCTCCCAAATCCCTAAGACAGTGGTCAACCTTTCTAATGCTGCGACCCTTTAATACAGCTCCTTGTGTTGTGGTGACCACCAACCATAAAATTCTTTTGTTGCTACTTCATAACTGTAATTTTGCTACTATTATAAACCGTAATGTAAATCAGGATACCTGATGTGACCCCTCAAAAGTGTCGACACCCACAGGTTGAGCACCACTGCCCTAAGGGCTGTTATTAAAAACACAAATCTTAGTTGGAGAGGCACCACGTTTGTCAAGTACCTAATTCAGTGTGCCTAGGGACCTTGCCATGAGAGCTGAGGGCAGAGGGTTCCCAAGGCTCGGATGGGAAGCATACTGGACCATGCTTCCAGGGATTACAGGACCCGCCTCCAGGTAACTAAGTTCCATTTCATCTTCAGGAAAGACGTGCCATAGAAGACAATTTTCAGGACACAAAGTCTAGTCCAAACCAAAGCAACTTGAACATGGAGGTGCTGTTTAAGCTGGTAAGCCGCCTATTTCCTATCAGTGTTCTCGCTGACAGGGAAGAGCCATTATTAACCGTGGTTCTTTGTTTTCCTTGGACACATTCTTTAAGGAGAGGTACAACCAAGCAACTACTGGATTGAGCTGGAGTAAAATCCAGTTGGTAGATTTCTCAGCCCCTGGTAACTATGCTATAGACTCAGAGCTTGAGTCACAGGATGGAGATGTTGGCATCTGCGAGAAGACCAATCTGAATGTGACTCTTATGACTTTTTCATTTAAAAAAAAAAAAGGACACACGGGTGTGAAGGTTTGCAGGTTTTAATTGGCTCACCAACTTACAGGCTCGCAGCAAAAGCTTACTCTAGTCACTATATGGGAAATGCTCTGCCCTGGGCTGATGGACAGCCTGGAGAGGGGATGCCAGACATGCAGAGGCTGTCCTAGCTGCCGATATGCACAGCATGCATTCATGATTTTGGAACGTTCATCATGGCTTCACGTTTATTTACATTTCTTTTTCCAAAGACTCCAAAGAAGATGTTAGTATCCAGTTTTACAGATGAACACCTGAGTTAGAAAGCCTATGTGACTTATATAAGGTTAGACTCTCAGAAAGAGAACAGTATGAGTTCTGCAAGCCTTGAGCTCAGACCTAGAAAACTTTAGAGCCCCATCATGCCCAGGGAGGGTCCAGGGCAGGCGCTGGCCTTAGGGCAGGGTTTCTCACTCTCCCTACTGATTGATTGATCACTAGAAATCAGCATGGAAAACCATTACAAACTGATGGTAGCAACCGCCACAGCCTTCTGAGCCCTGAGATCACACGCCTAGACTACCTACCTGGCCAGGATTGTTTTAAATTGCTTTTGGCCATGGTGATATTTTGTTGTGCTTTAACATTAAAGCTTGCCAGAAGATCAGAGTGAGAAGCTAGCCACACTTGTTAGCCATAGAGGCCGGGCAGTGGTGGCACATACCTTTAATCCAAGCACTCGGGAGAGCAAAGTAGTTCCTTCTGCTATCCCATTGGATGAGGAAGAAAGACCAGAAGACACTCAGGAGTGGGTGGGCCACCACAGGCTGTCTGTCTCAGTTCACCAGGCTGCTGGGTGGCTGTATCTAGAGCTACACCATTGCCACCTTCCCCTAAGATGATCCGTCTTTTGGGTCTTGCCTCTTTCTCCTCTTCCGGCATCTTGCTATGGGCCATTGCTGAGGGTCTCAGCCATTACATTTCTCCTGAATTCCTGATGTTTTCTGCAGGAGAGAAAGCTCCAGATGGACTCAGTAGAGAAACGAACGCGAGTTGTGAAGGAACTTGTGCAGAGTGAGAGACGGTATGTGCAGATGCTGGGAATCGTGAGGGACGTATACGCCAGGCCCCTGAGGGCAGCGCTCGCCTCAAACAGAGCCATTCTGAGTGCTGCCAATATACACATCATTTTCTCTGATGTTCTACACATCTTAAATCTCAACAGGTAAACCCAAAAGATGGATTCATTAACATGTACTCCCCAGAAGGTGGGAAGAGCACACTTTGTCTCAAAAGTCCCACTATGGCCCAGCCATTCTCTACCTTCTTTGGGATCCCATTACCTGGAAGAGCAGAGAGTCTCCTTTGCATGTTACCTGATACATGCAGCACATGTACAACCAGCAGTGATGGCTTCCAGGGCTACCCCAGGTCCAGGTCACAACATGTGCAATAAAAAGAATTCAATGCCTAGACATTCTATAGCCAGTAGACTGCTCACGCAGAAGTCCACAGGAATAAGTCAGCAATGTCTAACTGAATAACAGGACAGGAACAAAAGGACTTCATAAGACTAGGAAACTCTGCTTTTCCATGGCGGGTTTCTTATATGTATCAAGAGATTGAGAAGAACAAAGGTTTCTTCATGTAGTAGGGTGAAGTGAGCCAACTTCTGGTCTTAGTCAGTCTCTACAGACCTGGGGAAGAGTCCTGCACCTCTCTGGCCCCAACCTAGTGACAAGGCTAATGAAACCTCCTCTCCTCAGCTTTCACGGCCTGAATGGCTGAGAAGGGTCACCTTGGATCTGTAGAGTATGTGGGCTGTATGCAAGCTATGGCTCTATGCAAGTTAAAGTTGAAGGCCAAGGCCTTGAAGCTTTTGAAGGTACCACTCTCCTCAGCAGACTGTGAGAATATCCATAGCTCTGGCTCTCTGAGGGTGGAACATTCAGAAGTGGTTCTCTTGTGGGAAGCTGGATTCTGACAGGAAATTAATGTAAAAGATGGGCTTCTGGGCATCCAACCTCTTCCCTTACTTCCCAGCTTTCCCATGCTGTCAAATCCAGATTTCTTTGTGGTAAAGTACCCGGCTGGTAAAGATCAAGTTCCACCTGAAAACACTAGGCGGAAAAGCCTATAGCAATGAATTTGTTGCTTACGTTTGGAGCCTCTCACAGGTTTCTATGTCAATATACAACCTTCTCATGTTGTAGAGAATTTCTAGCTAACCTAAGAGACAGACTACAGGAATGGAGCCCAGCCCACTGTGTGGGAGAAATATTCATAAAATTTGGAAGGCAGCTGAACACATACACCAATTTCTTCAACAACTATCCTGTTGTTCTGAAAACAATTGAGAAGGTAAGTGGTTGTGATACCTCCATGCTAACACTGAGGTAAATAGGAAAGGGTGCTTCTCAGCTACTCCCTCTCAGGTTTCTTCCCATGTACTTCAAGCTTCTTGACGACAGAGACCTTAACATAGAGGCCAACACAGTAACAGACGCACATCAGTGCTCAGGAACCAATACTGATAGCTGAGCTGTAGCATATAGACTGAGCATACTCATATACACTGCCAAATCTTCACGTAGCCCAGTCACTTAGTGGCTCAGTGACAAGACATTAAACAACTAAGTTGGAGCAGGATTGTGGGCTCAGAATGCTCTGCACTCAATGGCAAGGATGGGGACACACAAGGTCAACTCAATGGATACCTTGACCATGACTTTTGACCCAAGGGCAAGAATTAAAGCAAAGAGTGTCATCAGAAACAAACTGGTGGCAAAACTTTTACAACCATGGCAAATACTGGTACCTACTTCATGAGCAGAGTGAGGGCATACAGATGTCGACTACATTTAGCTATGGTAGCTATTATTTTTTTTTATGGTAGCTATTATTATTTCTGCATCAAGTCTGGTTTTGTTTTTTTTTTTTTTGTTTTGTTTTTTTTTTGGCTTTTCAAGACAGGGTTTCTCTGTAGCTTCGGAGCCTGTCCTGGAACTAGCTCTTCTAGACCAGGCTGGCCTCGAACTCACAGAGATCCACCTGCCTCTGCCTCCCAAGTGCTGGGATTAAAGGCATGCACCACCACCGCCCAGCCCATCAAGTCTTTTAAGACCTTTAGTTGTTTGCAAGTATGAATGGTCTTATTCCTTCAACATTCTTGGCGCTTGGAATCAGCGAATCTTGAACTCATACATTAGCTATATTGACATCTTTTCGACATGTATATACCAAATAGAAGGACATAATTTCATAGGTGTACCAGTGATGATCAAATGAGTACGTTTGAAATGGACATTAAGTACAGTGGAATGCTTTTGTAATACCACTCTGGAAAACGTGACTGACAGCAGCATTAAAGGTAATAGCACCAAAGAATTAAAGGTGAATAGCCAAACTCTTACAGGAATTAAATAAGATTTACTGCATGGTAGACCCTTTATTGGTGGGATTCTGTCCCCTCACTATGAGCTGGGTCTTCTATTTTACAGATGAGAAAGTCAGGTAACTTGACAAGGTCACCTACTCAATTTATTCTAGTTTTAATCCAATCCTACCTGACAATAAATCTGTCACTATTTCTATTGACTAAATTAATAAGTATGGGTAGGTGTGTGATATAATTACAATACTAGAGTTCATGTATTAGAACACATACACATAGTACTATTGATACCTAGCTGCCGCCTTCTTGCGTTGATATTCTGTAGATCACCACTTGCTGGTAGAACACAAGGCTTTAGAACTATCTGACAGAGCAAAGATCTGACAATGTAATTCTCACCTTTCAGTGCAGAGAAATGACACCAGCATTCAGAGCTTTCTTGAAGAGGCATGATAATACCATTGCTACTAAAATGCTCAGGTGAGTTTCCAGGGAGAGCACAGCTGGGCACTCAAGGACATGCCCCCTGTGACCTCCAAGTAGCAACCAGGGCACCCTACCCTATGTCCTGTCCAGCCTGCCAGAGCTGCTCCTGTACCCATCCCGGAGATTTGAAGAATATATACACCTTCTCTATGCTCTGAGACTCCATACACCTGCAGGACATATAGACCGTGGGGATCTGACCGCTGCAATTGATCAAATAAAAAACTATAAAGGCTACATAGATCAGGTGGGTTGCTGATACGCATGTGTGGGTACAAATGTTTCAGTGTTTTTGTGGTCATCTCATTTAAGGACCCTGAGAGGCCCTCTTTTCTGTGGGTGTCTTTACATCAACCTTTCATCCCTTTATAGATGAACCCATAGCCCTGTTTCACACCTTTGGACTTGAAAGTCATCTATTCCAATCCGAACAATGTGAGACAACATTTTTGGAAAACTGTACGGCCACAGTGCCCCCAAACACTCGGTTTTAGACAGGGTCTTATGTGTTCTGGATTAGCTTGGACTTGATATGTAGCCAAGGAGCACCCTGAACTTCCAATCCTCCTGTCTCCCTCACTTCTGGAGTGCTAGGATAAAAGGCATTCCCCAGTACTCCCAGGTAACGTAGGGCTTGGACTCCAACCGGGGGTTCTGTGAATATCAGGCAAGCACTCTGTCACCCAGGTCACAGCCCCAGTGCCACCTTTTCTAGTGGGAAAGTATGTAAGATTTGGATTTGTGTAGATAACCACAAGAAGAGAAACACCAAAATGTAAAATTTTTGGCTTCCAAAGTTGATTGCTTTTAATATCTCAAGTCACTTTAGTGATCGGTAACCCTAGCACTCACTAGTCCCTATATACTGTGTTGGCATGTCACACCCTAAAATGATTTTTTCCCTGAAGAGCCTTGTTTACTTGCCTTTGTTATTAAAACACTGGGTCCAGAAAATTGGTATTTTTATTAAAGAGCCAAGCCCTTTGCCAGGTGTCACAAAATAGTAATAAAAATGTCATGACCTTTGTTTGCCTAATATAACCTTGTATTCTAGATAAAGAAAAACATCAAACTGAGAGAGCAGCTGACCCACGTACAGACCACCATCACAGACTGCCCCGTACGTATGCGGGCGTTTTTGCTGCATCTCACACACATGAGTATAATCTTGTCACTGGCAAAAGGAGACAGACAGATCCTGAGGCAGCTAAATTTTGTGGTATGCTGCTGTTACTGCCAAGCACTGCAGGCTTCCGTGTAACATATCCCTTTTATGTGCATTATGTGCACATGCGTATATGAGCTGTGCCCTATCCCACGGTTGGGGTCTGCAAGGTTGTACTACAGCCCCTTCTTTGGTAGCACTCTGACCATGACTCCCTGTGCATTGAGCATGGTCATGTGTTCTACACGATCTCTGCCTGACTGATAAAAATCTTTGGTGGAGATTTGGTACACTGAACACCCCCACACTGGCCACCTATCACTCTGTAAACCTGTATGTTCACCTTTATCTTCTGACTCCCCTATCCCCTGAGCACCTACCATACCATTCTTTAAGAATGTAGCTTCTTGCCATTGCTCTTTGAAGATACACTTTCTTCTCTGACATTGCCATTCTTTCCTACTTCCTTGGTTAAGTGCTGTTAGTCCTTTAAAAACTAGGCTGGGGGCTGTGGAGATGCCTCAGCGGGCAAGAGCTCTTGCTCTAAAGGCATGAAGACTTCAAATCTCCAGGACTCACATAAAAAGCCAGGCAGGCCACAGGCAGACACCTCTAACTTCACTGCTCTGAGGGGGAGAAAATTGCTGGGGCCACCAAGCTCCAGGTTTACTGAGACAACAAGGCAGAACAATAGAGCGGGACAACTGTTGTCCTTTGTGGGGGGCACACACACCCCCTTTTAAATGAGATCAATCATAAACTCATTGTAATCATGATCTCATGATCTAAGTCCCTTGGTCTCAGGCTGGAAGCTCTTTCCTTGGTGTTCCATAGCCCCATGGTCAGCCCTATCATGTGTCCCTGTATTCATCTATTCACAGACTGGGAGCCCCATCGTGTGTGAGCTTTGACTTGTTTTCTGGTGTCTAATGTTCAGCAGGAGCTTGGTATAAATGATGGATGAAAGTATTAACTAATTGGAGATCTTTTACACGGTCAAATTAGAGAAGCAGGACAGAGTAGTTTTGTTCTAATTTCTATCTTCATATCTTTGTAAAGAAAGAAGTGTGGTTGATTGGACTGCAAAAGGATGATTCTTAGAACTCACAGAACTTCATCTTTGGGTCTCTGTGCACATTGAGAAGGCCTGTGCCCCATGGCAAGAGCAATGCATGGGCCTACTTCTTAATCTTACTAATTAATTCATTTGCCTCTTTTTTCTTGACAGTTCCTTTTACCTCCTCTCTAACTTTTGTTTTTTTTTTAGCATTAGGAAAAATATACATCTATATCTATATCTTTAGATATATCAATAGCTTTAATATATCAATAGCTTTAAAAAACTGACAGACTCAAATAGTTTTCATTGTCACTTTAATTTGCTAAAGGAAGCTTGTGTTTGTAAAGTAAGAAAAGACAGACTTTTCGACAACCACACTAAGTTCTAGTCAACATCTGTGTAGATGAAGGCTGCTTGTTCACTTCCCATCCACCCAGACCTGAATAATAACACAGAAACTATATATATATAGTTAAAAGTATTTATTTATTTATCTATCATGTACACAGTGTTCTGTCTGCATGTATACCTGCACACCAGAAGAAGGCACCAGGTCTCATTAAAGATGGTTGTGAGCCATAATGTGATGACTGGGAATTGAACTCAGGACCTCTGAAGAGCAGACAGCGCTCTTAACCTCTGAGCCACCTTTCCAGTCCCCCACAGAAACTATTTTAATTACAACACTGCTTAGCCAATTAGCCCAGGCTTTCTATTAACTAACTCTTACACCTTAAATTAACCCATTTCTATTATTCTGTGTCTCACCACAAGAAAAGATAAACTGGGGCGTAGAACAGTTCTGCACCAGTGGGATTTTGAATAATTGTACATCCTGCTCTTTATTTTATAGACTCTATCAGAAGCAAACAGATACCTGATTAGGATCCAAGATGTAGTTCAACTTCACTGCTATGATGAGAAAATGGATTTCCCTTTAAGGTGAGCAGCTGTTAGCCGAGGCTATGAATGCCCGCAAAGCAGTGACTGTCTTGCTCATTGCTCACCCCTGGCATTCAGTACAGGCTTGACCTTGTGTGCAGTCAAGAAAACCTTTGCACTGAGTCAAAGCCACATGCATGTGCCTGTCGGTGGTGTAGACATCTTATCATCTTGTTCGCATCTCAGCTGGCTCCTTGGTAGAATAAGAACAGTGTCTGCCAAGACTATGACTTTACAGGCGACCTTCTCAAGGTCGGTCAGTTTCCTAATGAGGTCAGATCCAAGTATTGTGGGAGCTCACACCAATATCCTGCTGAAAAGTGAGAGAATCATTTATTATCTTCAGCTAGCTGTTCAAGTTAACACCGAAAATGACTTTACTATATTTGCATAACGCTCAGAGTGCATAGGAATAATTGGAAAGATGCCAAAGTCCATAAATTAGTCTTCCTGTTGCTCTTTTAGAACAAGAATGGACAAGTTTTTCCATGAGGTCCGAAGAGTAAATATTTAGCATTTGCTGGCCAAATGAGGTCTATGGCAATGACCTTTTCTGCTGCAGCACAGAGACATCTAGACAACACAACAGTATGCTATTCATAAACAGCTGTGGCTATGTGCCAATAAAACTTTATTTACAAAACAGGTGACAGACTATAGTTTCCTGATCACTGCTTTAGAAAATGGTCAATGTTTTCAGTATCAAGGGCAAAGACAAATCATTCAACACATAGCAACCAAATGGAAAGGAGGCTCTTTTATTTCCGTGATTATTCAGCAAACATCTGGATGTGCCAGGGCAGTGGGGCAGATGGGTCACTCTTTGCACCTCCATCCCCACCTGGGAGATCCTCAATGAAAATCAAAGGCCATGAGTTTGAGCCCCAGAACTGACATGGAACGAGAGAACTGACCTCAGCAAGTTTTCCTCTGACCTCCCCACATGCTCTGTGGCACACCCCTCCCTGAAAAAAGACAATGTAAGCAAAAAGAGAAAAATCAAATCACCACAGGTGTCTTTTGCCTTTTGGAGAGGGTGTTGGATCCGCTGTAGCTGGAATCACAGACAGCAAAGAACCATGATGTGGGTGCTGTGAATTGAACTCAGGTCCTCTGGAAGAACAGCAGACATCCGCTGGGACCTCTCTCCATCATCTAAGCAAATTTGAGTATTTCTCCTGTTCCTTATCTACATGCATGTTTTGTTTTGTCAATCGTCCCTACATGTAGTCTCCTTTCTCTCCACCTCAGTCTGTTCCTGTTTCTCAGTGTGACTGACATTTCTCCTCACACACCTTCCAGCACCTAACTCAGCTGCAGTCTCCTCAGAGACACCAATGGGGTTCTTTGTGACAGCTGGTCTTACCTTTACCATTTCCTTTGTAAAATGGAAATGGTTTCAAGTACTCTATTACCTGGTTTTCTTTCTTTTTTTTCCTATTAGATTTCTTAGCATATTAACCATGGTTAAATTCCCAATTTGAATGTTTCAAAATCTCTGCCATATCCCAGTCTGGTTCTGATGACTGCCCTCTTCCCTCCACCTTTTGCCTTTCAGCATGGCTTTTACTGAAAGTTAGAAAAACAAAACCAAAAACCAGCCCCCCCCCCCAAGAAAACAAATAGGCATTTTTAGTGTGAGGTTTATGCCCCCTACTTAAGTTGTGCTTACAATGTCTGTCATAGTGAAAGGCTGCCATGTTCCTCACGTCTGTGTTTTGTCAGCAGGTCCAGCCTTAAGGACTCCTAAAAATATTGTTTTGCCTGCGTGTATGCATGTGTACCACTGTGTGCTTGGTGTCCATGGAAGCCAGAGGGTGTCAGATCCTGTAGGACCAGGAGTTATGGAGGCTACATGTGGGTGCTGGGAACCAAATTCAGATCCTTTGTAATAGTAATAGTAAGTGCTCTTAACTGCCCCAAGACCCCTTCAACAGAGTCTGAGTTTTGTATTTTTGTCTATTGTCATTAGATAGTTGTTCTCCTGAGGTGGTAGAAAGATGCGAGAGGAGGCACACATTCTGTAACCCTCTGTGTGGCCTGGGCTGAACTCCAATTTGTGGATATCCTCCTGCCTTAGCTCTCCCAAGGACCGGGATTATAGGGGGGCTCCCCTAAGTGACAGGGAAGCTGTGGGCTTGGAGTGAGTAAGAATTCCCCCTTCCCCAGGCTGCTAAAAGAACCCCTGAGGACCTTGTTAAGAACCTTGAGGTTGCATTTCATAATGGCCAGGTCTGCCACCCTTGTGCCCCAGGAGACTCGATGAGAGTCTTCTCAGCTCAGTGTGAGAGCTTGGTGGGCTCCTGAGTGCAGGTGCAGCCACGGTCTGAAATTCTGGCTGCTCCATCACGTCAGTATTAGAGGTGAAATTACCTGATTTGCTCATTTAGAAGACCTAATAGAGCCTGTGGTGACTCTGATAGAGATACATTTCCTTTGAATTGTATACAATTCCTTTGAATTTAGGAAACAGCTTCTGCCAAGTGTGTGCAGGTGCCAAACAGACACACGTGTAGAAAAAGTTCCTTGCGATTTGTCTTTTCCTCCACTGTCCTTGAGCGGCCACACTGAATTAGCGTGCAGCTTCCTCCTTTGCCAGAGCTTCACCAGTTCAGTTACATAAGAACTCACGGCTGCTGCCACTCAATGCCGTCCATTCGAAAGGGGAAAGCCAAACATTTACTTCTGAAGCAAGCACCAACATCGATGGCATTTATTTCTTCACAGCACTCTGGAGGGCTTCCAATTATAAAGCTATTTTTTTTTAACATTTTAAAATGTAAAAATTTGGACTTTTTTCTAAACTTAAGAAAAATTATTTTTCTATATTTATCAGTTATTGGGCAACACCTGGGAAACATGGTAGAATTCTTTACCTAGTGAAAGCAGCCTTTGCCTGCATGTGGTTGACCTTTGCTGGCTTTCTTTCCCTTTCTTCCTACTGCTGCCCCATCATTCGGAGAGAAACTCAATAACTTGATCTAAAACTGTTTTTCCCCTTCAAAATGTAAGTAAATATGAAGCAACCCATTCACAGCAGCATAAATCATAATCAAAAGAAGGAAATGTTTAGATGCAAGAGCTGACTCTAGCGGCTGATGACCACAGTGATTCTATTTACTGCACACCCAAGCATCTGAAATGAACTTAGGGTTCTCCACTTGGATTTCCTAACTCTGATGGCAGCCTTTGGTCCAGTTCTTAGGCAAAGTTGTAACTAAAATGACTCAGATGTCTTATTTCTCAAAACCAGGCTGGAACTGTGGAACCAGAGTCGCCAGGGGCTTGCCAGAAATGCATAGGCCCCTGGAGGCAAAAAGTCTAATTTGACAAAATCCTGGTCATATTAACTCAGGTCAACACACATTTAACATCAGTCATTACGAAGTGAATTATTATGAACTAAACTAAGTTTTGTACACAATATAAAACTTTTCGACAAAAAATAAAGTATCTGACAAATCACTTCTCACTGCAAATCCTCACAGATATAACAGCTCATGAAAAGAATTTGATTATATGAAGAGAACCATCTAGCAATCTGGCTCCAAAGCAAAAATCAGAGGGTCACAGATGAGGTCCGAAGCACAGCAAATTTTGCTCTTTGCCTATGGCTAACCATTATTAGCAATATCAATGAAGACAAAGAACAATTTACATTTTACTTCCCTTAGGGGTGAAGTCACTGAGCTGCCTCCCTTCCAGTTTCTCTGCAAACGGATAAGCAGTTCATTTGAACTACCAGTTCAATGGTTCTTCCCCAGGTTTCTACTTAGAGATGCCTGCAGTCACACCACTCTGATAGTTCTCGCCTGAGGATCATGTGAGCTGAAACAAAGCAAACTCATGGTTCTCAGGTCACCCAAATACATCCGGCACAGAACGCCACAGCTGACAAAAGTTATAAAAACAGTCATGATAGAATTCATCTAATAAAGGAGGAAAGGAGGGAACATTCGATGTTCATTTAAAAAAGTTAGATTTACTCTTTTATGTGTGCCTGCATTATGTGCACCATGTGTGTGCTCGGTGTCCAGGGAGGTCAGAAGGTGGCATTGGGTGCCCTAGAATTGGAGTTACAATGGCTGTGAACCCATCCTCTGCAACAGCAAGTGCTCTTAACCCGAGCTCTCTTTCCAGCCCTCACTGTTCATGTTTTGCACATTATGAATACTTGACTAATGGAAGGGATCAAATAACTATCAGGTACCTTGGTGGTCTACATTATGTCTAGACATGCAGGGTCACTTTACCAAGTAGTCCATGAATTACACAAAAAGTCTATAGTGGATAAGGTCTTAATCATGGGAGTATCAATTTAAAGATGGTTAATTGTTGAGCAAGGCGCACACCTGTGAGCTCTTCACTCTAACAGGCTCTATGAACAGACCCGAGACCTCAGCCTCTTCCTCTTCAATGATGCACTGCTTGTTACTGGTCGGGCCACATCTCATACTCCATTTGAAAGGACGTCCAAAACAACCTACCAGTTCATTGCGTCAGTGGCCCTTCCCAGGATGTTCATAGAAGACATTCCAGACTCCAAATGTATGTATTTTCTTTCATGAGAAAAGCTATCTCACACCAAACTCATTAACTATACAAATATCCAAGTAAGGGAAAGGCTGGGGCAATTTGTCAGCTTACCAATATTAAGATTTCATTAACTTCCCTCTGAAGAAACAAAAGTTGCCATTACCAGACACAAACCCCAAACAACAGAAAAGCAACTTTTAGTCACAGGGTGGTTAAGTGCTGTATCATTCTGAGGGTTCTGTGAAGATGCTACAGGCTTGAGCCACTATTTCAGGCTCCCTCCATCCATCCATCCATCCATCCATCCATCCATCCATCCATCCATCCATCCATCGATCCATCCACCCACCCACCTTTGTACCTATCATCTACCTATTATTACTAGCAGTCCTGGAGATAGAATTCAGAACTTCATGCATGCTAAGCGAGTGTTCCACTGAGCTACAGCCCCAGCCCTCTATCATTTTTCCTATTCTGTTTGAAGTAAGTAGCTATTCCAGACTTGATTGTCCTTTTCTTCCCTTAATTGGATTTAGCTAGTTCCTCTAACAAGAGCCAGCATTTGCAAAGTGTGCTTAGTAACTAAACATTGGTTCAAACACTCCAATAGAAATAGCAGGTCATAAAAGAACACAACTTAACCCGTTGTGCTTATTGTTAACTCTCCATGCTGTAACACCTGTTTCTCAAGCTGCACAGGATCCGTCTCTAGTCTGCATTTCTGTTAGGACAGGCAACAGGAAGGTAACATTTCTCACTGCAATATTTGCCCCGCGTGTAGACAGGACCGCAGCTTAAAGAAGGAACCAAGGCCCTATTTAAGTTCTTGACTCACGAGTCTCACTCCACCTTTAACCACTGAGCATGGTTAGGATTGGAAATGCTCCTTTTCTTCAGCTCCCGTTGACTGCAGTTGTCAGCTGTGCTGACACCAGGGCACGGGCACTCAGCTAAGATAGTAGCTGGCTGTGTCGTTCATACCAAGGCCACTCCAGGTCTAGCCTCTCTACAGCCACCAGTGAAGATTTTTTACTGATCGCAGTTCTTTCTAGAGGCATTGAAACAAGGGATTAAAAGATCACATTATCATCTGGCCTTTAAAATAACTGACAAACTATTATAAAGACAGAATTTTTGATAATGTTGCAATTCTGTTTAGAAGATAATCTTCTAAACTATGTTTAGCTTACCTGGAATCCTTGATTGTAGGATTTAAAAAATTTTAAGATTAGATAGTCAAGTCTTAAAGTTTGTTTTGTTTTGTATTTTTTTGAGACAGGGTTTCTCTAAGTAACAGCCTTGGTTGTTCTGGAACTCACTCTGTAGACCACTCTGGCCTCGAACTCACAGAGATCTGCCTACCTTTGCCTCCTGAGTGCCGAATTTAAAGGCATGTGCCACCACTGGCCAGTTGAACTGAAAACATTTTGATTTTTGCCTGTGAAGATTAAACATTAGCATAGCTTCAGTGCAATACCACTTGGCCATAAAGAAAACTTTGCCATACGTGAGCTCCCTGATGAACATGGAGGATATTATATTTAAGTGAAATAAACTAGGCAGGAAAAAAAATGTTCCTGAATCAGACAATGGTGACAATTATGTAACTATACAGTCAAAATCAACAAGTGGTATACTTTCAATACATGAAAAAAAGTAATATATCTCAAATGTTTTCACAGATGTCAAGAATGCATTCATTCTTCAAGGTCCAATGCATGAATGGATCTGTGCTACTGAGGCGGCAGACGACAAATTCCTCTGGTTGTCTGCACTCCAAATGGCAATCAGAAGCAGTATGAAGTAAAACTAGACTCAAAACAGACAAGAGGGTCTTTGGAAAGTCATATACCAGGTTTCCTGCTTCAGAACATCTAGTAAGAAGCACACAGGGAACAGTCATGGATGTGGGGAGATGACAGAGCTAGGACCGCCTGTGAGGTTTCTTCCAACTCCTAGGGATGTGTGATTAAGTTTTGCGGAATGTGTTAGAAGAACATGTATAAGATTTTGAACTATATCTTTTGGTAGCTACTGCTCACAGAGGCTATTTAAAACAATTTGACCTATGTAGATTTTAAAAGTGAGTAATGAAAAATCAGAATGAACAATGTTTCTTTCACGAGCATTCTAGAACAATACTTGAACTTGTTTGTGATTCACAAATCAACATCAACTTTTCATGAAGCAATTAATGATTTTTAAGGGTATGTCTGAGAAATATAATTGGCAGCCTTCTAAAGCAATGTCAAATGTGAGTGAAGTCCTTTTTAAAGCATTAGAATATGCCATTTCAAAATACCAGAACGTTTAGTGGGTTTTGTTTGCTTTCTGTAATTTTTACTTTTTAAGACCAAATTCTGGCCGGGCGGTGGTGGCGCACGCCTTTAATCCCAGCACTTGGGAGGCCGAGGCAGGCGGATCTCTGTGAGTTCGAGACCAGCCTGGTCTACAGAGGTTCCAGGACAGGCTTCAAAAACCACAGAGAAACCCTGTCTCGAAAAACCAAAAAAAAAAAAAAAAAGACCAAATTCTTAGATCTCCCAAATAACCCCAAATTTTTTTTAAAAATAATATCAGAAATGCAGTGGTAGGAGAATCCAATTCTTAAATAATGAAAATTAGTGAACGGGACTAGAGCTCCATCTCACTGGAGCCCACATGTCAGACTATAACCTCTCACTCCAGTTCTGGGGAAACTCATCATCTCTTTGGCCTCCACGGGTGCCAGGAATGGACAGTGCACAGAGATACTTGCAGGCAACACATACACACACACACACCCATAGAATTAAAATAACCTGTAAAAATGAATGGAGATTGTTTTATTCCAGGCTCAGGACCCAGAGACTCCCGCACTGGAATGGGCCCGAAGGCCTCCTCCCTAAGGACTAGCTTTCCAAGTACCCAGAAGGTGCCAAATAAGCTTCCAAAGGAGGGAAGCAACCAAGAGTCTCCCTAGCTATGATGTCTATGAGATACAATGACCAGCATGGCATGATGACCCTAAGAGTGCAGCTTTGGCATGTGTACCTGAGCAGTATCAACAGCTAATTGTAGTTAAGACCACCTTAAGAAGAAGGAAACCAAGGCCAATACCGGAAGCCTAATCAGGGCTAGTGACGTCATGAATCTTGGAGGACAATCTACAACCACCACTTTACTAAACCGGCATAATCCCTAGCTATATTCTAAAGATTTGCCCTTCTAGTCACAGACAAGTGTGGTCATCCCTCAATAAGGAAACCTTTCTTTGCAACAACTGGAATCACTGTAGAAAACCACAACCAATCAAATAGCAGATTTATAGAATCCAGTCCCAATGGACTCATCTACAAAACATCCCCAGAACCTAAGGCTGAGAGAACACTGTGGAAGGCAGGGGTTACAAGAGCAGGGGTTGTAAGAGCCAGAGGATCGGGTTAGTTTGCTATGTGAATGTGTCTCCCAGTAATGTCACAAGCTACACCCATAAAGTCTCACCAACATGACTGCCTAAACAGGAGCCGAACAAGGATGACTACAATAGACGTGTCAGAGTGGGTGGTGAAAGATCATCAGGCCCCAACCCTACACAAGAACTATAGACAACCGCGGGGTGCTGAGAGAGGGAGAAAGTCTTCCCCAGGGAAGACAACAATTGGATATCCAGTACCAACTGGTCAGCCCTGAAAACATGCACACAAATAACACAGAGGGTATTTACATGAGAACTGGTTAGTGTAATAATAGGAAAATACAATGTTTAAATTCTATATATTTTAGCCAGAATTTTAAACTGAGAATTAGAAATTATAGTTTCAGTAAAATATATTTAAGTACCCTGAGTTCGCAATCATATACTGTACAATAGGTTTAATTACCATAATACATTATGAAACAGAAAGTAGCAGAAGTTTTTTTTTCCATTTTTCTTTCTTTATTTATTTTTAAGACAGGGTTTCTATCCCTAGCTGTCCTGGAACTCTGTAAACTACGCTGGCCTCAAACTCATAGAGATCTTCCTGCCTCAGCCTCCAAAGTGTTAGAATTAAAGTCATGCATCAGTCACTATGCCTAGCTACTTCTAGTTTTTGAGATTATGGTATAATTTTATCATTTTCCCCTTTCTTCCTTCTAAACTTCCCCCTGAACCCCTCCTTGCTATCTTTAAATTCATGGCCTCATCTTTCATTGTTATGTGTATGTCTACATATGTGTATATACAATCATATTCCTAAATGGCACCCTGTTAAAGTGCCAGCAGTTAGCACCTCAGTCCTGCAGAGAGCAGTAATGTTCTGAAATGGCTTTCCCACTCCTTATGTAATGCTTTTATCCTTTCCCTTCACCTCCAGGGAACAATGAAAAAAGACCTGTCTTCATAGTTCGTAAGCTTACACCACTCCTGTTGAATTACACCCTTACATAAACACACACAAATAGTAAGTCACGGGTGAAATTGGTCAAGAAAAACATGAACCCTGACCCTGAGTTGGCATGTGAAGAAGGAAAGCTTCTGAGAAACACACCAGGCTCCTGAATCAAACCCTGTATAAAATTCTGTATATAGGGAGATGTTGACAGGTTGATATCGTTTTCCCTTTGCAAAGTTTTCTGAGTTTGTGCTTAATGAGATGCCCATTTCTGCAAATGCAATCATGGTGTGGTTTGCCCACGGATGATGAGGGCCTGTATCACTGCTATGTACTGTTATGGCACAGAAGGGTGAGGCACGCCAACAAACACAATGTATCCTCCAGAAAAAGTCCTCCTAACCCTTTTATTGTTGAAATTAAAAAATAAAAGATACTTAAATACAATGGTGAACATATAGGGCAAAACAGAATCATAAAATTTAATGTTCAATTAAGCAGTGAGCTGAATGTTTGGGTTTCCAAATAGGCTCTGAACCCAAAACTGCTTCCAAATAGGCATGTTCACAGTTAACGGCAATTGGCTTATAGGTGAGAGAACGGTCGAAGTTGTTCCAGTTGAACTTCCAGGGAAATTCTCTCCTCCAGAACATCCTGAAAAAGATGCAAAGTCCAAGCCATGTTGAAAGTAGAAAGAAAACCAGTGCTATCTCTGTTTCGTGCTAACAACTGTATTTGTCAAGAGAAAGACACAGCGATTCCTATTTTGAAACTAGTTCACCTTGGAAGGCAATTTGTACATTCATAATAGGAAAACACAAGCCTACCAATTCAAAGCCATTTCCGGCGACAGAGCCAGGTAATAAAATGCTTTTAGGTTAATTGTTAGAAAAGTCAGTGATTGTAGCGAATGGGTATTATTACACAAATTCTGAATAAAGCCTTAACTGTATATGAATTTAACATGAATTCTTTCCTCTAATGATGGTATTTGATTCCACAAAGATTTGTTTTTCATTCAGAATCTTAAAACTTATTAATAGTGTACGTGTGAGCACATATGCCACAGCGTGTGTTCAGGCTGAAGAACAGCTTCTGTAGAACACAGGTAAGCAGGCTGGCAGCTTTCACTTGCTGAGCAACCTCACTGGCCCATAAAATAGTACTTTAAGGTTCATCTTTTTTGTATATATAATTTTTAATGATTTATTTAACTTTACTTTATGTGAATTAGTATGAAGGTGTCAGATCCCTGGAACTGGATTTTCAGACAGTTGTAAGCTGCCAAGTGGTTGCTGGGAATTTCAGATCCTCTGGAAGAACAGAGTTCTTAACTGCTGAGCTATCATCTCTCCAGCCCCTTCTTTTTTTCACACACAAGATGGTTTAAAGTTTCCCACTCTGTCTTCATTAGACTGGTTTAAATCCCTATTACTGAATCTGAGTTGTCTCTGATCAAAGAATAAACTGGTAATAGAGCAGTTGCCTATGTATTAAAAATCAACAGTTTACACACTTCTCTTCTGGGAAAGTTTCATAGACTGACATCTTGTTATTGGATCAGTTCCAATTCCCCAAAACTGCGATGTGTTACATTCACGAAAGCTAAGATTCAGACATGACATTACCTTTAATTGCTGCTGCAATTCACTATTCAATCTGGCCAGAACAGTGTTGGTTTCCTTATTGCGTCTAATCGATGCTTGGATAGCCTTTTTATCTTTCCCCACAGATCTGAGAAGACACAGGGACAAAAACACTCTTCATTTCTTTCCTGTCTTTAATCCTTTACTCCTACTTGCTATGGGATAATGCTCTTGTACACTGTAAAATCTGTCACTGGCCAATCAGTGTTTTATTAAACAGGCAGAAGTTCAGGCATGGTGATCAGACTAGGAGACTTCTGAGAAGAGGAAAGGCAGAGACGCAGTTGTCAGCTAGACACAGAGGACACAAGATGAGAATGCCTTACTGATAAAAGATATATGGTATAAGAATTATGGGTTAATAATTTAAGTTTTAAGAGCTAGTTAATAATAAGCCTGAGCAATATGTCAAACAGTTTATAATTAATATAAGCCTCTGTGTGTTTATTTGGGACTGAATGGCTATGGAGCCTGGTGGGACAGAAACTTCTGTTTACAGCCAGTGACTTCCAAGCAGATCTTCACTTGCTGTTCCAATGATAAAGAGAAAATGTAAGCTACAGAAGCCCAAGACCATAGCTATCACTTTAGTTATTATAGTTATTCTGTTGAATTCATGGAGTGAAACAGCCTGGACCAAGTACTTATAGACTCTTTCTATAAACAGCCAGGCAATGAATTTTTCTGTCTTTGTGGGCCATACTGTTGCTGCTGTGTGTCTTTGTTTCTTTCTCTTTTCTTAGAAACATAAAAGCTGGGCCAGAAAGATGGCCCAGGTGGGAAGGGCACATGCCACATAGGCATGATGACTCTGGTCTGTTCCATGGAACCAGCATAGAAGAAGATCCAACTCCTAGGAGTTCTCCTCTGACCTGTTCATGCATGGCACATGTGGGCAGGTCAGAGAACAACTGGTCGAAGTTGGTTCTCTCCTTCCACCATGTGCGTTCTGGGTTTGAACTCAGGTTGCCAGGTGCAAAGCACTTTTACCCACAGCCATTCCACTGGCCCCAGAAAGTGCTGTGAGAGTTTCTACATAACCAAAGAACAGATCTGTTTCTGTCTGTCTGGTGTTTTTCATTGTGCTTAGTTGTTGGTAATTAAATATACTGAGGAGCCGGGCGGTGGTGGCGCACGCCTTTAATCCCAGCACTCAGGAGGCAGAGGCAGGCGGAGCTCTGTGAGTTCGAGACCAGCCTGGTCTACAGAGCTAGTTCCAGAACAGGCTCCAAAACCACAGAGAAACCCTGTCTCGAAAAACAAAAACAAAAAACAAACAAACAAACAAAAAAAAAACAAAAACAAAAAAATAAATAAATATACTGAGGAATAGCTTGGATTACCTGGGAATCGAAGGCTGTGAGGCAAGGACAGCAGCTAAGACACCTGTCTTCTGTGTGTGCTCATCCACATCTGGCCGTAACTCATCTTCTGACTTTAATCTTCTCCGAACAGGCTTAGGTGGTGGAGCCAGAGGTGTTGTGCCTTTGCTCTAAAATACAAGAGAAATGAGCATTCTTAGTGACATTCAGACTTAATTAGCATTTTGCTAACACCAATTGCCTTTTTAAAGCCACTTGCTGTTAAAAAAGGAGGTTACTTGTCTCATTTTAATGTAATTTATGTATCTGTGGCAACAGTTAAGGGGAAACAGGAACGGGCGCTTATCACCATGCAGTTGAGGCTGAGCTCGTGACCCTCTTGCCCAGCAACCACACCAGGCTCAGCTCACTTTATTCCCATAGGCATCTTGGTAGTCCCCTCATGCACACAAAACCGTCCACATTATAGAAAGACTTTTCATACCACATTGGCAGGAACACTAGCAGCTGTCTTTTCTTCGATTTTACCGTCTGTTTGGGCAACCCGAAGAGAGCCTGCGGGGTCAGAAGCTTTTTCAGCCTAGAGATGGATATAGTATCTCATTACTACATGATTACACATAGCAAAGCGCAGAATGTTTAACAAAGTAAGATGCTGGGAGCTGTTCATACTGAAAATCTGAGGTAGGATGAACCACACCGAGAAAACACTGCCAGATGACTTTCCCTAGCACTGAAGCTGGAAATCAAGACCTGAGAGCAGAGACGTCATGGAACTAACTGACCATGTTGGCTGCTGAGAGGCGAGTCTCTTGGGACTGGGGTGTGTGTGTGTGTGTGTGTGTGTGTGTGTGAGAGAGAGAGAGAGAGAGAGAGAGAGAGAGAGAGAGAGAGAGAGACATCCATCCAAGCAAATGAACAACAGTCTCCTGGGCACATCTACCTCTGCCCCCATGTCCACCACCACCTTCTGTGGCACAGTCCCTTTCCCAAATGAGCCAGCTAAGCTAAAGGGGTTGCCAATAAGAGCTTCCCTGTGGTTTAGACCCATGAAATCTTCAGATTATGCCAGCCAAATTAACATGGGTTGTTCCATCTGTTAGAGGTGCAACAGTTGGAGCAATCAGAATGGAGACGTCAGTACTACTTTTCTCCTTCCATTTCAATGATTTAAATCTGAGATTCATACAAACAATGCCACAGATTCCTGACCACTAAAACTACAGTCTCCAAGAACAGTATATAAAGGCTAAGTTTGGCACAGTGGCGTTTTTGAGAATGCTTGTGTGTGTGTTGCTGAAGTGTGTAGCTTGGTAAACAGCTTCTTATTCTATGGAACTTTTCATCAATTCATACAACCAGATGCTTAGCATTACGTTCCCAGAGCGGTATTAACCAGGACCAGGGGTAAGTGTATCTCACACCATACCTAACCCTGGCCATGACCCCTCAATCTTACTAAAAATCATATTGCAAGTATCAGATCTTAAAGGCCAATAAAGTAGCTGAGAAGCATAGATCTAGGGAATACATAGCCTCCAAGAGTCAGCAGCAGGTGTTTTACTCAAGCCTCTGCTAATTTAATCTGCTTTTTCAAGAGTCCTCTTTATAGCGTAAGGGAAGAGACCGTCACAAAGGAGCTGAACTCCAGAAACTCACTGGCAAGACCTCAGGATGTTTCTCGGCTTCACTGTCTTGTTCTTCAGTTACATTTGATGCAGCAAATACTTCAAATTGGCTGAAATCTGCAAAATTTGGTTGTTCTGGTATCTGCTGAGGTGAGGTACTAGTGTGAGTTATTAGACCATCGGCATCCACTGGGCGATGCACTGAGGGACCAGGTGCCTGTACGATGGGTTAGAACACAGAAGCATGCGTTTTATTAGCATCACCAGTGTCACAGTGTGGTGATCTTCATATTGTAACACTTTTAGCGAATGTCCTGGATACAGATGCACACAGTCTGTCAGTCTGTACTGAACTTGACTTTCTCTCAATAAGATGTCAACATCTTTAACCATATATGTATATGCGTGCAGTATGTGTACCTGTGTGTGTGTGTGTGTGTGTGTGTGTGTACGTGTATGTGTGTGTATATATAACATATCTCCATGCCTCTGTGGATGCCATTCCTTTTCTTTGGAATGTGCTTACTCTTTATCTTCTGGGTCTGCCTTCCTTCATTTCACTTGGACCTCTCAACGCGCTTTTTAACTTTACGAGCCACCAAGGCTGTTCCTAGCTAGTCTATAAAAATGTCTACAGCAGCACTCCAGTTCTGACCTAGAAGGGATGCAAATGTTCAGGAAGATACAGTGGATTCTGACTAGAGTCAGTGCTGGACCCAGGACATCACTTATTTCCATCTCCTAACCCACTGGTTTTCTGCTAAAGACAGCTTTATTTATTTCTTAGTAACCCAAATTATTATCGGAATCCTTAGCTTCCAAGAATACTTAATGTCACTGACTTAAGTGCCAACCTTACAGATAATTATAAATAGAATGGATTGTCTAAGACAGAAACTGATCCCGAGGATGGCAGTAACTGCCATTTTTAACAAGAACATACGAGAAGTACCTGTGAGGGCTGAGGTCTTGGAGGCACTGCAGGAGGGTGGGCAACAACTCCAGCCTGTTGCTGTCCTGTGAGAATATACCAATCTCTTTAGTGACTAGGGAATTACGTTACTGTAGAAGAAACAGGTGAATGTGTCCACACGACAAAACATTTCTAAGAGCACTTGGTAACTTTCCAAGGGGCTGAGGCTATAGCACGGCAGTAGAGTAGATGTCTAGCTTGCTTGAAGCTCTGGTTTGACCAGATGACATGGTGTCTCATACCTGTAATTCTAGAACTTGGAAAGTAGAGGTAAGGCGATGAGAAGCTAGCTGAAAAAGTCAACTTTGGCTACACAATGAGTATGAGGCCAGCTAGCCTCATGAGACCATTTTAAAACAAATTCCAAAACAAAAGCCTTACATGTGACCTAATTAATGGTCCAACTTCATGGCCTCTCTTCCAACTTCATTTCTTGTCACCTCCACTACATGAGGGCTGTTGACAAGCTCCTGCATATTTCTTTAACAGTAACCAGTTCTTGGCTTTCTCCTCTGGGCTTCTGATTGCTCTTTAGCGTCCAGATGAAAGTCTCTAAAACGTCCCTTTAACTTAAAACTACCATCTCCATGTAAACAGTTCTCAGTATTTCCATTTTCTTGGCTCAAAGGTCCAATAGTCTGTTGATTATTTACATTTTCCCTCTCTCCCACAGCCTTTAATCACACCAATTAAAACACCATCTCTGCCCTTGCTTCTCTATTTCAGTCTATGTAGTTGCGATACCTCCAGTTGTAAAAACATTAAAATCCTTGAGTCATGGTTCCTCTCTGCTGTCCCCTACAACACACCCTCAACACAGATGCAAAAACATCGTTTCAAATTTCCTGTGGGATTTCTCAAGTTCTACCATTATTATTTGTACTCAAAAACACCTTAGTGGCTAGTAAAACAACATTCTCCCCACTTTATAAAAAAGTATTTTTCATTTGATGTTTTTATTTATTTTTTTTTGAGACACATGTTCTCTGTGTAGCCCTGGCTGACCTGGAATTAGGTCTATAGACCAGGCTGGCCTTAAACTCAGAGATCACCAGCCTCTGCCTCCTGAGTGCTGGGATCATTTGATATCTTTATTTTTCTCAAATGTAAAAAATAAGACATATTAAGAGAAATAAAAAGCTGTATCTTGGACTAACTTTAAAACAATGTATATTAATATAATTAATGCATTTTTTAAATTAAAGATTTATTTATTATATATACAACATTTGGCCTCCATGCACCTGCAGGCCAGAAGAGGGCACCAGATCTCATTACAGATGGTTGTGAACCACCATGTGGTTGCTGGGAGTTGAACTCAGGATCTCTGGAAGAGCAGTCAGTGCTCTTAACCTCTGAGCCATCTCTCCAGCCCGATTAATGCATATTATGATCCCCTAGCCCCTCCCTACCTGTGGTAACTGCAAAGGTCCGATTCATATCTAGGGATGATGATCTAGAATGAGAGGGCTGTGGCCTTGGAGGGGGAGGTGGTGGTGCAGTGTTATCAGGTGATGCTCCTGAATGAGACCTGCAAAAGTTACCCATCATAACTGGTTATGTCAATACTGGAGCTTGATCCTTTTTAAGCATTCAAACTTGGATGAACAGCCACAGACCTTATTAGAATGACACTTTTCCAAGCAGCACCTATGAAGGTATTACAGCTAATAAGAGCAGCACTATTTATGCTGTGTCAGAAACAAATGATTACTTAATGTGCTAAACAACTTTTTATAAAAATTAGAAGCTACATCAACTTGTTTTCATCAAGAAGACCATGAATCTCTTGTGATTTCTTGCATTCAACTGAAGGCAACACTGGCCTGAAAACCTATTTTCAAAACAGAGAACTTCCACATGGTTACTCTTCAACAGCTCGAATGTGGAACATAATCTGGCCACACTGTGAGGTGCGTGAGCGGTGCACCAGAGGTACCCCACTTTTAGAGGTGACTAAACTGAAGTTCAACTAGCCCTAGAGATTCTGTTCTTTGGGATCAAAGTCTGAAAGGGCTCTGACAAACAGATGTTCACATACAGGAATAAAAAGAACAAACTCCAAAATAGCTGAGAACTCTAAGAAACACATGAGAACTCCTTACATCAAAGAAAGGAAATGGTCTTCTGACTTTCTAAGTTCCTTGGAAATTTGAGAGGGGGGATGCTCATCTCTCTCTCCAACAATCATGCAGCAAAGGAATATTCAACATATACAAAGTGTGAGAAGTAAAAGTTCCGTCTATCCTCTATGTCTGAGCAGATAGTAAGGCCATGCTGATAAACCTCTCCACCATCGTCCTTTGCTTAGTCCATGTATTACTGTGCAGCATGTAAGGCTGCAGAGTGAGTAGGTAGCTCCCATTTGGACATGCCCTGGGTGTTTAAAACAATGCTCTGGGGTACTTATCACATGGTTATCACTTAACTCTCACTGTTCTATAGCTGACACAAAGGGTTGCATTAACGTCTACTGCTAAGAAATTATCAGCCCTTTTTAGACCATTCATAAAACACATAAAAACAAAACAATACTAACAATAAGGGTTCCCTTTAATTTTTAACAAGTAGAACCAAAATATTTGTCTTTTACATAAACTTTGTGCTTAGCCCTAAGTAACTTTAAACATTAAAGTGCATGGGGAGATCGCCACACAGTGTGATACAAATACTGACCTTTGACGAGTTACACTGCTTCCAATCTGCTCCGGGTCAGAAGGGAAAGAGTCTGAACTACTGTACCCATCTGCTGGGAAATAGATACACCCTAGTTAATAATGTTCATTTCTTTGCCTTTTACTCTCTCTACCACAAACCTAAGTAATAGACTGTTTCACTGCTTCAAATCATAGATATTCAAAGGCTGCTATATAGGCTAACAATTCATTCCAGTGTTACCAACTTTAAAAATCAAATACATCATACATAGGTATACAGTAGATAGAAAAAGTTACAATCTAGATAAAATATCTAATGAGATAGAAATATTCAAAATAAATCATAAAAATCATACACACACATTACAATTGCTTCTCATACAAAATCCTAACTATAAGATTGAATATCCCTTATATGAAGAGCTTTGGGCCCCGAATGCTTCTGGTTTCCACTTTCTTTTTCCAAATGTAAAGCATTTGTGTAGACATGAGATACTCAGAGAACAGAGCCAAGGCTAAGCACAAGCCCATTCATGCCCCCTCTACCATCATGTGCACAGCTAGGTTCATAGTATGCCTTTCCTTTTCTTACAATCTGCCAAGAGTTCAGGTGATGCCATTTTGCTACTGACATACAGGTAAGCAAAGCCCTTCTATAGAGATTACAAAGTATAGTCCCAAATCTGGCCACTTCTCACTACCTGTACTACTTCCGTTCTAGCCCAAGTCACCATCGTTAACTATCTCCTATTTCAGCACTTGCCTACTTTTGGTCTGGAGCTAGAGCAGGCAGGGTGAGTCTTTCAAAAAGGAAGGGCACGTCTCCTGTCACTCCTCCCTGGGAAACTTTCCAGTGACTCCTCACACCATTAGCAAGAGTGCAAATGTTACAATTTCTTACACTCTTCTCTCCCTTGCTGCCTCTGCTTAGCACACTGGCTACTGCAGGGCACCGCCTACTGCTCTGCAGACCCGGCTTCCTGCCTAGGGCTGCACACTGGCTCTACTGCATGGCACATGCCACTGCCTGCTGCTCTGCAGACCTGGCTTCCTGCCTGAGGGCTGCATACTGGCTCTACTGCACGGTGCATGGCACTGCCTCCTGCTCTGCAGACCCGGCTTCCTGCCTGAGGGCTGCACACTGGCAGCTGCCTGCATTTCAGTCATCATTCCCACAATCACAGAGCTGTCAATCCGCTCCTTCAAATTTTAAGTCAAACCTTATCTTCTAATAAAGCATTCTTTGTTCTCATTTAAACAACGTTCTCATACCCTTTCCAGCTTTTAAGTTCTACCCATGCAATCAGCTTTCTTTTCATGTCAGAGTCAACCCATCCCAGCACAATCTCCCTTATAAACTCAATACGGATGAAGACTTGCTCTGTTCTGTTTACTGTTAAATCCCCACTCCCTAGATTGGAACCTATTACCATGGCTGCATGAAGGAATGCATAACCAATGTTCTGTGAGAAACAAGGAAAGGAGCACCTGGGGAAGAGCTAATGAGACACACAGAGAATGAAGGCAAACACAGGGGTAGCAGGTTTTGAAGAGCTTCTGTCCCCTATTTTATGCAGTAACATAGTGCTAATAGATAAATACTTCAACTCCCCAGACTCTAAATTTATTTACTGAACTCAAATGTGAGATATGATGCTATCTTTCACTTACCTACAGTATTTCCAGAAGGAAACTTTACTGATGAATTGATTTTACTTTCTTCTGAAAGGTCAGATGTTTTCACAAGTAATGGACTTGTGGGATTAGTGTGATCTAGCAGAGAATTAAGAGACAACAATACAAGAGACAGACATTTGCATTGATAAAATTCATAAGAGATCACATTAAAATATAAGACTTCGTTTAGATATTGCAAAAAGTGTCATAAGACAACACAATCATTTTAATAAAACCGATATAAATCTGTTTATGGAAAACTTTGCATTTTTACTTGGTTAACTGTATCCTTATATCACAGGTAGCAAACCACCCAAAATCTGGGCTATAAATGGTATCAATGATGACTTATACAGACAATCTATTTTCCAAGAAACCTTTACTAAGCCAGGCATGGTGTTGCATATGGCCCTGATGTACTTGGGAGGCCGAGGCAGGAAGGTCAAGGGCTTGAGGTCAGCCCGAGTTACACAGTGAGAACCCACGTGGTGGTTCACCACCATCTCTAACCCCAGGTCCAGGACATCCAATGGCCTCTTCTGACCTCTTCAGGTACCAGGCACACAAGTTGCATACACACACATGGAAAATAATCATACATATAAAATACATCTAAACAATAACCACAGAAAAACCCCAGAATATCAGAAGTGTCTCATCTTTAAATGACCTTATTTATTCTGTAAAATTACCCTTAAAAATCCCCATTTTAAAGCTTTATATGGTTAAAAAAATTTCTTTTTAAAAGTGACATTTATTTACAGGTGCAGCTCTGGGGGCATCTACAATTGAAGAAAAGTACTAAGTTAAAAGAAAAAGCAACCACTGCTAGTGTGGAGGAGTGCACCTTTACTCCCAGCACTCTAGAGGCAGAGGCAAAGGCAGATGGCTCTCTGTGAGTTCAGGGACGGCCTGGCCTACAGACAGAGTTCCAGGAAACCCAAGGCTATGAAGTGAGACCCTGCCTCAAAAAAACAAACAAAACAAGATCTTTTATGAAAGAAATCAACCCTTTGAAGACTAATTCCTTCTAGTGTCTGGCAGCAAGCTGAGCCGTGCCTTCCTTACCACTGCTCGTTCTTTTCAGCTCCATCTCCTGCATGTGGATTTTGCTCGGAGTCATGCGAATGGGAACGGGATGGACAATAGCAGTGTCCTAGAGACAAGTGAAGCAAATACAGATCGGCATTAGGAGTCACAGGACCCTCAAGACTGACTGCACAGAAAGCTCCTGCACAGCGTTTCTCATTCACAGTAATGCAAACAGGACAGCTTTAAAAATTAAAAGCTCAATTTAAAAAATCAAGTTTACATACTCACTAATTTGATTTCATAATGTAATTTTAAATTGAATGATTAAAGATTTCATGAAAATTGCTTATTAAAAACAGAGTTCAAAACAACATATAAAAACAAAATGCAAAGGTTTGATAGGATTAGATAAACGTTAACCTTTGAGGTAAATTAAAATATTTCATGACAACTCAAAAGCTAAGTGACAGACTGAAAATTGTTTTTGCTAAACTGCTTAAGAAAATTTTGCTTTTTTTAACCTACAAAACAAGAATAGCTAGAAGTCTGTCCTATTGCAATTGTAGGTAAATTAAATGCCTCCTATCCATAAAGGAATATACTACTTTAAAGGAACAATGAGGACCCTGCCCCCACTAACACGTCAGGATTTTATGACTGCAATACATCAAATATGTCTAAGCTTATGGAGAGGCGACTTCAAAGGAGTAAAGTAGTTGACAGCAGTGACTTCTGAAAGGAAGGAAAGAGCAAAGGCCAAGAAAGAGGATGACGACAGAGGAAAGACCTCAGAACCAGAAGGAAGGCAGAGAGGAGCCCTAGGAAGGAGGCCAGCTGTGCAGTGGGACCCTGTGGGGAAAGCCAGGGCAGAAGGGTGGGGCCTCCTGTGTTCATCATGCCGTCCTTGTAGGTGAGGTAAGCAGTGCGTGCAGGAAGGGGCACTGGCCTTCAGTTTACGCTGGACGCTGTTACGGTGACAAAACCGAGTGAACAGCAAACCCTTAAGGGACAATGACACGTCAGCATGCGCCTTTTATTTTACAGGCTGTGGGCTTACTCTTGTTGTCTAAACTTAAACAGTTTACAAGAAATTTGTCACAGCTATTACAAGGACAAAATCATTTAGAGTAATTTCCTGTTCCTATGATAGTGAGAATCTAACCAGGATTCATGTAAATAACCAATAAACCCGAACCACTATCTTTCCCTGTACCTCTAAAACTAGAGTTAAAAGACTAATTTTATATACAGGTGAATGTTCTGATTTCTCTTGCATTCTCAAAAAATACTGAAAATAATACATTTAAGTCACTGCCGTATTTATGATTATAAAAATGTGGCTTTATCAATAACATCTTAGTTTAAAGAGTTTTTTATATTGCCAGAATTTTCGTTTTTGCTAACCTGGTAGGTGCTGGTGGCTTCTCACTGAAGTTGGTTGTATTCTCTGATGATTTGAGCATGTTTGTACTTCTTTTCTTTATAGTTTGTGTGTATGTATCTTTTATGTTGATTTGTGTCTAAATGATAGTTTTAAAAAATATACTTTATAGCATGTTTCCCAGTACATGATTAATATACTTAGTATTCTTTGTATTTTGTTTTTATTATAATTAAACCATTAAAATAGTTTGTGTCTGTGACACTTTTAAATGTGCACAGATTGTTGTCTTGGACACAAAATTTTCAATACACTCACTGAATGGATTTTTAATTGTATGATTGTAATCCTTGATATTTTAATTGCTAAAGTTAGGTTAATTTATTCCCCTCTACAGTGATCTTTTCCATTTTAACTATATTTTTATAATTTTTGTTTCATTTTTAAAGATTTATTTTTATTTTTAATTGTTTATGTGGTGGTTTGAAGGAGAATGGCCCCACAGGCTCATATGTTTGAACACTTAGTGCTGTGCCTTTGTTCCATCGTGGACTGTAACCCCTAGAACTGTAAGCCCAATTAAAATCATTTTTACTAGTTACCTTGCTCATGGTGCTTTGTCACAGAAATAAAAAAGAAACTAAGACTCATACATCTGTGTGGGGATGTGTATTAGTGCTCACTGAGGCCAGAGGCATCAGATCCCTCAGAGTGGCTTAACTTGGATGCTGGGAACCAAATTCCAAGCTTCGCAAGAGCAGAATGAGCTCTTAACTACTAAGCCTTTTATCTAGCATCTTCATATATTCTTAATCTATGAGATAAAACATTAAATTTGCTGTATCTTTCAAATAAATATAATTTCATTGCCTTTTTAAGAAACAAAACAAAACAAAAAACAAATCAGTCTCCTCATGTAGTTCTGACTGGCCTTTAACTCCCAAGTGCTAGGATTAAAGATGTGAACTATCAGCTAATTTTATTACGTATTTTTATTTAAACACAAAGTACGTAATAAAAAAAACCTTGGCCTTAATTTTCCAAAAGGCATGCTATGTCTGTACCAACCAATCAGATTTCAATAGCATGTTGTCCTTGCACAATTACTGGCTACTGATGGTTTAATCCAGTGGCTTCTGTAGCCCAAAGAAGATCACAAAATACAGATGAACCTGACATGGATGACCAGTCCTAACCTCAGATAATGCACTCACTTTAATATGCCAATGAAGAAGCATGACTGTCTATAAAAGGTCATACTTCCTCTCTGCTCTCATCTATTGTCTCCAAATCAAAAACAGTAAACCCCACAAAACCCATCACACCACCATTAGAAAACCAGCAGCAAGCACTTTCTTTTACCTGTTCAAATCATCCAAAAGCCACTTCCAATTGCACATTTATATCATGTAGCTGGGAGCCTAACTAATATAATTCAGAACATTTCATACTGTCACAATTAAGCTCATCTCTCCATATTTTCTACATGCCTGCCATCCTAATACGACCTCCTATCTAATTCAGTCCTGCCTACTTTCCATTCTAGTGCTAAGAGGTCATCGGCTGTTTGACCCATGACTTCTTCACACTGTTAGCGAAGTCTTCTTCCCAGTTGCCCTTCCTTACCTATCTCATTCTGGCACTTGGTGCTAGCTCCTAGTTGACAACCAAGTGAGGCTGATCTTAGTGTGGCCTACTGAGATGTCTCCATCTGGATTCAACTACTTTCTTTAACCCCTAGCCTCCCCCAACACATATGTGTGCCATATGCTATCACCACACAAAACTTATCTTGTTCACGATATGCTCTGCTCTGAAGGCTGCTGTCTACTTTTGCCAACTCTCACTCTCAATCAGGACACACAGGGAAGCACTTCCATGACCTCCAGCACGCAGCCTGCCCACTTTTCTTTTTCCCGTCTTTCTCTTTTTCTCTCAGTTACTGGGCATCCCTGATACTGTGGGTGGAAAATTCTCCAAAATCTGTCCCTCTCCTGCCAGGCAGATGCTTGCCAGCCTCCACTGCTGAACCTGCCAGCTTTTTAGACCTTAGCTGAAAACCATGATTGTTTTTCTTCCTCGTCTCCATCTCCCACCTTCCTGACAGCTGCCAAGAATCACATCAGTGGTTCTCAGCCTGTGGGTTGTGACCCCTTTGGGATTGAATAGCCCTTTCACCGGGGTTACATGTGAGATATCTTGCATATCAAGTATTTATGATTTATAACAGTAGCAAAGTTACAGCTATGAAGTAGCAATGAAAATGATTTTATGGTTGGGGTCACGACGACAAGAGCTACATTAAAGGGTTGCAGTGTTAGAAAGGCTGAGAAACACTGAGTTAAAACTTGCTTGTCCTGTTGATTTCCTCTTAAATGCCAATAAAAGGGTTCTTGAGCTTTAAAAAAATTATCAATAAATAATGTATCTTATTTGTCTAAAACTTCCCCAAACACCCTGGGTTGAACTACCCAATCCTCTCTGCCACTTCTGGTTCTGTTCAGCCATATACCATGATAATTATCACAATCAGCATTATCATGATCATCAATTAAGAGTAATTAAATTGGTTTGTTGAAGACTGAAGTCTTGTTTCTGGCACCTTTCATTTCTGTAGAATATCACAGAAAGGGTGCTGGTCTACCAGGTGATCAAGCTAAGCCTTTTTATATGCTGACCCGCTCAGCTCTAGAGCACTCAAGAACAAAGACTAGAACATTTCATTTGCCATCAGTCTAGAGTGTCCTTGGTGATCACATTCACCCTAGCAGCATATTCTCCTGGAAGCTCAGGAAAGCTTCAGCTTCACTAGAACTGCGAAGCTACTGTGATGTGTGACACCGTGTAAGAGGTGCCAAATGTCAGTAGAGCAGGCTGTTTTCACAGACCTTTACTCAGCAAATGACTATCAAAATTTTGTTTGTAAAACCACCCCATTAAATGAAAATATTAAATTCAAACTAGAACAGCAGTGTGAGTTTGTTTTTGCTCCCCCTACCCCATGGTGATTCAGCTAAACATGTCCTGATTCACTTAACTGTAATCCCTGTTTATTTATACAAGCCTCGCAAAGGGTCATGGGAGAGTGTGGTTACAGGCTGTAGCCTGCAGACTGGCAACATTAAGGTAGTAAATGAAGTGTCAGACACTAATATAAGAGGACACAACTAACTGAAAGTAGAGTTTTCTCCTAATAGAGAACCTAAAATGAGGATGGAAATGGGTTGGAGAATCAAGATTTAAATTTATCATGTCCCCCGACCCCCGCAACACACTATAGGAAGCTGATTGTTAAGTATTTAATAGTATCACCTCTATTTGACCAAATTCACAAGTCTAAATTCAAGTTTAAAATCTCAATAAACCATTTCTTATTTTCTTAAGTCTTATGCCAAGTTATAGATAGTGATAAAAAGTACTGAGTTATATAAAAAGTTTGGGTCTTTTCCTGATTTTTTTTGAGAGAGTCTCTCTCTATGTAGCCTAGAATCGTGGGTCTCAGCCTCCCAAGCGCTAGAACTTTGGGAACTGTCACCATGCCCTGTTTTTATCACCAGAGTTGGTACTCATGAATCTGGACTTTATTTCTAACATATAAGAACATCAAATTTTCTTTTTCGACATTTCCCACCAGTCTGGAGTAGAGTTCAAGGTAAGCTTGGGCTACACAAGACTCTGTCTCAAAATCAAACCAAAAGCAAACAAATAAGTAAGCAAAAGCCCAGCTGCTGTTCTTGCCTGGTCTGGAAGACCACTAACACAATCAGTAACTATGCTCCCTACCTTTTAAGTATTAGAAAATTAATCAAGTTTTTTAAATTGCTAGTTCATAAAACATTTCCATTAGTTAAACCACACAATAACTATGACAGGAGTAATAAAAGCAAAGCTGAAAGAGACTTAAAGGTAAACTCTTGTTCTACAGCTTGTCACATTCCAAGGGACCAGAACTGTGGCTGCAGCAAAAATCTCAATGTTTTCTATTTCTCATGAAGTTTTCAGAAATTAAAAACAAAGACAAGGTTTAAACACAGTAGAAAAAAAAGCAAATGCATGAGTAATCCACATACTAACTAGCCCCTGAGACAATAAATTATAGCCTTAACATTTTTAAACCATTCATACATTACGTTTGGATTTATTTCAGCAGCTATAAAAGCATCCTCTATAAAATTGTAAAACACATTGAAACTTCATTAATTTACTGCTGAAGCAGTATTTTCTTTAAATCCCACTTTCCCCAAAACCACACTAAACACCAAGACCCTTTAAGCTGGACATGCGCTGGCTGTCTCTGATCAAAAGCATCTACAAGACAGAGCTCAGTTCCAGCATGACCCAGGCTCTTGGCTCAGACCTCAGCAACGGCGGAGGAGGGCACAGACATGAACGCCATGTGTCACTCTCTCTGCACCCTTCTTTTCTGCCCCTTAAAGAAAGTGCCACCTTTACATTCTCCCTCCTCCCTAGTTACTTTCTTCTTTTCATCAGTATGCTTATTAGCATGTGTCCTCCGTAAAGGAAACGAGAGAAAAAGACCACACAAAGGAATGGATAGTAAGAAGAATGATTTCCAGCTAAGTTTAAAAGATTTCAAGGACCTGAGGGGCAGGTAGCGGTATAAGTCTATAGGGACAGAATTTATTTTTAAAATCAGAATATGAACTTTGTAGCATCTTTTAAAAAGCAACACAGAAAATCACAGAAGACAAGACAGAGGCTCTGTGGCACAGGAGTGATCTCTATCCATTTACTTTTGTTGTGCTGAACTCAATTTTCTTTACCAGAACTCAAGACACCAATTAAACAAAAGGTATGTTATTGGGAATACTAAAAAAGACACTGCATAAATATTTACATATAGAGTACATGTTACATGACGTATAAGCATACACATAAAATATTTACATAAGGTTACTCCACTGATACAAGCAGTATATTTAATAAAACATACACTTAGCAGATAGTAACATGGCTAACTAAATCAACTGTCACAAAATACTCCTCACAGACACATGTACCAGATTTTAAACATAAAGTTTTCTCTAACCAAAATACAAAGAATAGCAAAAGTGTTCTTTCACTATTAAGCACACAAAAAAATCAAAAGGCCTGCCAAATTTCCCTCTAAGCACTACACTGAATCATGCATATCGCTAAAAACCATAATGATGGAAATTGGGTTAATAAAATTAATTTCAAACAAGCAAGCTAAGTGATTGACTTACAGGATCAGCTGGTGCAATGTTAGAATCAAATTGGGTCAGAGTTTGTGAGCTTGAAGAGCGTTCACTAAATGTCTCCCACTGCTGAACAGACAGAGGAGAGATAAGTCAGCATGGGGAGAAGCGCAGAGACCACTGGAGAAGACTCAGCAAAGTCATTCAGAGGCTGCACTGTAAGCTGCGTTCCCAGATTAATAAACTTCTGTAGTTTCTAATTCCCACAATCACTTCATATGTGTCTATGCTGGGCCATCTTATTGACATAAGATGACTATCTTCATAATCAAATGTATGGTAAATTTTTAATGCAATCTCTATAGATGAGATTAAAACTCTTACAAAATTAAGAGTCAAAACACCATAAAGAAAACAAAGGATAAGTGATGAAAATGGCAACCAAGATGAAATGCACAGGGGTTGTCTTGTCTAGAACAAAGTTTAACTTCAAATCCTGTTAAACTCCAGTTAAAACACTCATTTAAAGAGGCTAAGGAGCTGACGTTCTGATAAAATAGAGCATTCAGCGCGACTTGCCAGTGCAGCCCCAGAAAGAGGATTCCATCATGTACGTGCACATACCTTTTATGAATGCATAGATATTTAATAAGATATCACAGATAAAATGCAAAGAATTCTGGAATTAATAACGTTTGAGCTTATTTGTCAATTTGTAGCAAGTCAACCTCTGCGATCAGCACTACGAACAGGGCCATGCCAGATCACAAGACAGAACTGCCAATCAGGCACCCTCCCCATGCTAGGAAAATCAGAATGCGGCCATGAGAGCAAATCAAGCATCTGAGTATGTGTTATACACAGGAGATGCATGGGAAAAACTACTTTTCTAATAGAGGTACACAAAGAAATATCATACCTCTTAAAATAGGTGGAATGATAAGTCAACATTAATTACAGTAAATTCCATTTGAGATCTTAATAACAGCACAGAATTTTTACATCAAAACTGTATCAAAACTATCATTTGAATTTGATTCTTAAAGTGATGAGTAGTCCTCTAAAGAGGAAAACAACTACTTACACATATACATTATATACACATGAATGCTTACACACAGACACAACTACCTCATTAACCAGAATCCTTTATATGATTCAATTTGTGAGAATATATGCTTTTATGCTTCAAAGTTCAACTTTCTATTTAAAATAGTGATATTCAATGTGAGTAGACATATAGAAATTAGATTTTAGCAAATGAGAGTACTGCTGAAAATTACCTACAAAATGGTTAACAGAAGCATTTAGCAACATTTCCTACAGGTTATTTTAACTTGAAAAATAATGTTGATTTAAAGTTGTGAGTAAAGCTCACAATAGCTCACTTTTATCATGAGCTTTCATATCAGAAACTCATTTACCAAATTTGGTAATATAATTAATTCCTTCTTCAATAATGGTTGTTGTAAGGATTTAGAAGGAAGTGAACTGTCTACATATTAGAAAACAGCTTACATGCAGAACTAAGCCCCATGACAAGGACAGCACCAGGCTCGGGCATCTGACTTCTGGCCTACCAGCTAGCTGTGCACACTCGGCTGAGTTACACAACCTCTGTGTTTCAGTTTCTCCATCTTTAACATGAAATTAGAAATACCTACCTCATAGGAGTGTTGTGAGGAACTATGAAGTTAAATTAGGAAAAGAGCCTTTTGAACAGATTAGTGTATCAAAAGTGCTTTAAAAAGTTAGGGATTATTGTTAGTGTTTTCTCCTATAGCACCTTATCTATATCCATCAGTGACAAATAAACAATGAAATATTAAGTTTGTAGTAGATAAAATATATTTTATTAAATATAAAATATTATATTATATTGCAATTATATATTTAATACCTATTATCAAAACAGTTTAAATCATTATCTCACTAGCTTTTTGGTCTTTTATGCAAAACAACAAAAATTATGTCATTTATGATCTTCTTACAAAGTATTATAAAATAAAACCTGTTAGGACCTTTTGCAAGGGATAGCACATGTACCTGAAATCAGAACTGAAAAGTACTTTTATCCCCATCTCTCAATCAGTGGTCACATCTGATTCCTTTAGAATGGACTCTGGAGCCTGATGCTTGGGAAGAGTTGAGCTTGTGTACAAACTGTCCACAATGGCCTGACAGTACTCCATTAACTTAATGTTGCTTTTAAAAACATGACAAAAAGTCCAAATGCAGCCTTATAATGCTAACCCTACCCATAAGCATCTCTACTAGCAAGCTCTCCAAGGCTCCCTCCCGCCCTCCTCACACACATGTAGCTAACGGTTTACGTTTTACGTCCGACTGAAGGTGGTGCTGCAATGGAGGAGCTATGGGCACACAGAATTGCCAGTTCTCCATTTCCCAGCAGCCCCAAATTAACTAGCATGACTTTAACAAAATATTTTTCTGACTTTAAAAGACGGGAAAGCACAAAGGTTTGCTTTCGCTAAAGTCAACTTATAGATAGGAAACTCAGTTAACAAGGAAAGTTGTTTAAAAGGCTAAAAATGGAGGTGGCCAGAGCACAGCAGTTCTTCAGAGGGACCTCAAGGGGTATGAGGATGGGGTGCTAGGCCTTCCACTTACTGCTGAGAATGCTCTCCTACTCCTGTACAGCCCAAGTCCAAGCCGTCGGGAAACAGTGCATTTGCCCCTATTCTGTTTTGAATACCACTGGCCATAGTTAATAGGGTAAAAAGACTTCATTTTGTATTATTATTACTATTTTCTTTTGAGACTGGGTCTCTCTACATGGTTCTGGCTGTCCTGAAACTCACTATGTAGACCAGGGTAGCCTTGAGCTCACACTGATCCTCCTGCCTTTGCCTCTCAAGTGCTAAGATTAAAGGTGTATGCCACCATGCCTGGCCTCCATTTTGTATTTAAATAAAACTAATTTTAGTTTGGGTTGCAGAAAATACTTCTTTTATGCAGAAAGCTACACTAGTGACTTGTATCACTTTAATGCTATGATTGCAAACGTGTCCTCACCTATCCTACATATACAACTGTGAAGATTCAGTGGACATGCAGCTGATAACAGAGCAAAGGACTTGTGTCCAAATCTTGCTCTTGAGTCTCCTGAGACACAAGATCTGGTTAAGTCACTCCTTCTTTGACTTTCAATTTATGCATCTGCCCTACCTAATTCAGAAGGCTTTAGTGCAGATGGATGGTGGAAATCATGTGACAGTGCACACAGTACAAAAAACTCACAAGCCACATGATTACTACTCTTTCTGTCACCTTTTTAGGTCTTCTAACTGTGTGTACTGGAGGAACCCTGTGCTGTGTGTGTACTGGAGGAACCCTGTGCTGTGTGTACTGGAGGAACCCTGTGCTGTGTGTACTGGAGGAACCCTGTGCTGTGTGTACTGGAGGAACCCTGTGCTGTGTGTGTACTGGAGGAACCCTGTGCTGTGTGTACTGGAGGAACCCTGTGCTGTGTGTACTGGAGGAATCCTGCGCTGTGTATGTACTGGAGGAACCCTGTGCTGTGTGTACTAGAGGAATTGTGTGCTGTATGTATACTGGAGGAACCCTGCGCTGTGTGTACTGGAGGAAGCCTGTGTTGTGTATGTACTGGAGGAACCCTGTGCTGTGTATGTACTTGAGGAAGCCTGTGCTGAATTGATCTTGTCTGAAGCTTCTTCCCATAAACAAGTTAATTTTAGGCAGAGAAAGGGAAGCTTTGCTAACCTCACTGCTCTGATTCAGCTCAGGCCAAGTCTGGTTCAGCGATGGCATCGATGGTGACTTGCTTGGAGGTGCTTCTGCAGGAGAGCCTGAATAACCTACCTCACCCGGCTGGTCCCCAACATCTGCAATTTAGATACAAAAAATTCTTATCGACAACATATTTTAGTTTGGATGATTTATGAGTAGCTAACAGATAATTTTGTATAAGTGGTAATTTATACTCTCATTTTCCTTTCCCAAAGCAGATACTTCAGCAGACAATACTTACATTATTTATAGTCTATGTAACATCATGGCTTCCTAACTTTCCATGAAAAGTCAAATTAGAAACAAACAGAAAAAACAATGTTAGACAGATAACAACGCAGAAGGCTGCAGACTGTTCTGACAGCAGGGAAGTCCTGTCAGCTTCCCACAGTGCACTCCTGCAGCACACCTCAGACAGGAGAATGAAGGGTCCCAAGTTCTGCTCTGGTGAGTTTGGGATACTCTAATCCCCAGGGGGCATTGCCCTGTGTGTCTGCAGTCAAGGCTTGTGATGTCCCACATAAATAAGCATTAAGTCAGCTTTCCTCAACACAAATGCTTTCGAGCAAACAAAATTCCTCCATCTTTCCATGGAATTATTTTGAAAACTACTGATTTGCTAACATCTTCTCTACAAACCTTGCTGTTACCATAAAACTATACCCCAAAAGGACACCTATCTATGAGACAACAGTGAGCCAGTGAGACAAGTGAGGTGAAATGTAGGGCTTTGTATTTTTGAGAGGCACAGACGTGTCAAATAACCTCAAAAGCATGTAAAATTCCAACTGCCTAGCCAAAATAAGTCACTAGACTGACTACCATAATCATGCTGGCTTTATTGTGGAAATGCAGAGTTCATCCAACATATATAAGTAAATAAACACAGAAAATCATATAAATGACTTAAGATAAAAATCACATGATTATCAATAGATGCAGAAAAGGCCTTTGACAAAATCCAACACGTTTTCATGATGAAGTTCTAGAGAAAGTAGGTCTAAAGGGAACATACCCCAACCTAATAAAGACTCCATATGAGAACTCCAGAGTCAACATTATCTTAAATGGGGAAAAACTTGAAGCCAGCCTATTAAGGAATAAGAAAGGACTGCCCACTATCCCTCTCCTTTTCAATAGTCCTGGAAGCCCTAGCTGAAGCCACAAGGAAAGAGAAGGAAATTAAAGGGATCTAAACAGAAAAATAACTCGTCAAATTATCCTCATCTGCAGATGATATACCATACATAAGAGATTCCAAAACTTACACCAGAAAAACTTGTTCAGCAAAATAGCAGCACAAAAAAATCAGTAGTCTTTTTATACATCAACAACAAACACTGAGAAAGAGAATGGACACACACTCATTTACAACAGCGTCAAAGACAATAAAATACTGTGGGGTAGACAGCTAACCAAGGAGAGGAAAGCCCTCTACAATAAAAACTTCCTTCTGAAGAAAAAGATTGAGAAAGACACTAAACACAGGAAAGACTCCTCATGTTCATGGGTCAGTAGAACTAACAGTGTGAGAATGACCATCCTACCAAATGCAATTTACAGATTTAATGTAACCTCAACCAAAATATCAGAGAATTCATTTAAAAAGAAAAAAAAATCAAAAAATTTTTAAGGAATCAGAGAAGACTGGGTTCGAATTTGCCCCAGGGAACAGCTGTTTGGAGGAAAGTGACCGTGTATATGACTGTTTCTGTGTGATATGAAAGGCAGACCATGGACATAGGCCCCTACGTTAACACATGGCTACTAAAGCGTTCAATTCTGCTTTACTTCCCCTCTTTAAAGTAAGACCTTTTGTCGGCATACCTGAAAGAGAGCTTGGACAAGAGCACTGAAGACAATCAACAGCTTTATAATTGGGTTCACTGGGAATTTGACAGCCCAATGTCTTTCCTTCACTCAGAAGAAAATGATATTCAACAATTATAGTCTCTCTCCTTTTGAAGATACCAATAAATAGGCATCTACTTTTTCTGCTATTTGTTAATGATTACATATATATCATAATGCATAATGGTATTAATCTAAGATCGAATTCAAAATTTCCAGATTTCTTAAGTCTTCAAAATAACCCATTATGTTTATTAATTATGGTAAAAGCCTGGTGAGACAGACTGACTGGGAAAACTCACAGTGCTCACCATTCCTTCCTTTAGACAGGGCCCATGCAGTTAGAAACCGTGAATAGCAAGCGGCAGTGCGCGATCCTCCTCCAGTCTTATCCTCCATGGGTACAAAGAAAGCTTTTCTGTTTACTTTTCTCACTTTACCTTGGGACACAGTCTAATCCAGGAGCCCAAGCTGGCTGGGAACTTGCAGAAATCTTCCGTCACGGCTTCCCAGAGGCTGGGAATCCAAGTGTGACACACCATGTCCAGCCTTCTGGACCTCTATTAAAGCTGAATACCTAATAATCCAAATTCAGTCTATCCATTGTAGCCTGACAAATCGTGCACTTTTATTTACTTCTTCTTCTTCTTCTTCTTTTTTTTTTTTTTTTTAAATCAGGGCCTCAGTATGAATCTCTGGCCAGTCTGGAATTTGATATGTAGACCATGCTGGCCTCAAACTCAAGAGATCTGCCTCTACTGGGATTAAGGTTGTATACCACCATGCTTAGCCAAATGTGTGCTCTTGATAAAAATGTTTACACTTTTAAACTTCATTTTAACATCTATCTTAATTTCCTTTTCAAAATGAAGTATTAGGTTCATCTAAGCCAGTGGTTCTTTTTTTTTTTTTTTTTGAAAATATTTATTTATTTACTTATTATGTATACAATATTCTGTCTGTCTGTATGCCTGAAGGCCAGAAGAGGGCACCAGACCTCATTCCTCATTACAGATGGTTGTGAGCCACCATGTGGTTGCTGAGAATTGAACTCAGGACCTTTGGAAGAACAGGCAATGCTCTTAACCACTGAGCCATCTCTCCAGCCCATAAGCCAGTGGTTCTTAACCCAAGTCATGACCCTTGACAAAACTCTTATCTCCAAAATTATTCATGTTACAGTTCATAACAGTAGCAAAATTATAGTTATTAAGTAGCAATGAAAATAATTTTATGGTTGTGGCCAGCACAGCATGAGGAGCTGTACTTATTTAAGGATCTCAGCACTAGGAAGGCGAGAACCACTGACTAAGCAGTTTTCCGTGGCTGCCAGTCTCTCTCACCTGCTGAATCTTCCAAATCAATCAGCTTGGGCATCAGGCTTTCAGGGAGTTTTTCCGGTAAGTCATAGCCATTCTTCCTAGCAACCACCAGATGAAAAGCAGCACAAAACTCATCCAGTGTCAAGGCGCCATCTTTATCGAAGTCTGAGAGTTCCCTGGAAGACAAGCCCGTTATCACCACACTTTGCTTTGGAGCCCCTCATTTATTAAAAAAAAAAAAAAAAAAAAAAAAAAAAAAAAAAAAAAAAAAAAAAAAAAANAAAAAAAAAAAAAAAAAAAAAAAAAAAAAAAAAAAAAGTAGACAAAAATTTCTCCCACAGGGAAGTAAAAAAAATAAAATTAAAAAAATTCCCATATGTGCAAAGAGGTGTAAGAAAGCAAATAACTGTATCACAGAACCAAGCAATCGGCATCTGAGTGCTCACAGTATGATCCCGTCAGCGTGCCTGCATGCTCGGCATTCTCAGAGCACAAGAGGAAAAATGGTCTCCAAAATTAAAGTCACCAAAATATTACCTTTAACTCCCAATGCACTTTAGTAAGAGTTTAGTTCAAGTGAGGTACATAAAATAAACTCCAAGAAATTATTTAAAATTCTGTTTTTATTATCAAAGTTCAACAGTTTTACACTTTAAGGAAACAGGTAGGTTAAAGTTTAATAGAAAAATATGGCCTCTGCTCTGCTGTCTTTGCCCCCTACATTGAACTCACGTGCATTGCTCTATTTTTTGAGACAAAGTCTCACTATATAGCTCAAGCTGACCTTAAACTCACAACCCATCCATCTCTGCCTCTCGAAAGCCATGATTACAAAGCCTGTACCACTATGCCTGCTCTCAGGGAAGAATAATGATATAAAGTAAAATCATGTTTATCTGGTTATTCAATTTTTAAAAGTAATTTGAAGTTATAATTTGTGTTCTAAGGACTAATTCCAATTATGTGGCGGCTATCTTAAGAGTCTTAATCTATATATAACACGAGAGCTAAGCACTATTCCTATGCTTTTGGCTAGATATAAACTTCATAAACACCAGGAAAAATCGACAGGCAGCCTTTTCTACACACAGTACACTAGCATCAGGGGGCAGTCAACACAGCTTTAGTTCTAAGTCACAAGAACGTCTTTAACTACCCTTGTTTATTTCTCTCCTAGAAAGAGAGGCTTACTGGCCTCAGACACACTGAGTTCCCCACCAGTACCTAAGGGCGGTCTAGTCCTAGTTTTAAGGCACTACAAATTCTTTGGAAACCCACATGAACTAATAGATTACACTTACCAAATATGAGAAAGTTCAAGAATAGGAAGTTTTGATTTTGTAAAAAATTCTTTAGCTGCAGATCCTGAAATATTAAAAGTTTTACTTAATGTTATTCTGAACACAGACGCAAGAAGAGAAGATAACAGTCTTAGACTAGGGAAAAGGTAACATTATAATGTGAAAACGTCATGTTTTTGTTTCCCAGTAACTATAAAGTCCTTTTGGACAAATAATGTGAGCAATAATTAAAATCTAGGATCAACAAAACAACGTCTGAGATAATGAAACGGAGACTTTGTCCTGGCCCACCTAGAAGAACTGTTGTCCACGACTCACCTGGAATAAATCCGTTCAGATCAGGCTGAATGGTTGTAAACTGATTTACATAATACTGTCTCTGTTCATCTGTTATTTTCCAGGGGTCGTCACAACTACTGGACTGCCTACGAATCTCATTGGCAGTAGTAGCTGAGGCTACCGTTCTTACTGTTGTCTGGTCCTGCAATGAAACATTGTTTCCTCAGTACAGCATCTATCTAAATGCTTACAAGGACCAAGATTGCTAGGTGCTTTCCTGTGAAAGTAAAATTTACTTTTTTGAGGATATTTAAAAGGTAAGAAGTCATTAGCAAACCACATAATGTTATGGTCAGGTTACTGGATATGTTTTCGCACAGTGAGTATATAAACATGTAGGATGACAGCATTTATGTAAGCAACAGAAAGTTATGAAAAATGTGCTAAGAAAGCCAAGCGAATATATTCCCAGATGTAGAAATCTTTTAAAACTTCACTAGGGAATTAGAAACAGAAATAAAACCAGCCAGAACTTAGTGAGACACTCTGTGGGTAACAGACTTGAAGAAATAGCACAGAGCAGAGCTCTCATTTTTTTTTTAAGTAAAAGTGAACTTGCATTTGTAAAATCTGCAATAGCAAAATATAAAAACAATGACTGCAGCGACTTTAGAATGAAGCAAATAAAAATGCAATTCCAATAAAATGTCACACCTGGACAGAAGCAGGATGCATGGTTAAAAGAGTACTGGTTGGTGGAGTATCTGCAAAACTGACCCAGTTTTCTTGAGGTGGAGGGGGGGAATGCCCAGACCACACCGCATCACCAGCAGAAGAGCCTAAAAGGAGAACGGACCACGCTGACTCGTGTTTAAAGAGACAAGAAGTTACCAGGTTGACTCACACATGACAATGGACTATCGTGTATGTGCTGTGATAGTCTCCCTCTTTCTCTATCATTGTAAAGAAATGGAATCCTTGCTGTTCAATTAAAAATGTTTCATTTAAAGCTTTTTAGTTATTTTGTGTTTTCCTTGTCAATATTAAAATCCTTATACACCCAAGATTGTAGGAAATAATTATTCATTGTACCACCAGGCTACCTGGCATCCATAATCTTTTGCCTAAGCATCACAGATGTAACTACTACTTTCCAAAGCAGTTGGCATCTACCTACAAACTTCATAATTGGTTTTGCTCATATTTACCTTAATTTATAAGGAAAAATGATTTGGGGATAATTCTTAGAGGAATGCTATTGATTTCCTTTAATTTACAAAATTAAAAAGAGTATTTCTAAAGAATTTCAAAATACCTGGTTGTGCGTCACCAAAAGGTGACCAGAACGGCCCAGGTCCTGTGAGAGGTCTCTCACTATTTCCCCCACTGGGATGACGGTTATGTTTCCTCCAAGTGTGTGGAGAAGTTGGTGGGGATTGCTGGGGTGAAACTACTGGAGATGCAGGTTCCTAGGGAAAAATGTTCTTTAAAAATTTTCATTTTGCGGTGACATTTTAATTACAAATACAAACAGGTGTTTGTAAGTAACTCTCTCCCAGGACCCTGGCTGAAGACATTTCCAAGCGTGTGCCTACCTGCTGATCTGCAGATGGACGAGGCTGAACCGCATCATGGCTTCCAGGCCCCTTCTTAACTTGTCCCCTGCCAGGAGGAGGAGGAATCACACCAGAGTAAGAGCCCTGGCTTTCAGAGTCCGAAGAGTAGGAGGCTGCGTGGCGAGATTCTTGTTCATTCTTTGAAGCCACAAATCGTGGAAGAGGAAGATCCTTTACTGTTAACCACAAAAATGATGACATGTTCAGTACTTCTTACCTGAAATACTTGGGAACAAAGGTGTTCACATTTCAGAGTTTATGGAAAATCTGCTTATTTGTATGGTTTAGATAAAAACCCCAATCAGAGATGGTATAAACCTTTTGAGTGTAATGTTAGTACTTAATATATTTTGAATTTTAGATTTTCCCATTAGGTATGTTCAACCTAGTATTATTTCAAATAGAAAGGACACCCATATGAAAAGATGAAATAGGAGGTGAACTAGATATTAACTATCACTATTAAATTTAGTGATTTCTAAATTTCTCTTTCTTGGGACAATTTAGGAAGAATCTTACCAAAGACATGATAAAACAAAAATATTCTTTGATGGGTGGCAATCAAGAGCTATGTAAATGTCTATGTGTGTGTGTGTGTGTGTTAACTGCATGGATCCTGCGAAGTTCCTACTTACAAAGAACCTGAGGTTTTGAGATTGCTGAGTAGTGACAGGTCACTCAGGATCACCCAGAACCATAGCCTAGGCTGCTTCTACTTGCACTAGGGATTTTAAGTAAGATGTCAGAGCCCTGACTGAAGGAAGTCTGAGACTAGGCTAATTTAGAAGGAAACTCCTTGTGTGCCCAGCATGCCCAGCTGAGTACATGGTTTTCTATCTACCCAATTTCAGTCTAGCTTATTACTTTCCTATTGCCAATATTCTCCATCAGTTTTTTGCTGGTGGAGACAGGGTTTCTATGGGCAGCCCTGGCTGTCCTGGAATTCATTCTGCAGACCAGGCTGGTCTCAAATTCAGAGATCCTCCTACCTCTGCCTGCTAAGCACTAGGATTAAAGGTGTGCACCACCACTGCCTTTTATCTGCCAGGGCTCTCCATCAATTTTGAACAGAGGATTAAAAAACTGACACTGTGTTTCAGGCTAACCATAACTCATAATTTAGAGCAATACAACCAAAGAATCATTTTCAAAGTAAGGTGTACTTTTGGCTAACACAATTAGCTTCATTTCTATTTCATTTTATTGAGACAGGGTCTTACTATGTAGTCTTGGTGGGCTGGAACTTGCTAAAAGCAGACCAGGCTGGCTTCAAAACCTCAGAGATCTGCCTGCCTCTGCTAGGATTAAAGATGTGTGTCCCTCAAGCTTGGCATGGCTTTGCTTCTCCATAGATCCCCAACCTAAAGGAATAAAACTGCTAAGCCTATCTAGTAAGGATATAAAGAATCCAAAATTCTCTGAGAACTTAAGCTTTCAACAGAAGAGTGGGTGACAAGCCAGAGGATGGACTACAGTGAGAACTTCCAGGTGACAGAAGACTAAGTTAATACTTCACACAGTATCCATTTTATTAGGCCTGTGGGCAAACACCTGTAATCTTAGCGTACAGGCGTTCCAGGGCCTGAGTTTGAGGCTGGCCCAGGCTACACAGGAAGACTGAAATATCTGAATATTGCAGAAATTCATACTTTCTCATTTCCCCTTTCTCATGAAAAGTATGAAACTACATTTAGGTATCTCTCTTTATAGAATGTGTATGTTGTTTTACATCAATAAGTCTCTAATAAAAGAAAAAAAGGAATTATCTGAGGCAAACATTGTAAGGTGAGTAATGAAGTTTCAGTTTATGTTGTAGGAGCTGCGGGCCGCTTCCCACCGCCTGGCTCCCGGCCACCGGCTAGCTTTACCCAAAATAACAACACACAAACTGTATTCATTTAAATACTGCTTGGCCCATTAGCTCTAGCCTCTTACTGGCTACCTCTCACATCTCGACTAACCCATTTCTAAAAATCTGTGTAGCGCCATGAGGCAGCAGCTTACGGAGAAGGATTCTAGCCTACGTCCATCGTGTCTGCCCCAGAGAGGAGAGGCATGGCATCTGCCTCACTTCCTCTTCCTCCCAGCATTCTGTTCTGTTTACTCCACCCACCTATGTTCTAACCTATCAGGCCAAGCAGTTTCTTTAATAATTAAACAATGAAAGCAACAGATTGATATATGACATTTCCACATCAAGTTTACTAATACTTTAATATTGTCTCTATTAACTAGAAAGGGTGTTTTTGTAGATTTGTCCTCTTATTCACTCCCATGCGTGTATGAGCACTCATGTGAATACATGTGCACGAGCACCATGATATACATGTGGGGAGGTCAAAGGACACTTCGTGAAGTCCATTCTTTTCTTCTACCACATGGGCGCAATGGCTTCAAATAGGCAGTCAACACTTTACTTGCGAATAAGCCATCTTGCCAGCTCTAACCAGAGCTTGTTCTAAGATTAAAATGGAACATCTTCCCAAACAAAACACCAGCAAATACAAGGTAAGAAGCTGGTCTGAGTGGCTTAGTCCTATAATTCTAGCTACTTAGGACATTGAGACAGGAGAGTAGCAAACTCAAGGCCAGCCTAAGTTACAGAATAAAATCAAGGCCAGCCTGGGAAACTTAGTGAGAACTTGTCTCAAAATAAAATGAGGACTAGGGTCATTGCCCACTGAGAAAACACTTGACTAGCATGGATAAGACCCCACACTCACCCCCACCCCATACATACATATTAAAAACCACAATAGAAAAGAATAAAATAAGGAAGCCACACATAGAGGTCACTATCATTTACTTTTTTTTTAAGTTTTTTTTTAAATGTTTATTTATTTATTATGTATACAATATTCTCTGTGTGTGTGTGTGTGTGTGTGCAGGCCAGAAGAGGGCACCAGACCTCATTACAGATGGTTGTGAGCCACCATGTGGTTGCCGGGAATTGAACTCAGGACCTTTGGAAGAGCAGGCAATGCTCTTAACCACTGAGCCATCTCTCCAGCCCTATCATTTACTTTTATAAAAGTATTTGCCTAAATTCTTTCTAGGTGAGTTTTAATGTTATAAACAAACAATCATTTTACCATTGTCATCAAATACATATTGTACAGGAGGCTGGAAGATGGAGGAAGCTGGAGATTGCTTGGCAGTTAAGAGTAGTTGTTACTCTTGCAGAAGACCCTGGTTCAATTCCTAGCACCCACATGGGTGGCTCACAACGGTCCTTAACTCCAGTTCTAGAGGATCCAATGCCCTCTTTCGACCTCCACAGGCACCAGGCACACACGTGTATGGACATACACGCAGGTCAAACATTCATACACACAAATAAAATTAAAACTTAAAAACCATAGCATTCATTAGGTGGTTAAGCATATTCTTTAGCGTAACACATATAAAACAGATATGTTTTTCTAATGTTCTCACATATCAACAAGTGACAATTAGGTCATGACACTTCAAAGCCACAAGGGCCATTATAATACTAGAAAAACTCAAAGTACATTGACTTTGGCTTCATTTGTAATTAGAAGACTATCTCCACTTTTGTACCTCAAGTATGTCACATTTACCTGTGTTTATACTTTCCACTCTTAATGGGAAACCAGACTGGGCAACAGCTACAAGTTTCAAAGCGATGTAGAACTGACTTCTTCCAAAGTAACCAAGTCTTGTTGCACCACATAGCTCCATGATCTACAAAAGAATACAGTATTAACATTAAGATTTATGGCAAAGATTCTTCATCCAACAATAAATAATTATTCCACTTGCTTCTAATGATCTAAAGTATTTTACTATCTCAAGTATCCACCAGTTCCTTCAAGTTTCATGTTCATGTTTAAAAACAATAGGCACTGGTTTTATAAATAAAATTGCTCACCATTTTATTATAATTATTGTTTTCCCAGAGCTGGATGTGGGCACTGCAAGCCTGTAGTCCCAGCACTTGAAAGGTGTGGGCAAGAGAACCAAGAATTAAAGGTCCTACTGAGCCGTTCAGTGAATTTCAGGTCAGCCTAGGCTACATGAGTTCCTATCTTAAAGTACCAAAGGAAAATAACTATTTATCCTTCAGAGTTGTGTTTAAAGAAACAGTACACCACCTACACTTTTACCATAAGTAATACAAAATAGGCTAGTATGTGGTCATTTAAAGTTACAGTCATAACGGACCTAACATGAGGGGCAATGCTAAAGATACACACAAGGGAAAGTCCTGCTACATGGTCTAACTACCTAAGAATGAATTTGAAAACCTGTCAACTGCCAAAGCCTGTCAACTAGTCTGTTAGTTGAGATTAAGAGTTAATTTTCTTACATTTTTGGCTGTGACCCTAGCCTTTAATGGCTGAGCCATCTCTACAGCATGGGAAAAGATCTTCACCAACCCCACATAAGACAGAGTCTGATCTCCAAAATATATAAAGAACTCAAGAAATTTGTCATCAAAAGAACACATAATCCAATAAAAACAAATGGAGTACAGACCTAAACAGAGAACTCTCAACAGAGGAATCTAAAATGGCTGAAAGACACTCAAGGAAATGTTCAACATCCTTAGTCATCAGAGAAATGCAAATAAAAAAAACTCTGAGATTCCATCTTATACCTGTAAGAATGGCCAAGATCAAAAACACTGATGACAACTTATGCTGGAGAGGTTGTGGGGTAAAGGGAACACTCCTGCATTGCTGGTGGGAATGCAAGCTGGTACAGCCCCTTTGGATGTCAGTGTGGCAATTTCTCAGAAAATTAGGATACAACCTTCCTCAAGACCCAGCAATACCACTTTTGGGTATATATCTAAAGGATGTTCAATCGTGCCACAAAGACATGTGCTTAACTATATTCATAGCAGCTTTGTTTGTCATAGCCAGAACATGGAAACAACCTAAATGCCCCTTGACCAAAGAATGGATAAGAAAAATGTGGTATATTTACACAATGGAGTACTACACAGCAGAAAAAAATAATGACATTTTGAAATTTGCAGGCAAATGGATAGAGTTAGAAAACATTATTTTGAGTGAGGTAACCCAGACCCAGAAAGACAATTATCATATGTATTCACTCATAAGTGGTTTTTAAACATAAAGCAAAGAAAAACAGCCTACAAATCATAATCCTAGAGAACCTAGACAACAATGAGGACTCTAAGAGAGATATACATGGATCTAATCTACATGGGAATTAGAAAAAGACAAGATTTCCTGAGGAAATTGGGAGCATGGGACCATGGGAGAGTGTTGATGGGAAGGCGAGAGGCAGGGAGGGGAGCAGAGAAAAATGTAGAGCTCAATAGAAATCAATAAAATTAAAAAAGTTAATTTTCCTTTTTCTGATTTTCTTAATTGTATTTAATAGGACCATACTACTTTTCTTTAAAACATGAAAGTGGCCAAGGATCTGAGTTGATGAGTGCAGCTATTCAACTACAGGTAAGGAAATTTCACATTATGAGATGAAATCATGGCTCAAGAAGATGAAGTGGGTCTATGAACTCATCTTAAAACAAGCACAAGTATCTTGTCACACCTTCCCCACTAGGACGAACTCCTTTGTGTTTAACCATAAAAGAAGGTAAGATGTAGAGACATTGTGCTATTAAGTCTGAAGAAAGTGTTTACGGAACTGTAAAAAGAGAGAGAGAGAGAGAGAGAGAGAGAGAGAGAGAGAGAGAGAGAGAGAGAGAGAGAGAACTTTTAATATAGCCTGATCTACAAACCAAGTTCCAGGATAGGTTGGGCTCTTGCACTGAGAAACCCTGTCTCAGAAAACGAAAACCAAAACAACAAAAAATCATTAATGGGTAAGAAAGATCACAGTAATAACTATTTGTTTACATGAAATGAAAGGGAGAAAAAGTTATGTTTGATGAGCCATTAACACTTGGGGAAAATTCTTAGTTCTGCCACTAAGGGGCATGCACTCCTGAGGAAATGTAAAATGTGCAAAGGAAATTTAGAGCAGCAGATGAAACCACTAGAAAACTGAAGAAAACTGCAGAATGAACAAAGGAAAACTACACTTGTAGTGTGATTGTTGTCCTAATTCACTCCATTTCTGACCATCTAAGGCCTCTTTGGAAATCATTACACATCTTGGGTAGTTCTGTTTATAAAGCAAATCATTTAAAATATTCCAGTTAATATCAGATAAAAGAAAGACCTAAAAAGATCATAGTCATGATCACAGTCTGATACCAAGTGCTATCAGAAGAGAGTTCAAGAAAGCCAGGATCTTAAGGGAGGGGGACAGCAGAACACTGGGACTGGAACAGAAAGGAGTAATGGGGAGGTAGGTTTATGTTTATATAGGGAAAGGGCTGGAAGGGGAGGGCAGAAAGGGGTATAACTAATGCTAAGTATATCTGAAAAAGACCTCTAGACAACTACTATTTTTATCTCTTTCTCACTCACACACAATATATATGATTATTAATCCATATGAAAGAGTTTAACTGGAATAACCCTACCAAGGGGATCATATTTGTTCTAGAAGCAAATAAAAAGCTCACTGCCGTGTGTTGATTACCTCTCCTGTAGTTGGTGGTAAGAGGTATCCCAGAGGACCCCCACACACACACACACAAACAAACAAACAAACAAACAAAAAACCAATACAGGCTATTGCTTCTGGTTGCCCCAGAACTTGACGGTGAGCCCTACTGCTGAAGACACACCCCCATACAATGGTCACAGGGCAAATAAAGATCAAGTCAGTGCTGACAGAAAGCTTCCTTCTTGCTGGCTAACTCTCACAGTGCTAGAAGATGCTATGCAGAGTGGTGGTGGGGAAACTCGTCAACAGTCTTACCCAGGTGAGAATCCTGTGAGTTGTAGTAATGACCACAGTGGCAAGAAATGACCACAGCTGCAACAGTGTCATGAACGTTATATATTATGGGGTAACCAACCGCTTGCTGATCAAGGCCCACTCTACAGGAGAAAACACATGCCTGATACTGTAAATCTGGGCAAGAACCCATGGTTGGGAGCTCACAGGCCCTAGGAATGAATCTATTATTATTTTGTTAAATGTTCATAGTATTAAAATGCCCTCCAAATTCATACTTTCTACCTGTAGATTAATGCAGCGCTCAGACCTCGAGTTTCTCAGTGCAGTGACAGTCACAAGTCAAAAGGTGGAGAATAAGGGGGTACAGGACATCTATATCAAAGCTCCACGACAGAAGAGGGGCAGTATGAGGTCAGTCTTCTAGAAATGACAGGACCACCGCCCTCAGCAAACCACAACAGCTGTGGCTGGCGGAACAAGACCAAAGCAGTCAACATCCTAACATGGAGTAAGGGGAGCTCCATGAGCCCCATTCCTAACTGAGGACCTGAGGAGAGCTGATGGCTTCTGAAGGAGGGAGACAGTTTTAAGGGTTCGTATTAGGTTGATCATGCACCACTGGATGGCCCCCATTCAGAAGTAAATGGAAACACAAATTGTATATGATAGGTTATAATGGGGGGTGGTGAATTTGGAAGAAATTAAAGAGGAGTTTGCAGTGAAAGACCAAAATACATTGTATGAAATTCTCAATAAAAATATTTATTTTTAAAAAGCTCCAAGTCCCACTTCTGTTCTCGTTTTCTCCACCCCCCCCCACTCTCTTGTGGTTTTTTGAGACAGGGTTTCTCTAACAACTCTAGTTGTCCTAAAACTAGCTCTATTGACCAGGCTGGCCTCAAACTCAGAGATCCGCCTGCCTCTGCCTCCCAAGTGCTGGGATTAAAGGCGTGCGCCACCACGGCTCAGTCTAATTTCTACTTATTAAAGATTACAATTGTTAGCTTCCTATGAACTTCCTAATTTATCCTTTCCTAATTTCCAACAGAGCAGTCTTCATTATTATCTCAGTAAGTTTTATATTACAGTTATTGATATCCAAACTGTTGTGGAATTAACTCATTCGATGATTATTTACTTAGCACCAATTATGTCTCATTAAAACTACTGAGATTCCAACAGGAACAGAATGGCAGGCTAATTATGGAGGAGAGATGAGGGTGTGGTCGGGAGAGGAGATAGAGTATCAGCGAATGAAGCTGAAGACTCAGACAAACACCACTCACTACACATCACAGACGCTGTTGCCCAGTTTAAAGAAAAGCTCTTCTGATCACAGAATATTATCATTTCCATACAGTTTATCATTTCTTCTGCTTTACAGCTTTGGGGATTGTCATACTGAAATTTTAAGTCTGTCTAAACTAGAATTTGTTTTTTAAATGAAAAGCAAGTCACTCAATCCTCCTTTATAGAACTACCTATTTATTAAAAAAAACTATCATTTCTGCAGTAACTTGAAAAGCCAAGTCGCATGTACTCTGGACTACATATACATGCTGGTCCTACACTGAGTATTTTAGCTTGAGAAGACAAGAATATCATAGGCTTAGCCAAGTCCTCTGGGTTTTGTTTGTTTGATATTGACATTTATTTTCCTAAATAATCTTTAGAGTAATTTGAAAATCACTTGAGATTTTACTCAGGAAGGCAATATACTACTTATATAGCCTTCTTCCAAACCTGAACGTGACCATTGCTGCTATTGCTCTTCCCTGAGGTTCTGGCCAACATCCTGCCACAGCAGTTTATGCTACTGAACTAGTTCCACTGTTAGAAGGTTCTTTTTTTTTTTTTTGGGGGGGGGTCCTATTTTTAAATCTATAAATAATAATCTTACCATGTGTATTTGGGGCAGAAAATTAAAAGACTGTGTTTCTTCTTCATCTATTATACATTATCAGATTTCTTAATATGGAACTATACCTAGATTCTTAGAATGAGTTCCCTTTATTTGTGATATATTAACTTTCCAAATAATATTTATAAAATTATAATCACAATCTTAAACTTAAAAAATGCAATATTTGGGTTTTTCAAGGGGTATATTCACCTTTATAACTAACATAGCAAGACTTGCTCTTTATGCTCTGCGCTGTTTCAAACTAGTCAGTATCAGGTGTGCCATGAAGAGGTAAAGAGTTCACCTATAAATGCAGACAAATTCACATGTGCCCCAGCTGCTTCTGTGTTACTTTAAATAAGTGAGGTTTTTATTTTTAAGCTATTTGATCATTTCCTACAGAATCAATTATGACTTCCAAGTTTTTATATTTAGTAAATTCAGCATCATTCAAGGTAATCTCATTCTTAAAATTTCTTCTCTAGAGTAATTTTTATTTTTCTTTAATATTTATTTATTATGTATACAATGTTCTGTCTGTGTGATGCCTGCAGGCCAGAAGAGGGCACCAGACCTCATTACAGATGGTTGTGAGCCACCATGTGGTTGCTGGGAATTGAACTCAGGACCTTTGGAAGAGCAGACAACGCTCTTAACCGCTGAGCCATCTCTCCAGCCCCTTCTCTAGAGTAATTTTAACCAAATACTAATTACACAAATTTGTGGGCAGTTCACTCTTCCTCCAGTGTCTGGTTACATGACCACAAGGAACACTTGGGATGCCTCTTAGGATATACACTCTCAGATCCCTTCCATTAGTTATCAAGCTCTCTTGGGAAACCCAAGGGCAGGCAGTGGGTGTTGGTGTACCACTGATAGCTAAACTTTTAAGTTTTTTTTTTAACACTGTAAAATTTGCATGATCACAGGAAAATAAATAAAAACTAAAAAATTCAAAGTTTCATCAGAACTGACCATTCCTGTCATATATTCTCCCAGTTTTTATATATGTACATAAATAACATATAGATAACATGTTTCACACACACATGGTCACAGTGTGTGGCCTTTACATCAGTACACAGGTCTCTGACGGTGATGTTGAGTGTCAATGGACTAAGCTCTCTAGAATCACTGAGAGACAAGCCACTGGGTCTGCCTTTGAGGGATTATCTAGATTAGGCTAACTGAAGTGGAAAGACCACCCTAGATACAATTTAAAATTAAACATACACGTGTAACAATTGAATACTAGTGTTAAAAGTTTTGATTGACTATAATATCCTTCTAAGCAGCCAGAATACTGGTTGTGTGGTCTGAGAGAAGAGAGAGAAGTCAGTGTTGGCTTCAAAAAAGAGCCAGTAACACAGACTAATCAGTGTAAACGAAGCCTGATGATCTGCATTGGTCCCAAGGACTTCCACAAGTTATGCTCTGTCAGCAGTCTCTAGTTATAACCCTGTACCTTGCATGCCATGAGGTTTAGTTTTAAAACTACACAAAACAAGAATAGATCTTTAATAATAATTCCTCAAATTTTTCCCTGAGCAAAGCATCTGAGCGGTGTTTTCTGCCTGTGTATACAAATACAAGAATGGGAGGGACCAGCATGCCTTGAGCACACACGCTAGGTGAGTGTGAACAGTCTCGAGTTTCTATCCTGTCCTTTAAAATGATGCAGTAGTGGCTCTGGAGAGATGGCTCAGCAATGAGAGCTCTGACTGCTCCCCAGTGATCCCAAGTTTTTCTCCCAGAACTCACATGGTGGCTTACAACTTGCCTGTAACTCCAGTTCCGGAGGACTCACGCCCTCTTCTAGCCTTCCTGAACACTGGGAATGCTCATGATGCACAGATATACATGCAGGCAAGCAAAACACCCACAACATACAGTAAGGTAGAAAATACACCAGAGTGGAACTCATATAATTATTGCCTAAGGCCAGAGGCCCAACCAAGGGTAAAGCACAAATCAGATATAAACCTTTCTTCTAGCACTTCTGTTCTCATGCTTGCACCATGATATCATTCTTTTAAATGGCTGAAGAGTATTCTATTCATATATGTGCTACTTTTAAAAAATCCATTATTAGGCTGGGTGGTGGTGGCTCACGCCTTTAATCCCAGCACGTGGGAGGAAGAGACAGGTGGATCTCAGTGAGTTCGAGGCCAGCCTAGTCTGTAAAGTGAGTTCCAAGACAGCCAAGGCTACACAGAGAAACCCTATCTTGAAGATTCCACTATTATTTGATGGATGCTTCCACTGTTTCCATTTCCTAACTATTAAGAATAATCTTTAATAAACATGAGGGTACAGAGGTCTCGCTGAAATACTACAATGTTCTGGATATATATCTGTATTGTGGAACTGATCTTGTGTGTATGGGGGGGGGTGGTGGTAGGCAAAGGTCAACCTCAGGAGTCATTTCTCACTCACTGGAACTCTTACCAGCCTGCAGCTAACCAAGTGGATTAGGCTGACCAGTCAGGGGGCCCAGGAGTTTGTCCCCGACTCCCCAGCACTGGGGTCTAAGTGCCTACCACCACACCCAGATTTCCCCTGAAGGTCAAACTTAGGTCTTCATGATTGCACAGCAAATACTTTACTCACCAGCCCTCCACTCCCCTTTTTGAGATGGGATTTTGCTATACATCTCAAATGACTTTCATCTCTCTGTCCAAGCCAGTCTGGCCTCAAGCTTGCAGCAATAACTCAGCCTGACTGCTAGGCTACAGGCTTGTGCTAGCATACATAGCCGTCCTGTTCTCCATCATGCACTAACTTAAATGTGCACAAACAGTAAGAAAGTCTCTTTCCTCCACACCTTTGCCAAAAACTAGACCTTATGATGCTCATTTACAAAAACCAACAAACAAAAACAACCCCAAATGAATTCAATGTAAGAACAGAAATGGTGAAACTATTAGAAGAAAATGTGAAAATACTTGATGACATTAGAAGGGGCAAGTATTTTGGAGGGCATCCACAACAGAGGGAACAATAGCACAAACTGACAAACGAGAACATGTTAAACTAAGGGGCTTCTGCACAACAAATGCACAATCAACAGTGAAGAGCCGACTCTCAGGATAGGAACGTGTTTGTAGACATCTAGAACATATAAGACTTCTAAAACCTTCATGGGCAAAATCAATCTAACTAAAAGTTGGTAAAAGACTTTGACAGATATTTCTCAAAGGAAGACATCCAAGTGACCATACTATCCAACATCCTGTAACAATCTGCCCATCCAGCTACAACCAAATGAATAGTCTATAATCTTTCGCTCTTTCTATTAGAGCACCAACCTTTTCCATGTGTGGGATTCCTCTTTGTATGCTGTAACTACTATTAATGAATAAAAAAAGCTGCTTTGGATCTATAGCAAGACAGAACTTAGTTAGGTAAGGAAAACTAAGCTGAATGCTGGGAGAAAGAGGGTGGAGTCAAAGAAAACCCATGTAGCCCCTGCCAGAGACAAACACTGAGAGCTTTTCCTGGTAAGCCACAGCCACGTGGAGATACACAGATTAATGGAGATGGGTTAATTAAGATGTGTTAGTCAATAAGAAGCTAGAGCTAATAGGCCAAGCAGTGATTTAAATAATATAGTTTCTGTGTGATTATTTCGGTTCTGGGCAGTTGGGACGAACAAGCCGAGAGCAGCGGGAACCAACAAGTGGCCTCCTCCTGCACTTCAGTCTGAACTTCCTGTGTGAGTTCTATAATTATATAAACCCCTACCCCCACACTATTCGCTCTGACCTCCTTCACTCCACTGCTGTGGTAAAGACACTGTGGTTTGGTAACACTGGAAAGTAAAGCAAGCTCTGGCACTTTCCATGCAATGGTTATATGTACTATGGATCACACCCATAATATATATTAAATTCATTACAAGTTAAGCATTTTATGAAAACAAGCATTGTGTGCTCTTTCCAAAGTGGTCTGAATTACGAGTGATCTGCTGGACAGAGGCTGGCCTTGAACTCACAGGGCTCCACCTGCCTCTGCTTCCTGTGTGCTGGGATTAAAGATGTGCACCACCACGCCAGTTTGTGAACACTTCCATGTATGCTCTTCAGCACTGCAGTACATTACTGCAGAGGGAAAATAAATAAAGGGAACAGCAGAAAGGGGAAACACCAAGACCCATTCATTCTGAAGCGCCCTCCTCCCTACTGTAGCAGTAGGTTTAGCTTTAAAGACACACCGATCCCTAATATTTTGGGTTTATTTTAACTAGCACAGGCCCCAGAGAGATAAATCAATAGTTAAGAACACTGGCTACTCTTTCAGAGGACCTAAGTTTAGTTCACATGCACCTTTAAATCCAGCTCCATGGGAGCAGATGCCCTCCTATACACGACATACACTCACAGACACACACACACACACATAACTCCAGCTCCATGGAAGCAGATGCCCTCCTACACACGACAGACAGACAGACAGACAGACACACATACACACACACACACAAAACTAAAGCTAGAAGTAAATCTTAAAAGGTGGTGCAGGGTGGGGGGACTTTCAGCCAGAGGCCTTGAACCAGATCAACAACACACTAAAATGAACATTTACAAGTAAACCTGATTGAACAAAGGTGTATACTGGGTGACACACTGCAGCTCCCAGTGCCACTAAGATGAATAAAGAGGTGTTGGAGGAGTAAATTAGATTTTTTGTTGGTTTTGTATTTAATTAATATTTTGAAAATTTTCTTGGGGGGGATGCTATGGGGGTGAGGGGCAGACGTGGAAGGACTGAGAAAAGATGGACTGGGGTGCATGATGTGAAATTCCCACAGAATCAATAAAGAATTACTTTAAACTTAGCAGAGTCCAGGAAATAAGCACATAACCCACACCATGTACTGACCTCAGGATCATGCTTGCACTCCTAAGTAACTCCCACTACCCCGTGACCAACATCATGACCAAATCTCTCCTAAAATCTAGTCTAGTACAAACACAGCTGGGCCAACCCTTCTGAAATACTTGCCAGTTGTACTAGAGCAAATCCCAGCTCACTTTTACTGTATCTCTTATCCGAAATCCTTAACTGACTTATTGCTTTGCTGACACAATTCAAGTGATCTTTGACTTCCAAACCACATTGCTTCTGTCACTTCTCCTGCTGAGTTTCTCTTCATACAAATGAACATACGTAGGCATTCTCTTGGGGAATGCTTGCTTGCTCCCCATCTTTCTCTACAACTTCATTTTACTTTTTAACTACACGCCTCCTTCATCAAGGATTAGTTCTCCATGTATCCCTAAGTATATCCTGAGGTAAAACAGCCTATATGTTGTGATGTTGATAGAGGATACCTATATTATTTTACAGACCAACTCAACCCCCCCCAAAAAAAGTGTAAAGTGTGTCAGAAAATTTACTAAAGCTTGACTAATAACACATCAGACATTTCTTGCTATATGTCAGACAATAAAAATACACAAACGAGAAAAACATATACAAGTGTAAGTAAATATGTATACCAGTTAAAACAATCTAGCCATTACTCAACATATAAATTGTGAAACGACATAGACACAATATTCACTTGTCAACTTGAAAATAAGGAAACAATTGAGATGAACAATACTAGACGTACTAAGTGAGTGTAGACTTCTTTTCATAAAGCAACTGTGTAGAAATGACAGCATTTATCTCTCAATGACAACAAAAGCCACAAGTGTTTAATTAATGAACAAGAGGCTAAGAATTTGAGGGGGTGGGTGTAGGGAGATTTAAGAGGGGTTGGTGGGAGAAGGACACGGCAAAGATGTAATTATTTTTGTATAAAAATTAAATAAAGTTAAAAACCACAAGTGTCTTGTATTATAACTTTTCATCTGAGAGTGTTCAAATACATTACAGCTTTATTTCCTACCTGTATTAGGACAGAACTCCGGGAAAGACCTCAGCCCTACACACTGCTATGGGACCTAGGAGCACCTTACTGTGTGGAAGGCAGGTGTTAGTCTATCCACTAAGGAAAGGAATCATAATGCATGTGTTGGCTGAGTCAGTCAACTGGAACTGGACTAAGCCAACCTATTAAACATTAAAGTTTATGGACAGCACAGGTAATTAACGACTCTCTTGTGATCCCTGACTTTTTTCAGTTATAAATTCTACTTGCTCTAGGCAAGCGCTCATGAGCATTCTACCCTGTTAAGAGTGGCACATACAGACTAACAAGTAGTTTATTTGTTATAGTTTATACCATATTCACAAGGTTATCTAAACAAATAAAACATTTGTGATAGCCTCAGAATACGACTATAATGTAAAAAAACTGAGATTATCTTTCAAGTGTACTGGCAGTTCAATCCAAGTCTCATATTCCCAATTAAAATATTTTTATATTAGCTACATTAGGAAGCAGTCACCCCAGACCCTACTACCATGAAGCCTTAAAAACATAAAATGTAAAATACATGGTAACAGGAGGAAAAAAACACAAAGATAAAAATAATTAAAACCTAAGCTTGAAAGAGCAGTTGCTATGCTATGGTTTATGAAAAACAGTGCAGTAAAATAAAGCTAATAGTAACCTGTACTTGGGGGAACAGAAATTTTGTATCCAAACTTGCACATTTATAAGAGTGAAAAGGAGGGCAATGCATTCGGTTATGCCAGGGGACAAGAGAAGTAAGCCAAGGCTGAATACACACAGTAGACCTACACCTGCCCTTCCAAACCTCCAAAGACAAACCATCCACGGAACCAACAGTGCATACTGCAACACAAAAAGGCAAAATATTACTTATGTTTTAAGTTAAAAAGCAGTATTTTTCAGAAAGACTTGTTAGTTTTCAAACCTGATTTACATGGAAATCTACCTACAGAAAACCACAAAATTTCTTTACCAAAAACTTTAAACTATAGAGTAAAATGTTGACACTGGGTCAGGCATCATTCTAAGCACATTGTAGCGCATTTCATCTTGAGAACAGCCCACCCAGATAAGGACTGCTGTGGCTGTTTCACAGATGGGAGTCAGGCACTGAGAAGTCAAGTGAGCCAGTCAATGTAAGAGGCGAGCTGAGGTCTTCACTGTTCACAGTACAGGTCACTATTGCTCCTTGAGGGGAGACCAGGAGCCCATGATCTTTTACAAACACACAGAACAGAATGGCGCTGCCAAGCAAACAAGCAGAATCAGGTCAAACAGCAGTCAGCCTCAGTGAGATTTCTGGTCTATATTCATTACCAGTGGCCAGCAGCAAACACAGATTGGAAAATGTACTTACCGGAAATAAAGGAAAAGCTACTCAACTCAGCGTTAGGGTAACACACTGACAACCTGTGCTACAGGCTATTTTAGGACATGGATGACCATGAACCATGCTACAGAATGCAGACTGTTTCAAGCTCAGCGACACAATGACTGATCCAGTTAACTCAGCCACTCTCTAGGCAGGAGCCGCTCACTGGAGAACAACTAAGCCTCTGGAATTATTCATGGGCATGCAGGACCAGAACTCAGATGGAAGTCCATAGGCTTCATTACTAAGATCTGATCTAGAACAAATGTTTTCTGAATGCAAACTTCACACAAAATCTATGATTACATCAAAAACCACACTCTGAAAATATTTCATCTTTAAAAATCTGCTTCAGAAAAATAATCACTACCACCAACAAAAAACACTGTTTCTGCCTAAGTGTCAGATGTAAATAAAATGAAGAAGTTAACTTCACTGTGAGGATTCATATGAAAATAACTGAGGTGATTTTCTAAGCCCTGTCTTGAACATGGGACACCAAATACCTTTTGTGAAACTCAAGTGTAAATACCAGGATTTTCTAAGCCTTATCACTTTTTGCATTTTTACTGAAAAACTTCCCATTTTCTAAGTTTTTATTTTGTTTTAGGATCAGTTTTCCTCCATATTGAAGATGATCAATTTTGTTATACTGGGAGAATCAGCAATGAACAGCCTGGTTTAATACACTTGTTTCATAACTGACCCACCAGAAACATGATTAAATCACAGAATAAAATACATCACTTGTCCTTAGAAATAGATAAAACCTGAGAAACAAATAGTATAAATTATAATGATACAACTATATAAATCCATGATCCTTAAAGAATTATTAATGGAGTGTGTGTGTGTTACCAAGAAAAGTTGGTATTTCATTCAATTGGAAGCTGCTATAGTACACATAACTTCAGGGTGGATTCAATCTCAGTCCCCTCGAGAGATAGGGATTTGTTAGTGTTCTTCTTTGGAGTTTGTATAATGGCATCACTATAATTTTAGGCTACGGATAGCTCACAATATCTCTGTTCTTCAAATCAAGAAAGAAATTTTATGTCACAATACAAATGGAAAACAAGTCTCAATGGAAATATGTAGCAAATAACAGTAACAAAGTCAATGACACACAGCTGGGACTTAACTTCAGCCAATGCCAGTGTCTGCTAAGTGTGCTTATAGCCATATCAAGATGCTCCTGGTCTTCAGTGAGGAGCCCAGCATCTGAAAGCTGCTGTTATTAGTCCTCTAATACTGTGGTGTGAGGAATAAGAAGGGGAAGCCTTGGGCCTGTGCTCTCTTATCTCTCTGGGTACACATCCCACACTTGGGAAACAAAACATAAGCTGGCTCTGCTGCCTCCCTTCTGGCTCCAGTATACAGCCAGATCTAAAGCACTGTATTCCCGACATCTTAGAGACTGTCCTAACAGTTATTACAGTAATCAGTAGCACTACAGGAACACCTCAACAGAACTGTCTCTTTAGTGCTCCCATAAATATTCCAAATATTCTGGGTACTGGGAGGCAGACAAAAAGCTCAAGAAACACCTTACCTACTGCAAACAATATACAAGCCTCAAAGATATGCCACAATATACGGCTGTAACTTTATGTATCACAGAGTCCTCAGTTCTGAGTGTAACTACAACACCAGAGAGCTGGATTCGATCCCAGTTCATGTTGAACATGTAGCCTCTCCTGAGTTCCAGGATTCTCAGCAGAAAAATGGAAATATCTACCTCTAAAATTTAAAGTTACAGTTATGTCACTTAGCTCAACATCTGTTCCACAGTAAGTACTTGCTATTTTAAGAACTAAATAGAGGTATACGATACTGGGGTAAAAAAACACTATTTTAAAGCAATCTTATCTGGACCTTCAAAAAAGACCAGGTTTTTGGTGAGCTGAAAACACCAAAGACAGTCCAAATGGGGAATGCCAGTAGACCAGGGTGAGGGCTATCGTGGAGGCAAGGCAGACAACTAGAGCCAGCCAGCCAGAGTGCTAACTGCCAGGCTAGTCTTCGTGGCCAGGCCTGAAGAACAGCTCGTAACCTCTAATTCACTCTCTCAGTCTTGAGTATTACAGAAGAGTTTGTTGAGACTTGAGGGACCACTGCAGCAGTATGACAATGGGTGGTCAGAGCTGGGAAATCAATGACAAGAAAGCAACCAGAAGCTGAGACCTTTCAAAGAGATTCTCAAGGACCTTGTAGGGGGAACAGAAGGAAGGAATCAAAGCTAACTCTGAAAAGGAGAAAGAGCATGGAGACAATGAGGACGCTAAACACAGAGTCCTTTAACAACAGGATGAAAGACATAATAACCACCAAGATGTCATTCAGTGTCAACTGCAAGGGAGGTGGTAAGACAAAAACAGATGTAAGAAAAGGTGTCTGGAATTGGTTAAGTAGGATAAAAGTGAACTTTAAGACTATCTTTAAAACAGGTGTGGTGGCACATGCCTTTAATCCCCACTTAGGAAGCAGAGGCAGAAGCATAACTGACCTTAATCAAGGCCAGATTGGTCTACAGAGTTCCAGGTCAGGCAAACAATCAGGGCTATACAGAGAAGTCTTGTCTTGAGAAGAAAAAAAAAAAAAGCAGAGAGAGAAGAAAAAGAAGAGGAGGAGGAAGAAGAAGAGGAAGAAGAGGAGAAGCTAAGCTTCCAGAGGCCGGATAGCGCAATGTTAAACAATTAAGAGCATGTATTTTGTAGAAAACCTGGGCCTAAGTTCAGCTCCCAACAGCCACCTCTAGCAGTTCACAAGACTGTAACTCCAGACCCAGGGACCCAACACATCCGGTCTTTGCCAGTATCTTCGCCTATGATGCCACACAGATACACACATACACATGGTAAAATGACAGTAATAAACCTTTTAGAAAAGACGGAGAATGGAGAGGTGAGACGACTAATGCCTACAGAGAATAGAAGGGGTACGTGGTGGGTAAGGAGAGACAGGAGTCATTTGTTCTCTAACAGTAAGAAAGAGAATAAGAACAAACACGGATGTGCAAAATCAAGAGAATTACATCGGAAGCAAAAAGGAACACTGCAGAAAATAACCACCATACAACACCAATGGTAACTATGACAATTATGGCTTTGCCATTTGTTAGGTACAAGTGAGAAACACTAGGTTTGGATTCCGTCCAAAATTAAGGCTTAGAGGGAAATGTGATCAAGGAAGTAAAAGATAACTGTCGCTAGCGGTTCAAAACTGTGGGCATTCAACAGAAAACCTAACCATAAACTCCCTTCCTTGGGTCACCACACCCTAACTTTCTGGAAGCAGACTCTCTACTGAAAAGGCTCACTAGCAACTTCAGCTTCTGGTCCTGCAGAGACTCTGACATGGCCCGAATTGCAGTGGCCTAGGCTAGGAACAGTGCTAGCATGAGGTGACACTGTGTGCAAAGGCACCCTCAGCTGTAAGCGCATTTGTAGCTCTACTAGCACCCAGGTACCCAGAAACTCTCCACGTTGTGATTTCTATTGTATTTTATGAACAAACGTACACGCTGCAACATTGGGATACCCAGAGTCTGCCTCAGCTAATTCCTGTAATTGCAATAAATTCCTAGTTTTGTTTTTCTTAAAATTTCTCAGTCTGCTGGTACACTTAAAAGAAAGTCCTCAGACGGAGAAGGGGAACTGGTGAACTGGTAAACTGGCAAAGCAGCAGCAAAGTCAGAGCTCAGACTCAGCCCATTTATTTGTTCCTGTTCTCACTGCCTCTCCCTCCTCATGCCCAGAATGCTGATGGGGTAGGGAAGAAGCACCCACAGGGCTAGGCAGCAGGCCAGCCAAGTGCAGCTCCACCGCCCACTCTTTGTACTTCCCTGCTTGAAGAGGCCTGTGCTCACTCCCTCATCCTACTCATGTCTATGAGTGGACCGCAAGCAGGCAGAAGCAACTGAGTGGCCCCAAAGTTCTGTGTTTTCTAAACATCTACCATGCATTTCTGCTACCATGGGATCATGAAAGAATCTGAATTTTAGATGTGTGCAAGCCTGCAATCCTAGTACTTAAAAGGTTAAAGCAGGAGGGAGGGTGGGGAGGAAAGAGTAATAGATGAGTGAGCAAGGAAGGGAGAAAGAGGAATGAAGGAGGGGGGAGGGACACAAGAAAGAAATCTGAATTTTAAACTCCAAATGGTGTTTAAACTCCAAACTGTACTGCTAGTTTTATGTCAATTTGACACATGCTAGACTCATCTGAGAGGAAGGAGTCTCAGTTAAGAGGCAGCCTGTAGGGCATTTTCTTTTTTAGTGATCGATAGGAGAGGGCCCAGTCCACTATGGATGGTGCCATCCCTGGATTAAAGGTTCTGGGCTGTATAAGGAAGTGGCTGAGCAAGTCAAGGGGAACAAGCGAGTAAGCAGCAGCACCCCGAGACCCCCACCTCCGCCTCCGCCCACGGCCTCTACATCATCTCCTGCCTCCACGATACTGCCCTCACTTCTTTTGAAGGTGATTTGTTATCTGGAACTGTGAGTAAAACAAACCCTTTCCTCCCGAAATTTGGTCATGGTGTTTCATCAAAGCAATAGAAACCCTAACTAAGATACAAACACACATGCGTAGGAGGGAGCACAGGTTCCGCGTAACCATAATGTTGTTCAACTCAGGGTCTCCAAAGCCTAGCAAAGAGAAGACAATTCATAAAAAGGACAAGGAGTATCTTGAGGAGGAAAGAGGGTGCTACAGACAAGGAAAGCAGCCTGATAAAAGCAAGTGATAAAAAACACAAGCTATGTGAGAAACAGATCACAGACTTGCTGAGTTGAAAGTCCATGTTAGGAGAAAAATCAGGATTGAGCTGGACATGTGGGAGTGAGCTGTCAGCACACTGTAAGTGGGCAAACAGGCTTGAAGCAGCAATGTGTTAGCCCTGAGTTTGTGTGCTCACAAAGCTGATTAGTCACCTAGGGCACGCCCACAATACCACTTCAAAGACTGCTCTCACCATGTACAAGAATTCTGATCTCACACTATAAGAACTAACTAAATGGAAAGCCACTAACCTACCCTGAATTATACTACACATCTACACAGAAATACTCATGTTAGCGTAATTACTTCAGTGGGTCATTACATCCCCTTCTCTGTGTCCCTAGCTTCTGCTAGAGATGAACCTAGGGCTCTGAACACCATTCTACCACTGAACTTTATCTCCAGCCTAGCCATGATACCAAAAACAAACAAACAAAACCACAAGAACAATACTGATACTGTAATGTATTCACACTGCCTGGCTCAAGGCATCTTACCAGCTTCTCCATTATCAGCAAGTATGTTGGGTCTAGTTGAAAGACTTACACAGTCTGCTCTCAGAGGCTCCATATAGTTCAAGAGCCGATCAATCACTGTCATTTGGAATTTTTAAGGTGGTAGAAGAGTTTAGTTAGGACCTAACAATATACTGTTAAGGAACGAAGATACTAAAAGTGTAGTGTTGTACGGTGAGCGGCGGGCTGCTTCCCGCCGCCTGGCTCAGCACAGCTAGCTTTACCCGAAATAATTATGCGGAAACTATATTCTTTTAAACACTGCTTGGCCCATTAGCTCTAGCCTCTTACTGGCTAGCTCTCACATCTCGATTAACCCATTTCTAACAATCTGTGTACCACCACAAGGTGGTAGCTTACCGGTACGATCCTAACCTGCGTCTGTGTCGGGGTGGGAGAATCATAGTGACTGACTGACTCGGCTTCTTCCTCCCAGCATTCTGTTCTGTCTACTCCGCCTACCTAATTTTCTGTCCTATTAAAGGGCCAAGGCAGTCTCTTTATTTAACCAATGAAATTAACACAAAACAGAAGACTCTCCCCCATCAGTGTAGAAAAGAAAACATAAAGAACAGTGTTAGAAAAGTAAAGAAGAGGAGTTATCTAGCTGGGAGGATCAATGACAAGTTCAAGACATAATAAGCAAACAAACAAACACAAACATATTTTATATAGACGTATTAAGTTGTTATCTTGAATAGCTAACTTCATATAATACAGCACTCTTTACCTTGATGATTCAGATTGTTATAAATACTTCTAGGGAAAGGAAACTAAATGATTACAAAAAAAGTGAGTAGGTTTATAATATCTTAAAAAAAGAATTTATCATGAAAAGAATGTGCTCTAGGTTTCAAGAATATAGTAAATAATGACAATGTAAAACAAAGTGCTATTGACAGAGACTGCTCATTTGTTTTCTGGCCTCCCAGACCTGAAATAATCACAGAAACTGTATTAATTAAAACACTGCTTGGTCTACTAGCTTAGGTATATTCCTGGCAAACTCTTTTATATTAAGGCATTTCTAGTATTTTATATTTTACCACGAGGCTCGTGGTTTGCTGGTACTGGTGTGCAGCTTGGTCTTTCTCCTCTGGCAGCTACATGGTGTCTCACTGACTCCACCTACTTCTCCTCCTCTATCTGCTTGGAACTCCCGCCTTGCCCTATTCTGCACTGCAATAGGCCCAAAGCAGCTTCTTTATTAACCAATGGTATTCACAGCATACAGGAGGGGAATCCCACATCACCTCCCCTTCTCTGTCTTAACAAAAATGAAGGTTTTAACTTTAACATAGTAAAAATACATATAACAAAACAGGTATCAAGAAGGAATTACAGTTACAATATTTATATCTACTTTATCTTTTGTCATAACTAAGGAAAACTATAATTACAACTACCTATTCTTCAACTCCATCAAAGACTCCAGAAGGATAAAATACTACCTACATAAACAGGAAGAGCATTGTAAGCAACTTCCAAAACTCTAGAATTGACAGAGACATCGTGCTGTCTGAACAGTCACCCAAGTTCTTCTGTAACATTGGGGTGCCCATATTTAGCCTACAGGCCCATAGTATCCAGCAGACTTTTTCATGAAGCAGGAAATTTTAAAGACAGTTCCATCTATATTGGCAGTTTGTCAGTCACTTTCTTCTGTGTTCTGTAGAAAGTCTAGCAGACTCTTTCATGAAGCAGGAACCCTGAAGAACAGTCTCACCTTTAGGTTAAGTTCAGCAGTCATTTTTCTGTGAGTCCTGCATGTCCAGTTCATAGCACAGCATCAAGCAGTCCAGACAAGAGCAGTTTCTTGCCCAAATGGCTAGCAAATTCTATAAGGAGCCTCTTTGATGCCCATCATCCTCTTGAAGTAGACTGGTGCTGCCAGGAACAGATGTGTCTAGTTGTCATGAAAAGTCCTAAGTTCTTAAAACATTTTAAATGGCATGTTCTGTTAGTCTTTGAAAAGTCTGAAGAATAACTATCCATCTGAAATATATCTCTGTACATCTAGAAAACCTAACTAACATGACTACATTCTAGAAGACAATGGCTCTTCTCCCAACAAAGTCTGTCCTCAGGACCAGGGACATCAATTAGGGGTTGATTATAACTGTATAGGGTTGGGGTTTGGGGTAAAGTTTTGTAGGCTCAGGGATCTCACTTTTTTTAAAAAAGAAATTGAATGGGATAATAGGTAGATTAGAGTGAGCTTACCCTCACTAATAATAATAGTGAGTAATATAGGGAATACTTGTCAACTATTATTTATAGGCAATTTTCATTGGTATAGATTCCTGTATATTTATACAAATTCAAATGATATTTGTGATTGAATATGCTCCTATTTCTATTTACAATATTTGTACATCTATTCAGTTATTTTGTCAGATTATATGCATGCATGTTTCTACCTCTGTTTAAAACATTTTGTATACTGATACAATTTTAGAATATATCTATCACATTGCATTATACATTTCTACCTTTGATCAAGATACTTACACATTGTTTACATTTTTAGGCCATTGTCCTTATTTGCCACACTATTATTAAAAGATTGTTTAATATTCTAATATGATGTCTTAGTCTTTGAGCTATATAGGTCTTTGAGCTATATATATAAGCTTAGTCTTTGAGCTATATATATAAGAATTGCAGATCAATAGTCATCCATGTTGGTCACACTTATGGTTAGACTAATCAGGCTCTTTAGATACATGGAGATTGTATTCTGCATAGATAGGTAATCTTCAACCACTTCAAAGAACTGTAAAACATGGCATTTAAATAACTAAGGGTTCTGTTTCGTGAGACACAAGTGCTCCTGGCTGAGTACTGAAGACACTCCACTTGGAGCTTGTTTTCTTCTTGGCAAAACTGGTCTTTGGGAAAGGAACTGCCCATTCCTTGACCACTGACAAAATGCTCGGTTGTCGGGACAAGCAGGATACAAGAAAAAAAGACTGCCAAATCTTGCCAAGACAGGGTAAGACAGTTTTAAAATTTTTCCTGCCTCTGAAAATATCTGTCAGTTACTCTAGGTCTTAGTCAAAGTTGGTTGCTCCAACGTTACAAATGAGACTTTGGGTGATTGCCCAAATAGCCAGTTGTCTCTGTCATTTACTACACATTTTGGAAGCTGCTTGATTGCACTTTCTGCTTACTCAAGTAATATTATCTCCCTTCTCAGGTCTTCAATGGAGTTGAAGACTAGATAGTTGTAGTTACTTTCCTCTTATGACTTAGCCAAGCTATTTCTAATACAGGATTTAGACTACTTAGGATAGAATAATTATTAAAACATTTAGCATGTTTCTTGCTTAATATTGTTTATGCTTAATATTGTTTATATAATTCTAATTTTTATACTTGATTATCTGTTCTTATTATATATAGTTTTGTATTGGATTTGGAACTCTTATTTCGACAAAAGGGAGAGGTGATGGTGAACCTCCTTTAGCCAACGGCCTTTGAGAGGCTGGACCAGGTTGGGTGGGGCCTTGGGTACCAAAAAGATGCATGCCCACTTGTGCACTCCCCCCACATATCTGGATGCTGGATTCCATTCCTGCTCCCCGTTGTGATCTATGAGTTCCCCTTTAAATAAAGAACCCCTTATTATGCCCTATTTGGAGCTAGTGTGGGATTATTTCATCTTGCATGTTCCCCTTCATCTGGCACATTCCCCTTCAAAGTGCCAATAGGAACCAGTCCAAATTTAAATTAGAAAACATTTTTAAAGGAGCAATATACAAACTGGCAAAAGTATCTTTCATTCTTCTACCTGTAAGGCATCTGATACTGAGTTGTGTGGCATGCAACAGCCTTTTCTAGTTTCTACTTGTTCCTTCAGAAGCCTCAGACAGCGAGTTAGCTGCCTCAGGCCCCTTCTCCTCTACTTTCTTTTGCTAACAAATGCATTCTGGCTGACCTTTTTCATACTTTTGGCATAAATTGGCATCTATTTATTAAGGATATAAAAATCATGTTATGGAAGGCACTGCTAAGCAGGCCCTCAAAAAATGCAAACAAAGGCTTGCAAGATGGCTCAGCAGGTAAAAGCATTTGCCTTCAAACCTGATATTCTGAGCCTGACCACAGGACAGACATGGTGGAAGGAAACAGACTACCACAAGTTTTCCTCTGACCTCCACAAATCTGCATATAAAAACATTTGCCCTGCCAGGCGGGCGGTGGTGGCACTCGCCTTTAATCCCAGCACTCGGGAAGCAGAGGCAGGTGGATCTCTGTGAGTTCGAGACCAGCCTGGTCTACAAGAGCTAGTTCCAGGATGTAAAGGAAAAATTTGAAGGTCAGTAAGGTTTGTTCCTCATATACACCTCAATTGTGGAAGATAAGCTGAGCCTTTGGGGGTCAAGGGTGATGGGTTTGATCAGAATTGGCAGGTTAATCCCAGCATGCCTACAACAACATGGGCAGCAGCAGCTCCTAACTATTCTGAAGTACCACAGCACGGCTGCAGAAACAAAAGATACCCTACCTCAACTGAATGGAAGGAAAGATGCACTCCCAAAGTGATTCTCTAACGTCTATATGCCCTGTGGCACATGCACACCCAAACTCACATACATACAAATAATAAGGATTTAAAAACATATACTTTACACTTATTGAGCAGATGCTGATTAGTTTTGCTTCAACTGATAAAATTATGTTCATCGAAAATCTAATAGAATATTAAGTGTCTTGGTTTTAAAATTAAGTCCCTTAGGAAAATCATTAATTTATTTAGCAAATTACTGACAATAATCAGTGGGATCTAAATAGACACAGCAAACGGAACTATTTGAAGACCTATCTTTAATGTTCCCTAGCCATGCCCAGACAAGTTAAGGCAGAAAGGGCCTGTTATAACTTTTAGATTCTCACAGGACTCCCAACAGCACACAGGAATATGCTACCAATTACCAATGACACCATCAAAATGCTTTGTAAATGTCAAATAATTTTTATTTGGGTATTCAGATGAGTATTAGAAACATGTGGTTGAGGGCAAAGACAACAAATATGTGAGAAAATAAGCATTAACCATATATCTTAGCTACTGGCAAGTGCCCCCCCCCCAAGGCCCTGGACACATAGTAGCTGCATTTAGTTGAAGAGTGGTCCTTGAAACTGGAACAGCCAGGCCTGTCACCTGGCATCAACATATTCCTGTAGAAAAATGTTCTCACTGTACCCCATTTAACCCTTAGAGTGAGTCACCAGATACTGCTAGTCCCACGTGGTTTCTTAAAAAAAAAAAAAAGTATGCTTCCAGTGATCTTCAAGAACTGGGAGATCCTGAAAGTCCTTAGGGGTTAGTCATGCTTAGGGTTTTACCGCACCTCTTCAAAGACTATAGAATTCCCATTCTCCATATCTTCATCCTAACCCCAGGACTTGGGAGAAAGCCAGCCTAGTATACATTGAGCTTCATGCTATAACATAAAACCATTTCAGGGGAAAAAAAATCCTATAATTACACCATTCATTAACTCAACAAGCATTATTAAGCACCTATTATGCCCCAGTGTGCACACTAGCCCTCTACCTTCATTAATGCTAAAGGCAGAAGGATATTATTAGGTCTTGAAGCCAGGACAAAGGGCTAACTGAGCTGTCCATTAACACAGCAAAGTGAACCTGGATGCCTCGGTTAGCTGTTTGTCCTGGGTTTGAGACCTAACAGACATTTCTAACATTAAGCCTGCATTCCTCAGAAACTACTGCCCATGCTAAGTCACCCAACTGGTACCGCCATGCTTTCAAATGTCCACCTAACTTCTGCCTAGATGGGACGAACATGGTGTCTCTCTCTGCATGTCTAGACTTCACCATGAGATCTACACACAAACAAAAGCAGCTCCTTTGCATCCCCTCGGTTAGCAGCATCACAGTTCCGCCTGCTCAGTGAGCTCACCACCTCAGAACCATCTTTTATTGGTGTCTCTGGTTTTTATTTGTGCACACTTTTGGAGAAACAAACCCTCAACCTAGCCGCACAGGTAAGAGGGAAGCAAAGGGATTATCGGCAGGACTGGAGCAGCAGCACCACGTTCACACAAAACACACACAACCAAAGGCGTGACACCAGTTTGAGAACAATGAGCAATTTTTCTGTTATCAAAGCCAAGATACTGCAAATTCCAAGTTTTCTCACAGAGCAGAACAAATGAAACTTCTTGATCACATTCTAAGAACCAGGCCCCATGCTCACAGCTTACACACACTTCCGCTAGCGTTCATTACCAATCGTTCTGAACTGGGATTAAAAGGAAATAGTCTCAGCAGGTTAAGTTATCAGATCAGGGTAAGAAGTTAATAAGCAGCAAACAGAAATTTAAATCTGAAGCTGTCACATTCCAAAGTCTATGCTATTTTAACTAACCTCAAAGCTTGTTGACATGGAAAGTCACAAATGTTGTCCTCTGGGATATAACGCAGTACTCTAGAAGAAACACTCACTCTAAGTAAATTACTAATAATGTAGCATGGCAATATGTACTCAGAACACCAAGCCCATAACCCCAAGTCACAAACTCAACATAAAATAGGCAATAAGTTCCCTGTTCATGGCTACTAATATCTCTACATCCACGTCTATTTTTTGCTTAACTCATAGGCACAAAAGAAGTAACAGTCACTATTAGATCAGCCCTCTTTACAACTTATCTTACACAAAGGAGTAGAACAACTGTGACGCCTGGACCTCAGATCTCGCTGCTTACAAAAGCTCAAGGAGAATTAAATGGATATGTCAGATCAACCCATCTAGATAACAGCAGCAGCTAGCTGTCTACAACGACTCATAGTAGTGACAGACTAGTTTTTCAGTCCCCAAGGGGCAGATATTACTATTACATTAAGATTATAATTTGTCAGACACAACTATTTCAAATTCAGGATTTGGGGACATTAAATTTCTCTAATTTCCCATAAAAATTACGATACTCCAATTAAGAATATATAAGTGCAGTAAATATGAGCTGGTTTGAATGAGATGCTCCCACTAAGTCTTGGGCACTTGAACACTTGGTTCCCAGTTGGTGGCTGTTTAGGAATGATTAGCAGGGAGGGTCTTGCTGGAGGAAGAGTATGTCACTGAGATGGGCTTTGAGGTTTCAAAAGACTCATGGTATTTTGAGTTAGTCCCTCTCTACTTCCCATCTGTGGTCCAAGATACGAGCTCTGCCCCAGGCTCCTGCCATCGTGGATTCACACCTTCTAGAGTCCTAAGCCCCAACTAAACTTTCTATAAAAGTTAGCTTGGTTGTGATGTTTTAGTACAGCAACAGAAGTTAGAATATACCACTCAAAGTCCAAAGACAGACACTGGTTAGATTCATTCTAAGTCATCATTTTCAGCCCCTTCTAGGTCTAACAAATGAGTGCACACACAGAGTAAGATAACTAGGTATAATGGCACATGCATGAACCTGGTACTCCAGAGGCCGAGACAGCAGGATCCCTTGAGTTTAGAGGGGAAAACTTATATATACAGAGTATACAGAACAGTCCCTGTCACACAGAACACACAGACCAAACTGAATAAATACTAACCATAAGTACTTCAACATTGTGTGCCAGACATGGTCCCACATGCCTGTTATCCCAACATTTGAAAGATGGAGGCAGGAGGACCAGGAATTCAAGGCGATCCTCAGCTACATAGCATATGTGGGGCCAGTCTAGGCTACATTAGCAAAAAGTAGCAAGGAAGCATAGCCAGTTCTAGTAACTCTTCATGAGACAAGCTACATATAAAGTCTATCTTTAAAACCTAAGTCCCTCACCAAATGCCACTTTACATTAAATTATGCTTCAGTTTGATATATAAAATTATATATACAGTACAGTCCTTTATACAACACTTCCAAAATGGTAAATTCATGATTAAAAAAACAAAACCAAACTAGCACTGTGAAGCACAATTTTTACAGCATAATACAACTTACCGAGTTTAAAGCAGACTTACAGTACTGTGTACCATGACATCACCCAAGCTTAGGACTGCCCTTATCCCAGAATGATTCCCTCCAGGCTGCTGCTTCTGCCCTGCCATTAGGAAACCACCAATACTGTTATTACGGATCTTTCCCACAGACATTTTTCTATAGATAATTTTCAACTATTTCACATAATGCAATACAACAGGTACTTCTTTATGTCTGGCTTCTTTCATTCAGTATGCTTCTAACATTTTTTGTTGTAGCATATATTAGAAACCTGTTCTTACAGTGGCAGAACAATTTCACTTTAGGGATATAACATATTTTATTTGTCAGTTACTAACTTTTGAGTATTTGGACTCTTTTTCAGGCTTGCTACTGTGAATGGTGTATTTTAAATGTTCCAACAAAGAATTCTTTGAACATTTTCTCATTTCTCTTGGGTAGATACATAAGAATAGAGCTACTTATTCCTAGGTAAATTTATGTTCACCTTTTAAAGAAACGCCCAGTGTCTTCCAAAATAGTTTTGTGCCACTTATGTTCCCAAGAGCAGTGTGAGAATATTCCATCTCTCCACAACACCAATACTAAGAATATAGTCTCTAACTATAGCTGTCTAGTGACGGTCTAACACTGATTGAATGTGTTGTTCCCTAACTACTAATGATGTACTCTAGATGCAAGACCTTTATCATGTTTATAACATGCAAATATCTCTCCCAAATCTGTATTCTTTATATTTAAGTATTCTCTGTAATATTAACTGTTAAGATTTAATATATTTGGATAAAATTCAATTTATAAGTTCTTTTCTTTCATGGTACATATGCTCTCAGTGTTATATCTAAAAACTCAGGCTAACTCAAGGTTGCAGAAGATTTTTTTCTATGAAATCATCTAGAAATTTCATGGATTTAGACTTCATAATTAAGCACATAATTGAGATAATTTTTGTATATTGTGTGATTTATAAACAAAAATGTTTAAGTAAATTTTTTTCCTAAGTAACCATCTGATGAGAATACTATCAGTGAACTATCCTGGCACATTCCCCAAAATAAACTAACCATAAGTGTAAAGAGTTATTTCTGATTTCTCAGGTCTGATCACTGACCTCTGTATTTGACCTTAGGCCAATCATTCTGCCCTGATTAGCAGAGCAGAGCAGTCAATGTTTAGAATGCAAAGGGCCAAGTCTCCAATTTGTTCTGCTTCTTCTTCCAAATCTTTGGGACTGGCTAATGAAAAATTTGCAGGAACTTTGTTAAAGTCTCAGTATTAATATGCAACCTTCCGGGGTGAACTAGCCAGGGCGATGCAGGAGAGCTCACCCTCGTGGTTAAGGACAAGGGAGAGCTGACAGACTGACCGACCCAGACCTAGAACCACAGCTAAGTGTTGGCCCACCCCATCTGGGATCTGCTGGAGCATGTGAAAGAACTGGTCCTGCAGACCCAAAGCTGCAGGATCTCCACAACGCAGGGCAACAGCAGGATAACAAGAGGAGTCCCAGTGAGGGTCCAGCAGCAATAGTGCAGCAGAACCCAGAGGCTCAGACCAACGACTCTGCAATGAACACTTGCAGGTAAAGATGTATAGATAAATGGGTTTACTGCACGTCACATTGCAGCTTTCATAATGAGATTTTTTTCTTTTTTTCTCTCTTAAATTTTATTTTATTTTGGAGGGACATTGCTAGGGCAGAGGGCAGATACAAAGGGACGGGAAAATGAATGGGTGGAGATCCATGATATGAAAGACACAAAGAATAAGTAAAAAAAAAAAAAGTTTAAAAAAATTCAGCCTTCTGACCTAGATACATATTCTGCTTATTTAAATCTTTATATTCTGAGCAATATCTTACACTTCGGTGTAAAAAATTAATGCTTCGTTGATTAAGCTGAACCCTAAGACTTGAGATCTTTTTGATGTTACTGCAAATGTGTTTCCTACTATTGTATGCTGACTTCCTGTTACTAGCCTGCTAATCTGGCCTCAGATTACAGCAGAGAGCAGAGCCACTGGGCTGGAACACCGCCCCACCAATCTATGGACCTTCCTACTCGCCTCCCTGTGTTCAGACTGAAGCAATGACCCCTCCAGAAGACTGTGGACAGGATCCAGACCATTCCTGCTTTCTGGAGGACATCTCTTCCTTCTTCCCCTCAGCAGTCCTAATCCTGACAACTGAAATACACATTACTTTACAATCCCCTTCTCTCTCTCTCTCACACACACACACACACACACACACACACACACACACACACACTTTATTCAGCTGCCCCTGACCTGGGTCTGTCACTCTTATGGGCACATTACTTCTCAGAAACTACCTATATGCTTCATCTCTAGTCCTTTACTTTTCAGACACTCCCTATATGCTCCATCTCTAGTCCTTTACTTTTCAGACACTCCCTATATGCTCCATCTCTAGTCCTTTGGCTGCCATTTATTTCTCAGGTCATTCAATCTGGCATTTATTGCAACTAGTCCACGAAACAAGGCTATAAAGAGTTATCAATGGCATCTAGGTTTCTAAAGCAATCCAATGGCTTCATTTCTGTTCACATTTCCCTGCCTCTCAGCCAAATGAAATCTCGGGGCAGCTGGCTCTCACCTCCTTGGAACCCTTGATGACTGTCGTGCCATCTCCACCATGACATGCACGCTGTCCCCCATCTCTCTTCACACATTCTGCCGTCCTTAGCCTTCACCCTACAGCCTCTACTTCCCAACTTAGAAATGTTCATTGCTCCTTGAGACTCAACTGTCAGGTATTTTTTTCTTTTTTTTAAGTTTTTTCTTCAATAATTTCATTAGTTACTGCTTTTAATTTGCCAACAAAGTAAAAATCTTCAACTTATCTTCCCCTCAGAGATAAATATCTTAAACTTGTAGGTCTTCCGTGGTAAAGTTCATAAGTGACACACAGGCTTCCATAAATTTAAAATGAACCAAGGAGAATTCTTCATTACTCCTTTACCAAAACAGTACTCCCTAGGACCCACTCCTCTCCCAACCATCCAATACTGACAACTCCAACAACATTCTTATGTTCTTTCTTCTCTCTCACGCTCCATATATATTTCTGTGGCTTCCTACTTTAAACTAAACAATCTCATTTAAAAGTCCACTCCTCTCTAGCTGGCTGTCTCGCTCTAATCTAAGTCACCATGAACTACTTCCTATCCACTGGCCAAACTGCTCACCTCCCCAGTTATGAGTGGTCTTAAAAAATACAATTCAGATGCTATTCCCATAAATAAAAAATTATAGATTCCTATAAGATCCCACTGCCTACAGTAAGTGGTCCTTCCTTCCTCCTCTCCGGTCCACTAATCCCCAGCTTCTCATCTGACACATTATCTCTTCACAGCCCCAGGCCCGTCATAGTTCTCTTGATACGCTGTCTCGCTCACCCCATCCCTAGCATGGCTGTCCATACCTCCTCTGGGATGTCTGTCTTCCTATCAGCGGTCCTCCAGTATCACACAGTTCTTTTCAACATTACCAGACACAAGGCACAAGGCAGAGACAACAGCTGATCCTTCACCGCCATGTACATTCCCTGGAGGTAGACAGTGACCACCACAGGGAGTAGTGTAGAAAACTGATTTGTAAAAGATGTCCCTTCAGCATTTCAAGACCATGTTATTCTACCATAAGACTTTGTTAACCTCGGGTCAAATGATCTTCCTAGGCTAGAACAGGCCAGCAACATCAAGTTAAATGCAAAATGTTGCAAAACTGTGTTTTCTAAGCAGATGTCCAGTGTGTTCACCAGACTCCCAAAGGACTAAACAACTCAAAAAATAACACTTACTAACAAAATCTGACTTCGTCCTTTAAACAGCAGACCTCAAATTAAGTAAAATTCTTGAAACAAAACAGAAAAGAGATGTATTTTTTTAAAGTCCAAGTCCTGTAATTTACCAATCTTAAAGAAGTGTGGGTGGGGCAGTAGTGGCACCTGTCTTTAATCTCAGCACTCCAAAGGCTGAGGCAGGTGGATCTCTGTGAGTTTGAGGCCAGCCTGATCTACAGAGTGAGTTCCAGAACCATCTCCAAAGCTACACAGAGAAACCCTGTCTTGACAAACAAAAACAAAACAAAACAAAACAAAACAAAAGGGCTGGAAAGATGGCTCAGCAGTTAAGAGCACTGCCTGCTCTTCCAAAGGTCCTGAGTACAATTCCCAACAACCACAGGATGGATCACAACCATCTGTAATGAGGTCTGGTGCCCTCTTCTGGCTTGCAGGCATACATACAGACAGAATATTGTATACATAATAAATTTAAAAAAAAAAAAAACCTTTTGCCAGTGTGACTTTTCAAAGAAAGAAGGAAAGAAAGAAAAAAAGAAAGGAAGGAAGGAAGGAAGGAAGGAAGGAAGGAAGGAAGAAAGAAAGAAAGAAAGAAAGAAAGAAAGAAAGAAAGAAAGAAAGAAAGAAATCTGGGCTGGGTAGTTGTGTACTCAGGAGGCAGAGGCAGGATCTCTGAGTTAGAGGCCAGCCTGTTTACAGAACAAGTTCTAGGACAGCCAGGGTTACACAAAGAAACCCTGTCTCGAAAAGAAACAAGCAAAAACAAAACAACAACAAAAACCATCAGCACAAAAAGAGAAATATGGCAGGTAATTAGCTCCCGCCAGCCTAATCTCTTCTACAGCGGTAAACAGGAAGAACTGAAAGAAGATGTATCTATCCCAGTGTCTTGGTTACTTTTCCATTGCTGTGATAAAGACCATGACCAAAAGCTCTTAAGAAAGAAAGCATTCGATTGGGGTAACAGCTTCAGAGGGTTAGAGCCCACGCCAGCAGGGCAAGGGCATGGCAGCAGGGGCAGTGAGAGCTCACATGTAATCCACAAGGAGGCGGCAGAGAGAGCACACTGGGAATGCGGTGAGTCTTCTGCACTCTCAAAGCTCATCTCCAGTGACACATCTCCCTCTAAAAATGCCACACCTCCTAAACCTTCCCAATCAAGACACCAGACAGGTGAAAGGTTGCAGAAAACGAAACATCAGAAAGGATAAAGACTAGCAGCCAGTTCAACTCTCATTCTGAAGTCCCACTGGTCAGACACCTTGAAGAACCAATACACTCTTCCCCTCAGCTGCTGCTTCTGTTAGTCAACAGAGCATTCAGAGTGCACACGAGCAGCTGATGTGCAACAACAGCAGAGCAGTGCTAGCTCCTGTTTCTTAAGGGTGTGGCTGGACGGAACAGGCCCAGTGCACAAAGACAGTTTTTTGAATCAGACTTTAGAAAACCCAACCCAGCCACTTCACGCGTGGTGATCCGGATGAAGTGATCCGCAAGGTCACAAGACTGGCTGAAGCCAGCTTCTGTTTAGTGCTCCCATACCAAGGCCCTGTTCTTTTCTACTGTGTCATAATGCTTGCAGTAAGTTCCCAAAACACTAAAATCGGGTCAAGAAGGAAGGTAAGGCTCCAAGTAGCATGATATGAGTTCCAAAAGTAAGCGTGGCACTGTATGAAGATTTCAGTGTGACCTCTTTCATAAGTAGTGAGTGAAAAATGTCTAATTAATGCAAGTGTACTTTTTATTCTTGACAAATAGTCTAGTGATTTAGAAATTACAAAACAAAAATCTCACAACTTGAGAGTTAAGTTTCTAATATCCAATGCACTTCAGATGGCTCGCTAGTGAACAGATCTGTAACTAGCTCAAGCTAACAAGACAGAACCTGGTTTACACTTCATTGTCTTCTTTCATTAAATTTATTATCTTATTCAAATATCCTACCAAGCTATTGCTCAACACAACTGATCTAAAGTGTTTCAGCCTTCTGGCTAGCGAACTTCAATAAAAAGGCAGTTAGTACCCAAAGCGTTTATCAAGAGATCACACATGCAAAGTCTGTGTAAGTTTCACATTTCCCAGAAAAAGAATTTTTTTTAAACATGAAAGCTAAGAAGACATACTGAATAATGTGGTAAATAATATACTTTTCCTATTCTTTAAAAAACAGTTTCTTGAGAAGTTAATTTTAAAGTTATAACACTGAAAATTGTCAATAGACAGCAAAACTGATGATTAAATCCTATAGGTCAGATCTGTGATTCCTGCGCTGGGACAAAACATCACAAACCTGAACCCCTAAATAGGTTTTACTCTGCAGTTCCAGCCAGCTCCAGCTATATAGGGAGACCCTGTCTCAAGAAACAAACACTTGGGTGCTGGAGAGATCAGCTGGCGGTTAAGAGCACTGGCTGTTCTTCCAGAGGCCCAGGGATCAATTCTCAGCATCTGCTTGGTGGCTCACAATAGTCTCTAACTCCAGTTCCAGGGAATCTGAGACCCTCTTCTCACCTCTATAGGCACGAAGATGCTCACAGTGCAGTCACACATGCTGACAAAACACTTTTGCACATAAAAATAAATAAACTGATATTTTAAAAAATAGATGCTAACGAGTATAATGATATACTTTAAGATGTCTGACATTGTAATAATATAAAACGGTATCTGTCTGTACCCAGAAAGCAACAAGAATCCATCTCTCTCTGAAGTGACTGTTTCAGGATATCATTATAAATTAAACTCTTTACTATGCAAAAGAAAATGTCTACATACAACTCAAAAGCAATCTGAAATCTTTACCCTGCATGAAGAAGTAGGCACAAATCAAAGTCTGCATGATTTAACGTCATTCCTCACCTGGTCTCATATCATGTGAACAGTGAAGAAGCAGCTTCAAGGTGGCAAGGGACAATGAGAAGGGGAGGACACTCACTATTTGTAAACAAGTTATTTAACTTCTCTGCCTATCAAGTTCCTAGTTAATAAATATGATATCCACTTCACAGGGCTGTGGCAAGGATCAAGTGAGTTCCTGCATTGGTAAAAGGAGCCCACTGGGCACTGAGTAAATGCAGCTCCTGCCTCCTTCAGCTCTGGGCCCTCTGTTCTTTGTTCTCTACCCTCATTTCTCCGGATGACTCAGTCCTCTCTCGTGACTTTTATTAACAAATGTTGAAAAACACTGGATCAATCAAGGTCTGCTCCCTGCCATCAACATAGGTGAGAAAGAGGCCCGAACATGTGAACAGAACCAACAGGCATCATGAATAAAATACCTGTTTCTACTCATTGCAGGTTAGCACATCCCAAAATGCCCCGTGATCACAAGGCAGTCCCTCGGCACTCCTCCTGACCTTTTCTAATTGAGTGACGTCCAAAAGTGAGGAATCCTTGCCACCATCTCTCCTATCCAAACTATGCCAAAGAGTCCACACTTAATCAAGTTAGCCTCCAGAACCCCTGTAACTCCAGCCTCATTTCCTGTCCCATGGCCAGAGTCCAAGTCAGGTCTCAAATCTCTGCAATACTGACATTTTGAAGAAGATAATTCCTGTTATACAGGTTGTCCCTTGTGCTCTGGGCTATTAAGTATTATCTCTGGCTTCTACCCACTACATGTCAGTAAAATTATTCCCTCCCCCCATTTTATAGCAATCCAAAATATCTTTAGACATTAACAAATAGCCAGAGGGAACAAAAACTACTCCCTCATACACTGTCCTCTCTCACTCTATGGGTTTTGGGTTTTTTTTTTTTTTTTTGTGGTTTTTATTGTTGTTGCTGTTTTTAACTATTTCATTACTTTAAAAATATTTTCTGGAGAGTCTGAGGCATACGCCATAACTGATCTTGGGAAGTCAGAAAACAACTTATGGGTGTCAGTTTTTTCCCTTTCCACCATGTAGGTCCTGAAGAACAAACCCAGGTCATGAGGCTTGGCATCAAATGCCATTCCCCATGGAACCATGTCACCAGCCTCCTGACCTCACGCTTTGACTGTTACTGGCCCAATTCCTCACCATTTCCTATCTCTGATACAAAATCAGCCCCCAAGATAACCAGACTCCAGCTGCTTTCCTCTGCTGTATCAGAGACAACTGCCTCCTAGAACACTGCTTCTGTGAAGCTTTTCTTTCCAACACCCTTCACAGCAAGTTCAAAGCTCCCCATCCTGCCTTGACCATCTGGACGCGATTAAATGTTGTCTGACAAGGTGCTTCACACAGTAAAGTAAGGCTACCCTTCAGAAATCCACCGCACCCTGACTTTCCACTCCACTGCTGTCACTCTGGTCTGCACGTCTACTACCCAGCACCCATACCACAGGTCTCGGCAAGAGCCGCCTTCCCTACCCTCTAACAGCTCAACTATTCAAAGCCAAAACTTTCCAAGGCCTCTCCACTGCCTACTGAAGTACATATCAAGTCTCCTGCCTTCAGTCTTTAGTGACAGGACCTCTTTCTACATCATCTCCAAATCTTACAATCTCCTAGTCCTTGAAGGCCCCACTGTGATCTGCCTTCGGTTATATTTTGCCCCTTGCTTGGAAGTCCACCTGAACTGTGCCCTATTTCCGCCTCCTTTGTGCTCGTGAACACAAAGAACCTCTCCCAGGCGTCCTCTTCTTCACACTTGAGCAGCCCTGCCTTTTAGACCCAGAGCACCTTGTGTCTCCTAGTTCCCCGCAGAACTTGCTCAGCAAAGGGTACAGAACTGCCTGTTTGTCTTGTCCCAAATACTTCTCACTAGAAAAGCAAGGCAGGGCTGTTTTCAGAAAATCTCAAAACTCCTTTCAGAGACAGAAACTCGGCCACATTCCCTTCTGTCTCACATTTCTAGGTCTTAGGCCAAATTCTAAGTATTCCAGATTGCTATTCAGTTCAGGTTAGGTATCCCTTATCAGTGATGCTTGAGACTAAAGTGTTCTGAGTTCTTTCTTTTCCCTCCAGGGTCTGGACTGTTTGTATATACACAATGAGATATCTTGCGGGTGGGATCCAAGTTTAAAGAGAGCTCATTTATGTCTCATATACACCATTTTTACAGTTTGAGAGTAAATTTAAAAAAAAAATGATAATTCATGGTGTGTGATTTTCAAACCTGTGCTACTTTGGCCTTCAAAGCTTTGAATTTAGGAGTATCACAGATGTTCTGAACAGGGAAAATCAACCTAAACATATTACTGTGAGAGTCTGGCTTCAGGGAATTCCAACAGTTTCCAACTTGTAACTGAATCTCAAATATTTAAGCTATTTAAGCTGTCTATGCACAAAGGCAATAGAAATTTATTTTCAAATGCTAATACAATTGAGTAAAACATAAAAACAAGTTGGACTTAGCTGAACATGGCTCAGCTGGAGGTTAGTGGATGCTAACTTGTGAGCCCTAAACAGTACATTTAAACAGCCGAAAGCTTTGTGCACCAACAAAATGACAAAAGTCAGGTTCTGTCAACTCCATGCTCAACCCCATGCCCCAGATATCACCCCAAATAGATTTTGGGCAGCTTCTCCTTCATTTTAAGCCCTTGAAAGTGTGTTTTGTTTCCACAAAAAGAGCAGAATCATGAATGAGCATGTTTTGACCGAACCTGGTAAGTTCTGTCCCAAGTCAGACACTAGCCCCAAATTACCACCATTAACCCATAAGCAAACTACAAGCTCTGTTTTGTGTGATCCCGGGCTAACACTGGCTCCACATTGCAAAAGGGCCAGAAAAACAAAAATAACGAATCCACAACAGAATCTACCTAGCTGCTAAAGCCTAATCATCATGTGGCCCTTTTCAGCAGCATGGATCACCACACCCCCAAGTTTTAAAAAGGTAAAACAAAATTTTTAAAAAAAGGAAAGAACTCATTCCCTAGGCACAACTTTTACATGAGGGATGTGCACATACATTTTTATACAGCATGGGATTTTTGTTAGAAGAAAAGCGACTTTCGCTCTACCACGGGCCTACAAGAACTCAAGGCTGGATAGGCAAAGTGCTCGCCCAGACTCAGGCTTCTTAACAAGAGACTACAATCAAAGCCTGGAGACTCCTGGCCCAGCCCACACCTGAAATCCCAGCAGTTGAAGGAGCAGCACGGCCCTGAGTTCAAGGCAAGCCTGAGCTACAGGGCAAGAAGCTGCCTCAAAACATTAAAAATAAAATAAAACCTCTGGCCCAATATTCTGCTCCTGCTACCTTATGCCCATGTGTCTGGAAACTCAGAGAACTGGCTTGGATCAATATTAGGATGAGAACTGAAAACGGCTCCTGCCAGGCACTTTAAATAGGCTCTTAACTACTACCAGCTATGAATCATTTAGCAGCAGCGTTAACGCTCATCACAAATATCAGATAGGAACTTCTACGAAGTTTCCCGTAAAACCAGATGACAAGGTTAAACATCCGTGCTTTCTGCTGCAGGGCAGGACTACATATTTCGATTCCAGCTGCTCAATATAGTCCAAACCAAATCCACAAGACCCACCAACCGTTCCCGAGTGCCCACTGGAAGATACTGTCCACCCGTACATCGGTGACCCATCCTACGAAAAAGTTCTTTTTCCATCTACACGCAAAGTATTAGCCAGAAGTTCAAATTTCTTAAGTCTCCCTAAGAACATAGCTTCCTTAAAAACAAAAACCAAACCAACCTGCTTCTTGGATACCTTAAGTTTAACAAACAAAACAAAACAAAAAAAGCAAGCAAACAAACAAAAAACCCTCACTTCATCGAGTCTGTTCGGCTCACTCAAGAACCCAAATGGCATTCTGCCTGCCTATACTCGTAACTTTACTATTGTGCAGGATCCGAAAAGCTGTGTGTAGACGGGAATACATTACCAGGAGCTAGGATTCACACTCATTTCACCCGAGAGCCTCCCTGGGAAGTCGCGCGCTCTCCCAGTGCACAGGCTGACCGAGGGGGGGGATGCAGGCTCAGACCCCGCAGACCCCCGTCCCCCCATCCCGGCTGAGCGACCCCTCCCCCTCCAGGAGTCCCCCACACACACACGCACCCGCACCTGCGGCCTCGGCCCGCGGCGGGGGAGCCCCCGGGGGAACCTGCCCTTCTGGAAACGTCGCCCGCGCCCGCTGCCCGAGGCCCGCGCGACCGACCCGGAGGTGGGGGGGAGGGACACGGCGGCGGTACCTGGAGGACCACGTCGTTGGGCAGCTGCGCGGCCCGGAACAGCTCGAGCACCCGCCCGTTGACCACCACCTTCTTGGTGCTCTCGATGTCGCAGTAGGAGAAGAGATCCGAGTAGTATTTCTGCTCGGCGTCGCTCAGCGTCAAGCCTTCCATCTTCGCCTCGGCCCGGCGACCGCCCCGCCCCGCATGCACCACCGGGGCGCCGGCCCCGCAACCCGGGGCGGCCGGCGGGGGACTCGTGCGCGCGGGCACGGCCTCCTCGCGGGGGGCCGCGAGCTCGCGTGGCCCTGGGGCGGCGGGCGGCGCTCGGCGGCGCGCGGCCGCGGGCTCGGCGTGGGTAAGGAGGCGGCGGCCGCGGGGCTCGGCTCGGCCGCGTCCCTCGGGCTTCCCGCCTCGGCTTCCCCTTCCGCCCACGCCCCCCCACGCCCCGCCCGCGAACTTGTGGGGCTTCGGAAGTCTAAAGTTTCGGGAGCTCGGGGCTGCGCGTGGCCGCCGCTCCGCCTCCCTCGGCCGCCATTGACTGCGCCCCGGGCCCGGCACTGACAGCGGCGGCCGCGCTCCAGACCCGGATGTGAGGCCGGGAGGAGAGAGCGCGAGAGGGAGAGGGAGAGAGAGAGAGAAACACCCACCGGGCTGGCTTGGCCGCTCCCGGGAGAGCGGGACGCAGCGCCCCCTGCTGGCCGGAGCCCCGCGGCGCGGCCGGGGGGGCCCGCGCGCCCTCCGCGAGGACCCTTAGCTAAGGGGACAACGTGGGGACCCGGCTGGCTCACTGCGGGAGGATTCAGATAGGGCTGCTGCGGGCTCGCGGGTGGCAGCTCCTGGCAGCCAGCCCTTCCTACCCGATTGTGCCTGCCGAAGAGAATGCATCGCCTTGCTGTGCTCTGGAGCTGGAAACCTTGCTCAAATGTGGACCGCTGGCTGACACTCATCAGCCTGAACCCCCACTCTAGCCCCAAGCCGTGGCCTCTGTAAAACCAAGTTTGCAAACTAGAAAGGAAAACGGTCAAAGTTTTGGTCACCAGGAGCCGGATATTGTCGATGTATATGTCATCGACTCTGGAAACCTGTGTAGGCCTTCAGCCGACCCCAGGGCCTCAAAATTGCTTCCTCTGTGAAAGTGATGGGGTTGCATTGCCTCACTCTGCGCCTGTTTTAGAAAGGGGTGCATAAACTCTCTCTAATTTTATTTTTTTTTTATTTTATTTTTTTTCGAGACAGGGTTTCTCTGTGGTTTTGAAGCCTGTCCTGGAACTAGCTCTTGTAGTAGACCAGGCTGGTCTCGAACTCACAGAGATCCGCCTGCCTCTGCCTCCCAAGTGCTGGGATTAAAGGCATACGCCACCACCGCCCGGCAATTTCTAATATTTTAAAGCTGTTTTTCGGAAGCTCTGTGAAGTCAGGCTGGACTTGAACTCTTGATCCCCCTGCATTTTTGCTTCTCTGGTGATAGAATCCCACCACCAGCCAGCCGTCTATCTTGTTAGGATTAAATATGAAGTATTTCAGAAACAGGCCAAGAAAGATTACACAGAGGACTTTTCAGGTTTGGTTTCTAGTCTCTGTTACACATGTTCCCCTGAGTGCTGACCCTACAAATAGCCCATTAAGAGGACATGATTGTAAGATTCAAAGGAGATGCCTGGGCAGTGGTGGTACACGCCTTTAATCCTAGCACTCGGGAGGCAGAGGCACAGGGATCTCTGTGAGTGTGAGGCCAGCCTGGTGGACAGAGCTTGTTCCAGGACAGCTACAGCTGTTACACAGAGAAACACTGTCTCCAAAAACTCAGTTGTTAAAGCACTGTGGAGACACAACGATCAGAAATTCAAGGTCACCTTCAGCTGCGGAGAGAACTAAAATCGAGCTGAGACCCTGTCTCACACAAACACAGCCCAGAATCCTGAAAGGGGAGCTCTGTGCTACCAGATCCTGCCATGCCTCGTTTGAAGGCCAAGTCAAACTCCCATGAAGCTGTTCACAGTCTTTATAGATGCAACTTCATGTTGATATTTTCATATTACTCTACACTTCATATAATGCCATTATTATTGTATAATTTTTAAAATATAGGTTCCATGACGGGGGATTGATTCCTTGGCCTTTTTTCCCCTGCCACCTCCCCAAGGCCTAGCAGCTCTTTGATGCCCTGGGCCTTTGTTGCTGTCTGAAAGTCTTCCCACAGGTTCACCCCTGGTTTAGCCTCCTGTTCCAAGGTCACCTTCTTGGAGAGCTGTTCCTCTCCACCTGGCCTACAGCTCTTCTACTGCACGTGCTCCTCTTATTTGAATTCTTTGTCTTTATTGCATTTTCTACCTGGCATTCAAGTGTGAATCTGTGTGTATTAACAGTTAATAATTACTGAGTACTCTTGTGGCCATTTTCCTAAAATCTTATACTGATTACCACAATAATGACAACAACCCCATGAAATAAGCTTTACAAGTATTTTTCTCCTTTGAAAAAATTAGGAAATTGAGACCAAAAAAATGGTTTTCATAACGTGTAACTTGCATTGATACTAAATATCTGGATCTAGGATTTGAAATCTACTCAACTCTAAAATCGGTACCTAAAGTCCCCTAAGTCACTAGGTCTGAATTCGCTAGAAAGTGTTTCTTCCTCACCACCCTCCCGAGGCCAGTACCTCAATCATGAGTGATCAAAGGAAGCTCAGCACTGATATGATGAACTGTCTGTTCTCTAATCTCCTATCCTTAATCTGTGCACCTCCAGCTCCATGCCTGTCTTACAATCTAAAGTAATAGCGAGATTGCTTCATACACATGTGCTAGGTTCTGAAATGTCCTTCTCAGGTCAGAATCTGTCATTTTACCCTCCCCTGCCATTCCTCAAGGAAGCCTATTACTTCCGAGTCTCTAAGATCCAACATAGTGTATCCAGAATTATACTTTGACAGGCTGGAGAGATGGCTCAGCAGTTAAGAAGACCGTTCGCAGCTCTTGCAGAGGACCCAAGTTCCATTCCCAGCACACGTCTTCCCACATCTGTTAGTCTAGTCCCTGGGATATGGTGCCCCCTTCTGGCTTCTGTGGGCACTGCACATACATGGTGCATATACGTGCATGCAGTCAAAGCACTCATACATATAAAATAAAAATAAATGAGTCAAAATTATACTTTGAAATCCAGACATGATGGTACAAACATGTAATCCCAGGTAAAAGAATTGTGAGTTCAGTCCCAGCCTGGTTTACATAATGAGATGATGTGGGATTCCCATTAATGAATAAAGAAACTGCTTTGGACCCATAACAGGACAGAACTTACCTAGGCGGTAAAACTAAACTTAATGCTGGGAGGAAAAAGGCGGAGTTAGGGAGAAGTCATATAGCCCAGTCAGAGACAGATGCCAGAACTTTAGCTGGTAAGCCACAGGCACCAGGCAATAGACAGATTAATGGAGATGGGATAAATTAATATGTAAGAGTTAGTTGGTGTGGAACAATTCTGTATCTGTCAATTATGTTTTAAATAAATGCTGATTGGTCAGTAGCCAGGCCAGAAGTGTGGGTGGGACAACCAGACAGGAAGTAGACACGGGGCAATGAGAACAGGAGAATTCTGGAAAGGAGGAAGCACATTCCTCCCGAGTCCTATCCCGACACTGAAGAAGCAGGATGTGACCTGCCCCGTTGAAAAAGGTACTGAGCCATGTGGCTAACATATACTAGAATAATGGGCTAATATAAGTTATAAGAGCTAATACAAAGCCTGAGCTAATGGGCTAATCAGTTTATAACTTATATAGACCTCTCTGTGATTTTCTTTGGGACCATAACAACTGCGTGAACCGGGCAGGACAGAAACCCGGACAACAAGCAGGCCCTCGTGTTACAGTTAGTCAATAAGAAAGTAGAGCTAATGGGCCAAGCAGTGATTTTGGAACTGAGCAGTTGGGAACTAACTAGCAGCCTCCCTACAACGATGAGACCCTGTCTCAAAAAATACACAGACAGAAACCTATACTTTGATCATATTGTCCCATTGTAGAATAAGCAGCAAGGATTCTTGTCTTCGGGAATCACAGAGTCTAGGACCTTATGATCTGACTTTGCAGACCCCTGCTTCCTCCCTACACCGTCCTTCCGATTATCTATTAGTGGATACTAATACTAAGTTAACTACAGCATGGGCTTCCTCAGGTGTGAAGTTCTCTTTCTGTGACTCTACAGTCCTGCAACGCTTTCCTAATGGAACAGGCCTTTAAGTAGGAGACTTCTCAGTGACAGCCTAGGCCCAAATGATGGCAAAGAAATACCAACCCCAGACCAGGCATTGTGGTGCGTGCACGCTGTCCCAACAGTGGAGAGGCTGAGGCATGAAGATCGTAAGTTTAAGGCCAGTCTAAGTTGTATAGAAAGGCCCTGTCTTTAGGAAGTTTCTAATAAAGCTGGAGAGACAGTTCAGCAGTGAATGTCACAGACCACTCTTGTAGAGGACATGAGTTTGAGTCCTAGCACCCTTGTTGGGCAAGTCACAACTACCTGTAACTCCAGCTCCATCTGATCTAACACCTCTAGCCCACACAGAAACCTGCACAAACATGTATACACACATATATGTAATTTAAAAATAAAACTAAAAGTAAAAACAACCACTAATACCATGAATTCTGAAGAGAAGCAACAAAGTTCACTCCCACTTTTTAATAAGAAGCGTCTGAAAGCTTCGCTTTGCCAACAGCCGCTGCCTTTGGCCCACAGACCCCTTTCTTGAGTACCTTGGACAACACTGCTCTGTGAGGTACTATTGTGGAAAGTTAGTTTCAGATGAGTTACATTTGTTTATGCTGTGGAACATTTGCTTCAATGATGCAAAGATGTGTTGCATTGTTCTATGTTGCATCTGTTTAACTCTGAAATTTGTCTAATTTGCCTGTCTAAAACATCTGATTGGTCTAATAAAGAGCCGAACAGCCAATAGCTAGGCAGGAGAGAGAAACAGGCAGGCAGAGAGATAAATAGAAGAAGAAAAGTAGGCTCCAGAGAAGAGGGAGGAGCAAGAAAAAGGGGAGAGGAGGACACCAAGGGCCAGCCATCCAACCACATAACCAGCCACGGAGTAAGAGGGAAAGAAAGATATATAGAATAAAAAAAGGTAAAAAGTCCAGAGGAAAAGTGTGGTTCAAGAGAAACGGGATAATTTTAGTTAGAAAAGCTAGATAGAAATGAGCCAAGCTAAGGCCAGGCATTCATAGGTAAGAATAAGTCTCCATGTATTTATTTGGGAGCTGGGTGCCAGCCCCTCCCCAAAAAACCAACTACAAGGTACACAGAGATGGAGTGAGAAGGGAAACTCAGGAGTATGAGGAAATTGTCATCAGGAGAAACTGTTCCCTGTCCCCACCCCTCAGCCACCACCCCATGAATCCCCAGTGGGTGATGGGCAGCTTAGCAGTTTCAGAACTAAGTGGGGGCTTTTCTCTGTATCCTTCACGTCCATGATATTTCAAGTACGAAGGGAAAGAAGTATGGTCTATACAATTTACCATGCGAGCCCTTTGAAGTCCAGTCTAATTTCTTTCTCGGGCATTTCTAGGCATATCAATTTTTAGTGACATCATCAGAGAGCTATTTTAAACAGATGGTCTATATTATATCCAGACAGATTTTAAAATGCTGGTTTTTGGAGTAAGATCAAACAGTTGGTTACTGCTAGAAAAATGTTTAGACTCTTTTAAAACTGGAAATCACTAATCATTCTTTTTCTGGTATTCTTTTTTTTTATGAAATATCTCTGTTGGGTTGTATACTCTTACAAAGAATTTCCTATTGTTCAGAAACAGTAATGTTGTTTTGTATTCCCACTAGAAATGTATATGAAATTGCGGTATTTTTCTAACATCCTCATGAATACTTCTGGAGTGAGTCTTATGGGTGAATTGTGGTGCCTCACTCTGGTTCAGACCTGCACTTTTCTAATGACCCTATGCAAATTCTCACATATTTGCTCAGCACCAGAATATCTATTTTGCCTTTGGCAAAAGCCAATGTTTAAAAAGTTTCCGCTTTTATGTTGAACTGTTTTATTTGTTATCTTGTTTGTTTATGTGTATGTGTGTACAACTGAGTGCCGGTGCCTATATGAAGGCCAGAGAAGGAATCAGATCCCCTGAGCTGCAATTACAGACAGTTACAAGTTGCCAGGTGTAGGAGCTGGGAACTGAACTCTGGTCCTCTGCAAGAGTAGTATACAATCTTTTTGTTGGTTTGTTTTTCGAAACAGGGTGTCTCTGTGTAGTCCTGGCTGTCCTGGAACTCACTATGTAGATCATGCTGGCCTCCAATCAGTGATCTGCCTCTGCCTCCACGGCGCTGGGATTAAAGGCCTGTGTGCGCCACCACCGCCCGGCACGGCTTGTATCTTTACTCCTTTAGGAATATCCTTCGCAGAACAGAACTGTACTAATAAACTTCACAGTCCTGTGACCAAGGCCCCAGCAGAAACGTCTTAAGAGGAGACTAGTTTATTTGGGCCCTGTTCAGGTGATCTGGCCCATCCTGGTAGGGGAGGTGCACGTGGTGGGCGCCAGCTGCAGCGGAAAAGCTCACAGCGTGGCTTACTCGCATCTTAGCAGCGGAGCTCAGCAGAGGTGATTCTGACTCTAAGGGAGGCAGGCTACCTCTCACCCTCAAGGTTATCACCTCCCTGCAACCCACTTCCTCCCTACCTATAGATTTCCTGACCTCCCCAAATAGTGGGGGAAACCTATTACATTCAAATTGAAACAAGAATAAATTTTGAGTGAAGTTCATAGAAAGGGTAGCCTTAGGGACACTTGAAGACTGGAACACTCCTGGGGAGAGTTTGGGTGCCCACACCTGGTCTTTTGCTTTGTGTGTGAAAGTAGATTCAAGATGATAACAAACATTAAATCTGCCCTGCGGGCAATGACCTTGGTCTGGTGAGGAGGCTGGGGACTTGGAAGGAGAAGGCTGTGAAAAGCACCTGCGAAGCCCACGGGAAGGATTGCTAGTGTGAATACTTACCAGGAAACACCCCCTGTGAGTTAGACAGAAGACAACCAGGCCAACAAAGTGACCCAGTCAGCTGATCTAAGACAGCGTTCCAACCAGCAACCAGGGTGTGGTGCGTGGTCTTAAGGAACTATTTAGCTATCGTGACTGTGCTAGGCCCCTTACCGTGTGTTTTCATTTCACAAGTCCAAATCTCTATCCTGACAATCGCAGAAACTTGGGGTGAGTTCCTGCTAATAGAGCATCTACCAGGCATTGGGGTAATGGAAGTGATTCATCTTACTAAGGTCAAACCTGTTATGTGTGGACATTTGCTTTCTTGCCCTGAGTGTCAGCAGCATCACTATCTGAGGGCTGGTATCCTGGATAACCTCACTTCAGAACAAGAGACTTGTCCTGCTGGACGGCTCAGAAGCCACATCTCTCAGAAGCTGTTGTCTTGGGGGAGTAAGAGGATAGCCTTTGAAGGGACAGACATGTATCTACTTGCACGTGATATTTTGCACAGAATGGTCTCCACGTTGCAGAAGACAGGATATACCCTAAGTTAATGACCAGATATGTTACCGTGACTCCAATTCCCCTCCCCCGCTGCACACAACCAAAGGCCTGGAAGACTGGTCCTCACTTTAGCTCCAGCATCCCACTTCTTGTCCCCAGCTACAGCAATGGGAGGCTGTGTTTGAAAAGGGGGGTGTATTGTTAGTCCCACTGAATTTCCAGCTATAAATGCTGTGCAGTCACCTAGGCTTCCTCGTGCTAACAGATGAGCAGAGAACAAAGGAATCGACATTCTGCAGGGGAATTGAACTTATTCACCAGGAGGAAATAGTACTCGCTTTTCACAGCTGAGCAAGGAAGCAATGGGTTTCACCACCAAGCAATCTATTGGGGTTTCCGTGAGTGCCCTGATAATGACATCTTGCTTGGTCAAACTCGATCCATCTCTTAAAATGTCCCCTAGTCCCATCTATGCATTCTCATAGAAAGCCTAATCTTTGCAAAAAGCTCTGCTAAGTCAACTCAGCAAGAACCCCCCTTGCCTACAGTATCTGGGCACCTTGCATCTCTGATAGTTCTTTTTCCTCCACCATCTTTCAGGTGACGCCTAAGCTCTCCCCACTGTTTTCGACAAGAAACATGGTGGGTTGATTTAGCCCTGAGATCCCCACTGAGCCTACTGTTTCCCAAGTAACTCTCCCATATCCTTACCCTACCACACTCCTGCCAGTTCATGCTCACCCATGAGCTAGTTGGGTCTAGTCTCTCTCCTCCTCTGTAGAATCTCTTTACAGAAATCTCCTGTAGCCATCATGGTAGTCCTGAATAGAGTCGGTTTTACTGTCCCCCAACAACTTTCAGTGGGTAATACTGTCTCTAATACCCCTGGTAGGTTATTTTTTCTGTTCGTTGAGAGAGGTTCTTGCTGTTATGCAGCTCACGCTCTACCTACCCCCCTCCCCACCCCACCCCCGCTCCCCACCCCATCACCTCACCACCACCCTGCCTAGTGCAGGGATTAGAGATGTGAACTGCCAAGCCCCGCCCATGTTCACCTGTAGCAATAACAGGACAGATGTGACTACCATAATCTAGAAGGACAGGGTAACAACAGATCACCTAGAGACGAGACTCGGGGCTGCCCTGAGATGTTAGCAACCTGGAGCAGCAGAGGTGTGGGTTGAGGCCATGGGAAATCCACAGTGAGACACGAGCTGCCTGGACAAGAGACAGTGAGTCACAGAAATGACCTTGAGATAAGCTGTGCTGTTGTCAGGAAAAATGTTCCTTCCACTACCTTCCCTTCCGTCAAGTTTTCCAGGAAACAAAGCCATTCAGAATCATGAGAGACTGTGTAGCTCGGTGGGGGAGCCCTTGCCTGCAGTGCAAGATGCTTCAGGTTTTATCCTCAGCACTGGCTGAGTGAGGGTAAGAGAGGAGGAGATTGGAATGGGTACCACTAGCCAGGCATTGTGGCACATGGCAGTAGTCCCAACAGTTGGGAGATGAAGTAAAATGATCGGCAGCCTAGGACTGTGTAAAGAGACATTATGACAAAAAAAAAAAAAAATAGGAAGAGGAAGAATTCAGGAGAAAGAAGAAAAGGGGGAAGAACTGAAAGCTAGTAAGAAAAGAAGGAGAGAGAGAGGAGATTAATGAATCTTGATGAGTTGCCTCCACATCAAATAAACATATGACACAAGAGGATCTGATTGACATAAGCGTGTGTGTTTGTGACTGCTGGGATAAGATCCTATGGCCCTCAGCCCTAGCAGTGATGGGACAGTAGGCATTGCCATGGGAGTGTCCTCCAGGAGGACAAAGCTTAGCTCAGGGTTGAATTGTCCAGGAATTCTCCAGAAATTGCCCATGAGAGAAGAAAGTTGCCTAAATTACAAACCCAAAGAGAGCTGACTTTCAATAATCACTCAGAGGGTTTAGGAGCCTAACATTCCCTGAAATTTTGTGAGATGCTGGGATTGGTTGATTGATTGATTGATTGATGCAGGGTGTCTCTATGTAGCGCTGGTTGGACTAGAACTTGCTCTGTAGACCACGCTGGCTTCAAATTCAGAATCTACCTGCCCCTGCCTCCCAGGTGGTGGCTTCAAGGTGTGCGCCACTAGGACCATGGTGTTTAGGAATTTCAAAGTGGCATCTGAGCTTCAGAGATCTCAGGATGGATGGAGACATCTGCAGCTTCCACCTCACACCTCCCTCCCTGCCCAGTTCTCTGCTTTCTCGACTTCCTCATGGCTGTTGGCCCTGACATTCTGGGAACTTTCCATTTCCAAGATGGCTGTCTCAGGACTTGTTTCCCGGGAACCTGACTTACACTACCTCAACACTCCTTTGTGCTTTTACTGGTTGAGTTCCTGCTGCCAGCCGCTTGGACTCATGACTGTAATCATTATGACGACAGCATTGCAGGGCGGAATATTACATCAACAAATGAATGTACCTGGCTCTGCTGGAGAAGCTGCTGCTGCTGCTGCTGAGTCAGACTTTATGCAGGGTTACAGGTTTGAGAGCCAAAGCTGCAGAGCTGAGCCCAGCTGCTCAGGTGAAAGGGCAGAGTCAGGGCTGGACAGTGAGGAGACAGGGGATGACATGCCCAGAAGGGTAAACAGGATAGACAGCTAGCGTCAACAGCAGACGCCAAGCTAAAGGCCCTGCGGCAGTCAGCTCCTTGGGCCCTTCACTCACACACACACACACACCAGGTGGTGTAGACGTCAGGTTGCTGGGGTCATCACCATGATGACCTGAGATAGGAGACTCAGGGTGCACAAGAAGTTAGGGACGGGCCCCGGCAAGCCCAACAGCTGTCTGGGCGGCACTCATGATGTCAGTGATGTTCCACAGATCAAAGGCGGGGTGCTAGATGACCTTTAGGTAAGTATGTGAGTGTGAGGTTCAGCATTGGGAAGAAGTCCTCCCGTGCACCAGGAGGAAAAAAGTCCCCCCCGCCCACAATCATTCTCTTTGTACTGTAGCCACTTGTTTTATTATTTTTAAAATCACATTTATTTGGGGGGGGGGAGGTCATGTCCCAGGACATGTTGTGTGACACCGTCCCTGGGGGAGATTGGAACAAACATCTCACCCTAGATCTAAGGGAAGTGATGACAGAACAAAGTAACAGTAAAAGCCAATTCCAGCTAGGTAGACCAAGGAGTTTTATTGGTGTTACAGGAACATGGGTGAGCGGTTCCTTATGGAACAGAAATGACCCAGTGATGGAAACCTGGGCCAGCTGCACAACTCGCAGGCAGCCCCATAGGTTGGAGAGCACCCTTTGGCTGGAGAGCTCTGTTGGTCTGAGCCTCTTTTTCAGGCAGCTTGGTGGGGTTCTACTTCTTCTAGGTAGCTCAGCTTATCTGAGAGCATCTCCCAGCCATCTCTAGGGCTTATCTGTGCTTGGGGAGAGAAGGGCCTAGAGGAGTGGTTCTCAACCTGTGGGTTGCAACCCCTTCTGGGGTCAAATGACCCTTTCATAGGGGTCACCTAAGACCATCAGAAAACACAGATGTTTACATTACAGTTTATAAAATTACAGTTGTGAAGTTGCAATGAAAATAACTTTATGATTGGGGGTCACCACAACATGAGGAACTGTATTAAAGGGTCTGCATTGGGAAGGTTAAGAACCACTGGCCTAGAGAATCTGGTCAGTTTCAGGGGCTTAATGAAGCCCTAGAGTTGCTTACTCCATGAGCTTAGCAAGTTTCCTGGTAAACCTCCTGTGTGTTAAGGAGCTCCCTGCTTAGAGCATACTACTTTACCTCCCTCTAAAATCCTGTCTTAATGTATTCTGTCTCTCTCTCTCTCTCTCTCTCTCTCTCTCTCACACACACACACACACACACACACACACACACAGCCTTCTAACATCCCTTCAAGATGGAAGGTTTCTTTTTGTTGTTGTTTTGTTCTTGTTTGTTTGTTTTAGGTGGAAGGGTTCTATCTCTAAAGAAACTGCTCTATGATAGTGCCTATGGAGGCCGAAGGACACTGTGTAAGGGTCAGTTCTCTTTCCATCCTGTAGGTTTCAGGTTGTCAGGCGGTGGCAAGCACTTTTATGGGCTAAGCCATCTCGCTCATGCCTGTTCTGTTATTATTTAAAGGCACACAATCTTTGATGCTTGGAAGGACTCTGGCTAAGCACTCTACTTCTGGCGTCCTCAGGCACCATTCCTCATTGCCCATTAGACATGCTATTGAGCCCACAAACCAGAACTATTTCATTAGGTGTCCACGGTTTTAGCGCTGCAGCTGAGGGGGGCACGTCTCTTCCTCTGTCCAGGGTGTCTGATAAGTAGTTCTTGGTCCTGTTTTACCCACCCCCTATAACAGGTTTGTGTGCTTCTACAGCCCCAAATTGCCCTGATGAATTTATAGGGAAGAGTCATTTATCATCTGTGCCCCTGGAGGGGTCCCAGGCAGATGGTGTGACCACATGTTCACCAATTGCGGTGTCATCCTGTGTCCTCAAAGTAGAGTCACAGGCTGCTTGGAAAACAGAGTCTCTCAAGCCAAGTCGCAGTCTGAAAAATCACAGTTTCGCAGTCTGAAAAATCACAGTTTCACACGCTGTGGAGTACCTTAGGGCAGGGCCCAGCCTTATCTCAGTAAGTTGGAATTTACAGTTTCTCACAATATGGAGTGCCTTAGGGCAGGACCCAGCCTTATCTCAATAAGTTGCAGGTAATTTAGTCACGGGTTTACGGAGAGAGAGTAGGAGTTTGGAAAAATAACATGGTATCCATGCACCTGGCACATTACATATTCAATGTATAGTTTCTGTTTGATGTAAAGTTTGAAATAGGATATAGTTGACTGGTTGTTATACGAATGCCTGGCTTTTATTTTTGAAAAATATGTTATTTTTTGCAAAAAATATACTCACTTATGAAAATTCAAAATAATTCAGACATAAATAAGGAAAAATCAAGTTGTCTGGAATCCTGCAATTTACAGACACCAATTAGCATTGCAGTGAATATTCTTGGCAGGATTTGGTTAGCATACACAAAATATGTTAGGCATATAACATCAAATAAAAAAATCCATTATATCTGTATGGACTTATACATGTACATATCACTATGTATTACATAATCAGACTGAATAAATGGATGCATTATATATTACAAGATGTAGTAACAGGTAACAGAATATCATAATGTATTCATTTATTTAATGTATGTTTACTTCTTTCTAATCTCTTTTGTAGTGTGTCCTATTTGATTAGCTATAGATTGTAAGTATAAATTCTGTTTTTAAACTTGATATAAATAATTCGTTCCTTCTTTTGAAGTCATCCATATAAACAATATGATTAGGATAATAATAAAAACCTGTATCCACCAGAAGACACGAGGTGGCCTTATACTGCCAATTGGATTTATTTTCAATTTATTTACTCAAATAGGAAACAGTCATGAAATGACTACGTTTGGCTACTGCAGCTGTAAGCCTGTGAGGCTGAAACCATCAGGTAAATTTAGGGTCTCATATTTGCATTGTGCTCATCAGGAACAAAGGTGTGGAAACCTTCACATAGCTTAATAGTAAATAAATCAGTAAAATAAATCAACTTTGTGGAAACAGTTCTTGTGAGATTAACCATCTTTTTAATCTTTAAAATAAAAGACAAACCGACATATATCTATTGGTTGCCTAGTCCATACAAGGCAGTTTTTCCTTTCGTTTCTTTTCTAAATATTCTCACTTTAGTGTGTTTTGGGGTGAGTCTGAATTTTTGACATGGAGAAAAGATCATTTCTTTTCTCTTTGTTCTATAGAGGAAAAGTACTTTTGTGGTACTTAAGGGTCTTTTCATGGAACTTGTTTTCGGTTTATTCCTATGGCAGGCTTTGCTCCTGTCAGGATTGCCATATCTGGGGATGCTTAGGGTTTGATTCTGTGCAAGGTTAGAGATTAAATATATGGAAATTAAAGGGAGTGTACATCTCTGTGGCTGTAGCGATGGAAAGCAGCGGGTTGAAACGAAAACACAGCAGTCTCACCCTGAAGTCACACCCATCTGGATTTGAAACTCAATTCTGGGAGTTTTTAACCAAGCAGCCTAATGTGATTTTAACCTCTCTCAGCCTCACTATCTTTCATCATGAAAGGGGATACTGCATTTGGTCTAAGAGTTAGATAGAACTGATGTATGCCACAGGTTGTTATATATAAATGGTGTTTATATAGCAGCTTTATCAAAGACAAACACCGATTGTAATAGGGATTCTTCAACTTGCTTTTTATTAAAATAATTCAAACAACCAGGGAGGAGATCCATCATCAGAACATAAATAATTGTTTACAGTATGCATTATCACCTATAATATCTATTTCTTCCATGCCACTAAGTTATTGCTATTCTATAAATCCTTTGATTAATTAAAACTGGACCATAGCTAGTAAATTGGGAACTAGTATTCTATCCAGGAAGCATTTAGTCATTAAAACCACCTACTATTTAAATATTATTATTGTTCTTGTTGTTTTGGTATATTTGCATAATATAGTAGAATCAAATGTTTATTTCCTATCATCTATGTAATTAATTTTTATTTTTGATACTTTGTGTGGGGGAGGAGAGGAAGAGAGAGGTATATAGGTAGATGCAGCCACAGCAGGTGTTTGGAATTAGAGTTCGTTCTGTCCTACTATGAGGGTTCAGGGGATTGAACTCATCAGGCTTGGATACAATTTCTTTCACCTACTGAGCCAGCCCAGAATCAAATATTTTAATTCGAGTATTATTTTCTCAGCTGTAGCATAGGAGCTCAACTTCTTTTGATCAGCCACGTCTCCAGAGCTTTCTGTTAAAGTGTAATTATTAAAGTAATTCAGTTTCTTGCATTATAGTTTCAGCCTTTCATGTTTCTTCTTCTCTTCCTTGTTCTTCCTGGGACCACATGTGAACAGTGAGCAGAAATCAGTTCACACGATTTTCAAGGTATGAAGGCGAGGGGGCCTCAAATCCGCAGGCAAGAGTCCCTGTTCTGCCTCTGGCTCCAGGGCACAGGGACCGGTGTAACCTGATTCCCAAGCTTCAGGTGAGGTGACCCAGAGTTGGCTGGTTCAGTCTGGCTTTTGAGAACATCAAGCTGACTGGCGTCACCAAAGGACTAGCAGACTGACCTCCAAATAGCAGTCTTTTTGCTCTACCAATCTTTTCATTTGTGAGTTTTATTGGCCTGTTTGGGAGTTCAGGAAGGTGATTTCTTAAAGAGGGAACTTGGTTAGCTATTGCTGTATGACAAATTGCCTCCAAATCCTCCAACATAAAGCATGCTTCTTTGGGTCGGAGGTTTGAGAAGAACCTGTCTTGGCAGTTATCTTTTGCAGTGTCTCTTCTGTGGTCACCCCAAGGCTCATGTGGGTGAACAGGATAGCTTGCTCCTGTGAGTGGCGCCAACTATCACTGGGTGTGATCCAGGAGCTCAGCTGGAGTGCCTCGTACCTGTCCAAGCGCTGGGGCTTCTTACGGCTGAGTTGGTGGGATTTTAAGAGAAAGTTATCTAAAGGACAAGTTCCTAAGAGATGCGGGCAGGCCACAGCATCATCTTGTCACATTCCATCTATTAGGTGAGTCATGAAGACCAGCCTAGATTTAATTAGAGGAAAATCATATATCACTCTTAATGGGAGGGGCCGCTGTTTTTTTTATTATGATGCATATGCCAAGTAAGATATCGTCCTCTGAAACCATTTATACCATAACTGATTCCCCATCTGACTACCAAGGTGTGCACCTTCACAGACTTTAATGATCTAGAATATCCGTACATCCGAGAGAAAGGGACATCCAAGAGAAAGGGACATGGCTCTCAGCAGAGAGTAGAGGGAAGGCATTTGCAGCAAGGAACTGAGCCAAAGAAGTTAGCTTCAAACCTGCCTGGGCTGAGATCCTAGCTGACCTCCCTGTTACCTGCCTTTCCCCATATCCTTTTATCTGTGCTTACCACACATCTGAGGCCACCAGCATCTCTTCAGTTCCCACGGAAGGCATTACATAGTCTAGTAAGCTGCAGAAGTGCAATTGCTCTTTTGTCTATTTGCCACTCTTCTACCGAGTTGCATTCTGCTTTTTTTTAATTTTTTTTTTTTTTTGAGACAGGGTTTTTCTCCCAGAACTAACTTTTGTAGACCAGGCAAGCCTCAAACTCACAGAGATCCACCTGCCTCTGCCTCCAGAGTGCTGAGATTAAAGACTTGCCACCACCCAGCTCTCTTTGGTTTTTTGTTTGTTTGTTTTGTTTTGTTTTGTTTTGTTTTTATCTCAGTGTTAGACCTCCAAACCTATTGTTCTACACTTCTTATCCTATGAGGTTTGGCCATCCTGCCTGATTACTTGTCCTGCTCCTGCAGCCTCAGGATCTCCTGCTCTACGTGACTCTCCAGCCTGACTCCTGCCCTGTGGGTAGTACCCTGATTAAGCTGCCTTCTCCCTTCCCTCCCCAAAGGCAAGAGAAAGAGTTGGACTTGTCTCTGAGCTTCCAGACAAAGTCTGTGTCATCCGTTTTACTGCCTATGAACCAGTTAAGTCTAGTGTGGGGTTTACCTGTCAAGTCTCTTTAGGTTACCATGCAAATTACTTTACCAAACCATACTAGTTTTCTGGAAATTTCAGAGGGTAATTGGTGTGCTCTCCTCTGAAGGTAGTAAACAATCTCTGAGTAACCACTGTGGCAGGGAACAATGAGAGGTCAGAAGCGTGGGTGTAAGGCACACCCTCCCTTACCTGTTGTCTTAACACACCTAATATGGATTAGAAGAGTCCCTGTTACAGCTCCTGGGATGTCTCATCAACTAGTAGAAAGAAAGCCCGGAGAACTTGTCTGTATATACCCACACAAAAGCAGCTTAGAGATTAATTATGATACAGCAAAATCAGAAGTTCCTGGAACAGCATATATATCCTCCTGGATCCCTACAAGATGCAAAGGACACTGCACCTACTTTCTTATCTTGGGCACGGGTTGCAACACATCCATACTATCACCAATTTCAGAAGTGCTGGCCTGGCTTCACATCAGATGGAATGACTCCCAAGGACTGGACACACAGCTCTGTCATTTAGCCACAGAGTGCAGAATAATAATGGTTACGGTCCACTGAATATTGCTTTGAAAGGCTAAGTGCATTTAAACCTTATTGTTATTCTTCCTTTACTTATGAGGTGAGGCATTCGAGACTTGCAGAAACTGAGCCCAAGGATGCACGCTAAGTGGTAAAGCCGGGGTTCTCACCACTGCTTTGGGGGGACCTAATAATGAGATTTAATGTTTCCACCAGTGTTGGGCAAGGGCAGCAGTGGTACCACACACAGTGGACTCAGCTCTTCTGCATCAGTTCACAACCAAGAAAATGTCCCCCCAAGGGTGACTAAAGGGCAGTCTGATGGAGGTGATTCCACAACTGAGAATTCTTCTCCCATTGTGTCCAATTGACAGCTGACACTAACTATGATGTTGACCTGCTAAGGTCTAGCTCTACCTAATAGAAATTTCCCCAGCAGAGGGAATAACTCTATATCCTAGACATAAATCCTGCTAGAGCAAAAGGTAGCCTGTGGAGTTCATAGCAGGGAATCAGTAAATATTTGCTTAATAAGTACTAGTTTTATGACTATAATTATGACTGATAAGCAAAATTATTTGAAATGACCTAGTAGTAGCATCAAATCTTAGCACTATTCCAACAACCCATTCATCTTCTTTCACTGCCGTCATAAGTTTTGAGCTCTATTTATGCGACAGCAATTAGATCACTGCAAGGAAAATTGCACATTGTTTTGTCTTGAGCTCTGTGATTACCAAATCTACTTTTGTGAAACCAGCCTGATTTTACACATGCAGCAATACTGCCAGTAAATTACAGATGTGCTTATGTGAACAACTCATCACATTTTTCTTATAGTTAAATTGCTTTTTTTCTTACTTTTTTTTTTTTTAAAAAAAAAAACCAACTCTTTTTAGACAGGGTCCTTTGTGGCCCTGGCTGGCTGAAAATTCACTGCTGGCTTAGGCTGACCTTGAACTCCTGATCCTCCTGCCCCCACCTCCCAAATGCTACGATTACAGATGTGCTCCATCTTCTTGCCCAGTATACAGTTGTATTTCTGAATGTATACTGATACTGAGGTTTTGGAGACAATCTTCTGTAGGAATGGTTAACATGAACCTTATTTGTAGATGAAGGAGCATTCTGAAGCCACCTGACTTCTCAAAAGAGAAGCCTATCTAGAACGATCGGGACGTTTGCGCTGTAAAAACATCAACTTGTGTACAATATAGTAGGATACTTTGTTTTAAAGCTAAATCTTTCAGCGAAGCCAGAAATAGAAGCACATGCTTATAAATCCAGCTCTTTAGAAGGTTGGGGTAGGAGGACGAAGAGTTCAAGACTACCCTGCGCTACACAGCAAGTTGAAGGCCCACCTAGGACACTGAGTAATTTCTGTCCTAAAGCAAAAATTGCAAAAGACTGCAGAAATGCAGTTCAGTGTAAGGTGCTTGCGTCATACTTGCAAGGATTCTGGATACAATCTCTAGCACCACTTAAGAAATTTCTATGCTAAACCTGTTAAATTCAATTGACTTCTTAGCCCTCAAGGAAGAGAGTAAACTATCTTAGGGAAAGTTTGGCAATGAAACCATCTTCTTAAGAAACCAGTGAGTGGACCTTATGTAATCTCAGGTCAGTGGAGGCTGCAACAGGAGGATTGGGAATTTCAAGCCATTCCGGGCCATATAGCAAAGTTTCAGGACAACCTGAGCTGAGTGACACCTTCTTTAAAAGTCAGAAAAGAACCAGCTGGACAGTGGTAGCACAAGCCATTAATCCCATCACTCAAGATGCAGAGGCAGGTGGAGCCCTGTGAGTTAAAGGACAGCCTGGTCTACGGAGGGAGTGAGCGAGTTCCAGGACAGCTAGGGCTACACAGAAAAATCCTATCTTGAAAAACTGGACCAAACCAACCAAACAAACAAACAATAAGAACCGGAAAGAGGCTGGAATTATGACTAGAAAAAAACAGTCTGGAATTCTTATGGCTTGAACAATTTTAATCAACATTGCTAAGGCTAAGAGAGAAAAACATGTCCAGGCTGTTTATCTGAAGCTGGCCTTGAAATGCTTGTGCAGCCTCCTGGCTTTGGATTCCCTCACATATTTTTGTGTTTTCAGTCTTTGATTATAGGGGAGAAAATGACTTCAAAGACTGTATTTATTGTCATGGGTAGATTCTTAAAAATCTTTATTAAGAAAACATCAAGCTGTAATTTTGCTGTTTTTTTTTTCCCAAAGGTTCTATCAGGAGAAGTGGAGAAGTTCCTTCAGAAAGCATTGACATGTATATATTATGACACTTATTAATAACTGAGAGTTCAATAGCAAGTTTCTTGAAGAATTTTACATACAATTAAACTTAACATTCATGTCACATTGTAAATGATTATAGTAATGAAATTTTCATCACTGTAAGTACTCGCCACTTTAGCCCCTTAAAATACATTCAGTTAATTTTTACATATTTAGGTGGATTATTTCAATTAAATATATTGTAGAGGCAGCAAGGGCCATGACATTAGATGTTAATCTTACAATAAAAGGACAGTGGAAGTTAAATACAACGTTCAATAGTATAAAGAATTGTAAATGCTCAGTCATACTGTATTAGGGTTCTTTAGAGTAGCGGTTCTTAATCTGTGTGTCATGGACCTCTTTGGGGGTCTAAAGACCCTTTCACAGGGGTCACATATCCGATATCGTGCATATCAGATATTTACATTATGATTTATTATATTAGCAAAATTACAGCTGTGAAGTAGCAATGAAAATGATTTTATGGTTGGGGTCACCACAACCTGAGAAACTTTATTAAAGGTCACAGCATTAGGAAGATTGACAACCATGGCTCTAGAGAAACAGAACTTATATATTCATATATTCATATTATCATTATATATGAATACTCATATGAATATATATGGGGGGATTTATTAGAATGGCTTAAAGGCTATCCCAACAATCTGTGGGACAATGGTCTGTACCTTGTCGCTTATATTTTAAGTAAATGCTGATTGGCCAGTAGCCAGACCGGAAGTAGAGGTGGGGCAATGAGAATTCTGGAAAGAGGAAAGTTTCAGTCTGCAGTCATCACCCAGACACAGAGGGAGTCAGACACAGAGCAAGCAAGATGTGACTGCCTCGCTGAAAAATGTACCAAGCCACGTGGCTAACACAGATAAGTATTATGGGCTAATATAAATTATAAGAGTTAATAAGAAGCCTGAGCTAATAGGCCAACTTGTTTATAATTAATGTAGACCTCTGTGTGATTCTTTGGGACTTAATGGCTGCAAGACCAGGCGGGACAGAAACTTCAGTCAACAGTTATCTACCCATGGAAGGTCCAAGAATCTAGTAGCTCAGTCCACAAGATTGGATGTCTCAGTTGGTTTTCAATATATACCAGAATCCCAAAGAAGGAGGCTCTGATGCCAGTGAAGGGACGGCAAAGAGCAAAAGCTTCCTTCTTCCATGCCCTTTATATAGGCTGCTACCAGAAGGTGTGGCCCAGATTAAAGGTGGATCTTTCCACCCCAAAAGATCTGGATTAAAAGTGTGTCTTCCCACTTCAAATGATTTAATAAAGAAAAAAAAAAACACACTTGGGAGATGTGGTATGTCTTTCTGTTTTTGTGTTGTTTTTATTGGTTGATGAATAAAATTGTTTTGGTCAATGGCTTAGCAGAGTAAAGTCAGACAGGAAATCTAGATACAGAGAGAGAGTAGACAGAGTCAAAGCTGCTGAAGGAGAAAGATGCCAGAACATTATCAGTAAGCCACAGCCTCATGGGTGGTGATACATAAATTACTATAAATGAGTTAATTTAAGATGTAAAAGCTAGATAGGAATATGCCTGAGCCATTGGCCAAACAGTGTTGTAATTATATAGTCTCTGTGTGATTATTTGGGTCTGGACGGCCAGGAAACTAAAACAAAGTCTCCACTTACACTTGGATTTTAGTTAATTTCATATGTAATAAAGTTGGCAACTAAGAATAGCCATCACACATACAAATTGTTGTTGTTGTTTGTTTGTTTCTTTGTTTTTGAGACAGATTCTTACTGTGAAGTTCTGACTGTTTTGGAACTCACTTTTTAGACCAGGCTGGCCTTGAACTCATGGGGATTCACCTGTTTCTGTTTCTCAAGTACTGGATTTAAAGGCATGCACCACTATGCCCCTTGTATACCAAAAATTTAAATATTTTTTCTTCTGTAGTTTATAATTAATGTAGACCTCTGTGTGATTCTCTGGGACTTAATAGAAGTCTATTTAAATTGTCTACTGATAAGATGACTCAGCAGGAATTTTACCGCTGACAAGATGACTCAGCAGGTCAAGGCACTTCCTGCCAATCCCTGGGGACCCGCTTAGTGAAGGAAAGGACTAACTTCTGCCAAGTACCCTTTGATCTTCACATGTGGACTGTGGCATAGGCTCATGTATGTGCACGAAACACACAAATAAATATAACTTGAAAGATTTTTAAAAAGGAAACTTGTTTAATTTTAGTGAAAATTTAAAAATATATTCTGTGTAAAATGGCAATTATACATCTAATTTTTAATTTTAAGTAGCCTGAAGGAGGTAGTTCAAGAGGTTAGATAGCCAATATTTGATCTGTTTAACTAAGCAGTTATTGAGTGCTCATTCTCAGCCAAGCATGGTGCCAAACTTTGCAAAGAATATTGAGATCGTGTCTACCCTCAAACCTTTGTAGTCTACTAAGTAGAAATTGCTATGATACAGTCTCTAACACAAAGTTAGTTAAACTTTGTTTTAAACAACAAATAGGCCAGGCATGGTGGAAAATGCCTATAACCCAACCACTCACAGATCAGAGGCAGAAGGATCCTGACTTCCTGGTTGGCATAGACTACGGGGGAGTTTGTGTCTCAAAGAATCAAAACACAAACCAGATGGTATGGTATGGACCTCTGTCCTCCAGAGTATCATCATGGTTCAGATCCCTGAGAAGAGAAGCTGCCATAACTACTGGACTGATGGTCTAGGTGGTGGAGAGAGACAAAGAAAAAAAAGAAATGTTTCAAGTTCAACCAGTTCCCCACCCACCCCCTTTTTTGTTTTTGTTTTGTTTGTTTTGTTTTTGTTTTTGAGGCAGTATTTTTCTGAGTAGCCCTGGCTGTTCTGGAACTCACTATATAGACCAGGCTGTCCTCAAACTCAGAGATCTGCCTGCCTCTGCCGCCTGAGTGCTGGGATTATAGGTGTGCGCCAGCACTGTCTTCTGGCTTTAGGTTCCCCTTCTCAGCGGAGCATATTAAGGATGCTTGGATTTCGGACCAGGAAGCTAAGCTCCTCTGTACAACAGAGGAGGGACCTGGCAGCTCCTGTACTCAGTCAGGCCTTGAGAATAGACAGAGGGCTAGGAGAGGTGGTGCGGGGGAGAGGGACTCAGGAGACCTCATTGGAGGGAGGAGGGAGGAGGGTAGTGAAATAAGAAACAGACAGAGGGAGGCATGTTGGATGAGGGCATTTCTTATTCCTTTATGTTTCTTCTGTTCCAGTGTAAATTACTATTGTTCTTTCATTTTGTGTGTGTGTGTGAGTATACGTGCATGTGTTCATATTGTATACATGTGTATATGTGTGGCAGTGGATGTGGAAACCAAAAGATAACCTCTGTGCCATTCCTCAGATACCATCCACCCTTTTATGAGACAAGGTTCTCTCTGGCTCAGAGCCCACTAACTAGGTTACATTGAATGAGCGGTGTTTTTCACGCCTGTTGTCCAGTGACCCACCAGATACTTCCATGGGCTCAGGTGAAGCATTGGCGGTTTTGATAAGCATGACCTTAAAAAAAAAAAAGTAATCCAGACAAATGTTATCAACTTCCCCACACGCGAGCGGTGCTATTTACCAGAAAGCTAGTGGTAGACTAACCCTGTATCACTCAGCTGCCTGACTGCCAAAATCAGTGATCTTAAAAGTCAGCAAAATGTAAGCAAAGTTAGAGTTTATTTAGATTTTCTCTCAGTCCTAGTAACTTTTCCAAGAACACATATTATCAAGCCTGGAGGCAGCCTGAGTGTCTGGGTCTCTTCTGCTTCACAGAGACACAGGGAGCTCAACACCAGAGCTGGCACGAAGCTAGTTTTGGATTTCAGTTGGCGAAGACCTAGTGGGAGGCAAGGACTCCTGAGGCAGAGGGAACAATCTGAGCAAAGGCAAGAAAGTGTTCAATAAACATTTACAGAATGAAAATGACCTCCACCCCACCCCGACACTAGATTCTGAGCCAGACTCAAGGACAGAATGTGCTCGTCACTGTGACAGATCTGTGGCTCTCGCAGATGGCACTGGAGGGTGAAGAATCTGGACAGGAGTGGGGGCCAAGCTGCAGAAGGTTTGAAAAGGCACAGTGGAAACTTTGCACATTCTTTAACAGAGATGAGCTGCTGAAGACTTTGAGTGGGGGTTTTACATGCTAAAAACTGTACTTCTTGCTGAAGTCCATGGGAGTCTGGTGCCGGAAGGCACAGAGCATCTCGAACACAACCTAACACGGACTCACACTCTTTTCCTGTGTCTGAAATTCTGTATTGCTGACACAAGATTCCCATGCCATCCTAGCTTACTTCCTATTGCTGTGATGAATACTGTGACCAAAAGCAACTTGGTCTCACTCTTCCAGTCCATTATGATGGGAAATCAGAACCAGCATTCCAGGAAGGAGCCTGGAGGCATGAACTGCAGAAGCCATGGCAGACTATTGCTTACTGGCTTGCTCCCCATGACTTGTTCAGCCTGATTTCTTCCATCACCTGAGACTACCTACCTTCCCAGGAGTAAAACAGTCTACAGTGGGCTAGACTTTTCTTCATCGATCATTAATCAGGAAGATGGCCCCAGTCTTGCCCAAAGACCAATCTGATGGAGGCATTTTCTCCACTGTGGTTCCCTCTTCCCAGATGACTCTAGTTTGTGTCAAGTTGAAAAACAATAACAAGAAACTAACCAGGACACATACATCAGGTTGGGGAGGGCTCGGGGGTCTGATGTCTGCAGCTATGAATTTCCTTCGTTTAGGACCTCAGGGTAGGAAAGGGCCAGCGAAGGCAAGGCAGGCAGGAAGGTAGAGTGATGGAATCCTGAAGCAAGGAGGTTGCTCTTTGTCTCTCAGCTCCATCTGCAGGCCGTCTCTCATCATCACAGACAGGATCCCTGTGCACAGGCGCTTTCTTCACTCCTCAGTTCCCTATCTGCCAGCAACAGCAAGCCTACCTGTGTTTCCCGGGGGCTTATCCTTTCTGGGATTTTATACAAATAGAATTACACGTGCGTATCCGTTTGTTCCTAGGTTTTCTCCCCTCACTGAGCACAGTGTTTTCAGATTCGCCCACCCTGTAGCATGAACCTCATTCTTTTACATGTGAACAACAGTCTACTGCATCTGTTGTACCATGCTGTGGGTATGTGGTCACGGCCGCATTGTTCCCAACTTTTGGCTATTATGGGTAATGCTGTTATGACAATTTATGTATGGGTTTTTACATATGCATATACTTGTAATACTTTCAAGTATGTAGGAATAGTAATGTCAAAAAGTATGTTTTAATAAACATACCTTTCTACTTCTTATCAGCAATGTGTAGGTGTCCAACTTCCCTACAACCCCACAAATACCTGTTATTTATTTATAAAGTAATCTTACTGCTGGATATGAAGATGTATTGTATAGTTTGGTTTTGGTTTGGGTGGAGGTGTTTGAATCCATGGCCTGTGTATGCCTCTGAGATACACTCTTAGCTTCTTTAGTCCTCTCTCTCTCTCTCTCTCTCTCTCTCTCTCTCTCTCTCTCTCTCTCTCTCTCTGTGTGTGTGTGTTTGACACAGAGTCTCACGTGACTCAGGAGGATTTCCAAATCTCTATGCAGTTGATGGCCTCGAACATGTAAAATTTCGGATTCCAGTTCCTATCAGCTGGGGTTCTAGGCTTGCACCACCACACCTGGTGAGAGAGAATCCCTCTTCCCAGATGACTCTAAGTTGTGCCAAGCTGACAAAAAAACTAGACAGCCCAGTGGCTATTTACCAAAAGCAACTTGCAGGTTCAATGTGATCTTTATCAAAATTAGATTCATCTTATAACTTGAAAGAAAAAACAGTCCTAAAATGCATATGGAAGCACAAAGACCTTGAATAGCCAAAGAATTCCTAAGCAGAAAGAGCAATGGCCTGGGTACATGATTTCAAATTATACTAGAGAATCTTATCATAGTGAAGCAAAAGACAATCAAACAGCCCAGCATGACACAAAGCAGCAAGAGATCAATGGAATAGGATACCCAGAAGAAAATCAGTGCTGTAAAAAAAGTGTTAAAACCACATGCTGGCAAAAAGACAGACACTTTAACAAATGGTGCCAGGAAAATGACATTCCCACATGCAGAAAGGTAAAATTAGATCTGTGCTTCTTACTCTGCTTAAAATCAACTCAAGGGTCTGGAGAGAGCTCAGCGGTTAAGAACACTAGCTGCTCTTTGAGAGGACCCAGGTTCAATTCCCAGCGGCCACACAGCAGCTCACAAATTGTCTGCAACTCTAGTTCCCAGGGATCTGATGTCTTCACACCAATGCACGCAAAATAAAGTTAAAATAAGTTATTAAAGAATCAACTCAAAGTAGATCAAAGATCTTACTGTAAAACCTCAAACTCTAAACTGCCAGGGGACAACAGGCAGGAACCTTTCAGGTTATGAGCATAGGCAAGGGCTTTCTGAGACAGACTATAATAGCTCAGGAAACAACAGCAAGAATTGACAAGCGGGGTGGCATGGGAGTAGAAAACTTCCACCCAGCAAAGGAAACAGCAGACAGAGTAAACTGCCTATCCCAAAACAGGAGAACAATCTTTCCAGTGATATTTCTGACAGGGCATCAAGAAAGACCTAAAAACATATAAAGAACTTCAAAAAAAAAAAATAAAAATAAAGAGCCCAAGCCCCAAACATCCAGTCATCAATGGGCAAATTAATTGAGCAAAAAACTCTCAGAGCAAATAAAAACAACCAAAACACATATGAAAAAATGCTCAAAATCCTTAGCTACAGGGAAACGCAAACCAAAACTACATGGAGCTTTCCCCCCCCCCTCTATTCAAGGGGTTATCTGGAAGGAAACAAGGGCTACAAAGCTGGCGAGGGCTTGGGGCAGAGTGAGGCAGGGCGGGGCTGGGGTGAGGAGGGGGTGGAGATGGGGGGGCGGCTCATACACTGCTGCTGGGAATGTAGACTAGTGCAGCTGTTGTGTAAGTATAGAGTGGTGGTTATTCAAAAAGCTAAAAACAGAAGTATGGTATGAACCAGCAGTACCACGCCCTGCGCATCCACCTAAAGAAATGGAGATCACCATTCCACAGAGACACTTGGCCATTCACATTCACTGGGCCCCATTGACAATGGCCAAGCTTTAGAATCAGTTTAGATGTTCCTCAACAGATGAATGGATAAAGGAAATGTGGAGCAGACACAGGGACGTTTCATGGGGCTGTAATGAAGAATGCAATCACATCTTCTGCAGAGACACAGCTGGGGCGTGAGACCAGCATGTTTAGCAAAATAAGGCGGGCTCAGAAGGAAAATGAGCACGCCTCTTCTCATACGCAACAATCTAGACAAAAGACACACGTGGCTTGGGCCTTAGTTAGGGTTTCTACCGCTGCCCTGAAACACCATAACCAAAAAGCAAGTTGGGGAGGAAAGGGCTTATTCTGCTTACACTTCCGCATCACGGTTCACCTTCACAGGAAGTCAGGATAGGAACTCAAGCAGGGCAGGAAACTGGAGACAGGACTGACTGATGCAGAGACCATGGAGGGGTGCTGCTTAGGCTTGCTCCTCGTGGCTTGCTCAGCCTACTTTCTTCTTCTTTTTTTTTAAATATTTATTTATTTATTTATTTATTTATTTATTTATTTATTTATTATGTATACAATATTCTGTCTGTGTGTGTGCCTGCATGCCAGAAGAGGGCACCAGACCCCCATTATAGATGGTTGTGAGCCACCATGTGGTTGCCGGGAATTGAACTCAGGACCTTTGGTAGAGCAGGCAATGCTCTTAACCTCTGAGCCATCTCTCCAGCCCCAGCCTACTTTCTAATAGAACCCAAGACCACCAACCCAGGAACGGCATCACCCACAATGGGCTGTGCCCACCCCCATCAATAACTACTTAAAAAAAAAATACCCTGCAGGCTTGCCTGCAATCCATCTTGCTTTCTTAATTGAGGTTCCCTCCTCTCAGATGATTTTTAGGTTGTGTCAAGTTGACAAAAAACTAGCCAGGACAAGATGAAAGTAGAAGGGGGCTATGCTGGGAGAGGAAGCAGTCCAAAGGCAGATGAAAAAGAATGAGAGCGGATAATGAAGGACAGAAGGACAAATGTCACAGTTTTCTTTCACGTGTGGAATCTGTAAGTGTGTGTATATTTAAGTAGAAGAACTACGTGGGAAGTGTAAAGTAGAAGAAAGTAGTGGAAATTATGAACTAAGTACAACAATACAATGTATGAAAATGACAAAATTAAACCTATTACTTTATACACTAAAAAAAAAATCTATGAATCCACCCATGGCAGGCCAAATGGATGGTAGTTTATATAGACTGAGTTAAATAAGGCCATTATTGAAGTTAAGTTTACATGTTTATTTTTCAATTTGGCTATAGAAAAATATAAATTTATGTATGTATATATATATAAACAAAAATATTACACATATAGATCACAATTCTATTTCTACTGGATAGTGTTTATCTGTACTCTGCAATTAAATAAATGAATAAGCTTGTCTTAGTATTTATATGAACATTATTACTGTCCAGGTGCTTTTTTTAAAAGTCAACATCATACCTAGTCGGCCACTTTGTAACTTTCCATGTTGGCATACTGTTGCCAGCTGTCTTTGATAATTAATAAATGCTTCTGGACTAATTGCTAAAGCTTCATTCTTTGTCTTTCCAGGTTAAAGTTCATTTGTTTACATTGTACATGACAACATTTCTACAAGAAAACAGCAAAAGTCTGAATGAGAACTGAAAGTGGATGATTTGAATGTAGAAAGTATTTTTTCATGATTTCTTTCATCAGACTTTTCTTCAAAGCTGGGGTTGGTGGCACACCTTTTCAGCCCCAGCACTCTGCAGGTAGAAGCAGGTGGATCTGCGTGAGTTCAAGGCTAGCCTGGTCTACATGGCAAGTGCCAGGTCAGCCAGGGCTGCATGGTGAGAACGTGTCTAAAACAAAACAAAAACCACAAGCTACTTTTTTGAATTAAAATTCTTTGTTCAGTAGGTTAATATGAAATTTACTATTCCTTCTGTGGATTACCTGGAACATATGTACAAGTAGTATATATTTTTTAAAAGAGTAAATCATTTAATTAATTAATTAAATAATTAGAGGTTTGATATTATATAGCCAAGACTGGTCTTCCCTTGCTTTGAGTTTGAGATTGATTTTGGATTCCTGATCCTCCTGACTTCACCTGCCTAGAGTTGGGCTCACATGTACACTACCATGCCCGACTGAGAGTAAATTAAGTATTGAAGGAACTTTTTTTTTACTTACTTAGATAAAATAATCTATTTTACTTTTCCTTTGTTCACAGAGTAGGGGGTAACTGCATCATCAGAGCAGAAGCGATTCTACAGTGTAGGCAGCCTTGTAGTGCGGACTTGCTTGGGGAATTGATAAATATGGTATTTTGCCTTAATGATAACTTTTTTGCATTAGGTATACTTTGAAAGACATAGGCTATAAATTTCCATCTTCTATCAGAGGACAAAAATGGGCCTCAAGGGATCTTGGAGTTACCTTCATCTTCTTCTGATGGGAGAAATAGAAGAAGAATGTGCCGGTTTGCTGGTCAGTTACAGGACAGCAACCCATTCAGGCTCACACTGCATTGACAGACCTCGACCCTGTAGGGCAACTAGGCCACAGCTTGGGGAGCGTATGGACACAGCAGCAGTCAGGGGACTAAGCTATTCCCACATCCCCAGAAAGCAAGCAGATCTTTGGGACCCTCCACAGTAGCAGCTTCTCTCAGGCTGTCCTTCCACCTCCCCCAACCTCCGCAATCCCTTCACCCGACTCCACCCACTTCCTGAGCTCGCTCGCGCCCCCCCCTTTCTCTCTCTCTGTCTCTGTCTCTGTCTCTGTCTCTGTCTCTCTCTCTCTCTCTCTCTCTCTCTCTCTCTCTCTCCCTCCCCCCCCTCTTCCTCCCTGGTTCCTGCGTGGCCACGTTTTTTTGCTTAATGAAAATCCGTTTTGGGTCTCTGGCTGGACCTGGCCTTTTTCAGCCTCAATCCAGATGGCTCATTCTCCATATTCGCCGCATTAGATTTCAAAGGGAGACTTTGGTGCTAATGATCAGACTTCCTGTTTGATGAGACCTATCTGATAGATCCTTGTTCTTCAAGACCAGGTTTGTGGGGTGGCAAAGACTTGGCTTTTTGAGACATAGCTCTACATAGCTCCATATAGTCTCTCAAAATAGCTGTTCCGGAGCTCACCAGGCTGGCCTGGAACTTGCGGAGATCAGCCTGCCTCTGGGATTAAAGTCTTAGGCCACTAAAACACTGGTGACTTGGACAATAAATTGGAGTTGGAAAGAGAAATTTTCTTCGTAGTTACAATCGAAACTACTGTAAAAAACAATTTGGGTTGACTTTCTTTTTTAGAAAACTCTGGGCAGGACGAGTATATTACACACACGATGGGAATAAAGAAAATGTGAATAATTTGAATTATGAACTTGAATGTGGAAAACAATGTTCTGTCCCAAGATCAAGAACCACGTTTGTCCAATTCAGCAGAACAAACTGGCCTTGAAGAATGCAAGTGTTTGCAAATCGGACAGTTCAGAGTTTTTTTTTTTTTTTTTTTTTTTTTTTTTTTTTTTTTTTTTTTTTTTTTTTTTTTTTGTCGTTTCTTGAGCCTCACGCTCTTGGCATACAGAAGAACCCATGTGAGTCACGGTTTTCCTAGGAGACCTTAGTATTCAGCTTGTGGGGCGCTTTATCTCTTGTTGGGTAAGATATCCTGGCAGAAGATCAATGCCCAGTATTAGATGCATTAGGCTGCGGGTCCTGCCTCGGCAGGATGGAGAGAGGTGGTGTTACTTTGGGTCCGCATTCCTAGAAGCCTGCCTCCAGCTCTGGCGTCTGCTCTGGGTGCCTCCTCCTAGGCGTGTCCCCCCGGAGAGTGGGCGGCCCCTTTCCTGAGAGCACTTAGTCTCACTTGGCCCCCCACGCCTCTCCTTCTCCCCTCCCTCTTCCACCTCAGCCTTTCTTTTCGCCCGGGCCACTTCCTTCTTCTGCCTGTTCCTCCCCAGGGTGCGGAAGCAGAGAACCCGATCCAGACCCACGCGGCAGCTGCTCTTCGGTGAAGAAGGAAACAATCAGAGAGGTGAGCGAGTCCGGGGAGGGAAGGCTGGACCACGGTCTCGGGGTGGGGGGTGGGGGCGAGTACCGGGTTAGGGTGGGAACGCCGGGGTGCTGAGGTGTGGCTGGACCGGCCCCGGGCATTCGCTCCCCACTTCCCGTGCTCCACTCGTGGGCACCCCACTCGGCCGGCACACTTCCGCACTGGGCTCACGTGACGTTTTGCCGGGCGGGGCTGACCGGGAAAGGAGCAGCCCGAACCGATGTTTGCAGCGGTGCAATGTGTGGGTTTTGCACTTGGCATCGGTTTGTGGTGCGGTTCTGCAGAGCTGGGTGGGGAAGGGCTGGAGGGGGTCCCGGAGGAATAAAGCGGCGTCAGGACAGTGTCCTCTGCAGTGCGGAGGGCGAGTAAGTGAGGGGATGCGGGACTCGTGGGGACCCCGGGCAGCGCCCTTGGGTGCTCTGGGGGACCCAGGACGGGTGAGTTGAGGAGACAAAGGCCTCCGGACTAAGCCCTTCCTGTGGTCCGGGACTCCGCGACCCTGTTCCACCAGTTAAGAGTTGAGCGTGTGGTACCCGCAGGCCCCAGGTTTTGGGGACCCATATTTGGCCAGCCCTCAAACTTGTGGGAGGGAATGACCAAATAAGGAGTGTGCTCCATCCAACGAAAAGGGAGAAAGGTACCGGGTCAGCCTTTGGCCCGCGCCAGCTGTTCGAGATAGAATTGAGTCTGGAAGAGCGCCCAGCTCTCGTGTAAAGTTGGCTGCGGATTCCCAGGGGAGGCGACTCCAGTAGGCTTTATTTCCTTGACCTATTGCCTTTGGAGCTTTAATGCATAACTAGAAGACGCTTCAGACGTACCTCTCCAAATGTGTATTGTTGGCGCTTTGCCGCGTTTGCCACAGCCCTACTCTTTGTGAGACCCACACAGACAGCCCAATTAGAGTCTGTGACAGTTAAGCAGCCCGGCTAACATCTGCCACTGCCATTCTTCTGGCCCAGCCTCTCACAGACAGGGTCTTTTTTCTTAGGCTTGCTCTGCTTCTGACCTCTCATTGTTCTTGATCTCGCTCACTGCAGTCGAAGGGGGTCTGTCCTGCTTTTAGAGTGCCATGGGTCTTCCAAAGATTGTATAATGTGGATGCTTTCTTCTTTGTCCCTCCCATAATAAGTGACTAAAACATGCCAAGTTGTGTATGCTAGCAGTAGTAAACCTGTTATTTTCCTATTCATAGGGGTCCAGACAGGGAGCCTTTTCTTGCTTTGCAAATGATCCGCCTTAATAAGTACTCAGTATATGATATTACATAAGAATACACTATTATAGTAGGTTCATTTGCATAATAGCGAAGGAAGGGGAAGAAGTGGCAAAGTGATGTGTTAGGAACAGCGCTTTGTGGCGTTAACCATTGTGAGGTTTGTTTCATTCTCAATAAAACGGGGTAGGTACTAAGTGCTCTGTCGTGTTCTTAGCATTTTATGAATTAGGGTAGCTGAATGGATGGATCAGTGCTTATGGGCACTTGCTGCGGAGCCTTATGACCAGAGTTTGATCCCTGGGGCCCTCATGGGAAGCCCATTAGCTCTGTCTGACCTCCACATTCACACCCTCCCAAAATAAATAAATGCAAAAAAAATTTTTATTAAAAATAAATTAACTCAGAGAAGGAGCCTGGTGTGTAGTTAATTATAAAGAAATGCCCCTTGCCTTCCCTCCTGAAAACTGGATAAGTGCCCATTTTAATGTAAGCGGTTATCATACCGCACGTAAGAGAGGGCCTTCCTCTTTGTTTCTCATTGTTAAATGGTATATAAAACCGAAGTATCTCCTTGGTGTCCAAAGAGACAGACGATGTTGAAGAGAGAAATACACGGATAGGAGACGCCAAAGTCTCTGACCTGGGGTGTTTCAATCTCCCTTCAATCCTGGTTGGCTCTTTTCTTTTTTTTTTTTTCCTCTTTTCATTCTCACAAATCCGTACTTCCTGAAACAGGCCAGTTTGGTAGAGAATTTTTATGCGGCTCCCAAATCTCGTCTTGTGTTGTTCTCCTACGCCTGCGTACGTGTGCATGCAGGTGTATCTTGAACGTGAGTGTTCAGGTGCAGATGTAAGCGTGGACACTCAGAAGTCTGAGGACAATCTCAGGTGTCATCCTCGAGGATGCCACCACCTACCTCCTTTGAGACAGGTTCTCTCAGTGGCCTGGAGTCTACCATTATGCTAGGCTGGTTGGCTGTGGAGCTGGGTGCCCCCCTCCCATATCTGTCTCCCCAGATACCACACCCAACATTTTTATAAAGGTTCTGGGGCTCGAACACAGGAACCTTGTGCTTGCAAAGCAAGTATTTTACTAACTGAGCCATTCCTCCAGCCTTCAGATCTGCTTTCCTGGTGTCGCTGTTCATCCTAACCAATAGGACAACACCCAACAAGACTATGTATAGAAGTACATTAAAGGATGTCATTTTTTAAAATATGGTTGGTTGCTTTTTAAATAATAGTTCATTAGGCTAGCTTTTTGGATCAATAGTCTTCAGCATGCAAGTAAAGAAACTCATACAAAACACATACACATTATAAACAGGGAAAATGTCATTGGTTCCTATAACCAAAATATCCAGGATCAGGAACAGGCGGAGTCATTTTCCTTCTGCTGGATTTCCCAGTCAAATCTTCCCATAGGGTAACCATTTACTCTGGGGCTGCAACCTCACATCTTAGAACCAGTGGAAAGGGAGTTATTTACTAATAGTCTAGCAAAATCTTAGGGTTGAACTTGACTGTTCTGAATGAGAGTATTTGTCCTGGGACCTCCACATATGTGCGCCCCACCCCCAAATAAATAAATGTTTTAAAGCTTAAAACTAGAAGAGTTACATGAATTGACTCAGATGAGGAACCTGAGGCCTCTGACCAATCCTACTGACTCAGGTTCACTTCCGGAGAGGGGACTGCTCTGTCCACACACATGACTTCAGAGTAAAGACAGAACTGTTGTCCCCAAACAAACAAAACACAGACTGCTTGTGCCAGAGTGGGAAACAGTACGGACGCCACCCCACCCCCAAATAGCAGCTGGCCACCGCTGACACAGACAGGTTTATTCTACATCCTCTGGGGGATATTTTAGCCTTTTAATGTCCTTTCTAAATTGTGCCATGCTTTCACCAACACAAAAATCCTTAAGAGAGCAGCACAATTTTTTTTTTTTTTTTTTGGACAGGGTTTCTCTGTATAGCCCTGGCTGTCCTGGAACTTGCTCTGTAGACCAGGCGATCTCGAACTCACAGAGATCCACCAGCCTCTGCCTCCTACGCACTGGGATTAAAGGCATGCACCACCATACCGGGCTTGGATAGTATAATTATTAATAACAAGTTTTAGAAAGTTGCATTTAATCGACGATTTTGCATTTTCCTGTAGTGTCGGCCCCTTGAACTACAATGTTCATGCAAACAACAGCAGATGGTAGGGGCAATTTTAATTATCCGCCGACAGGAAATACGGTGTCCCAATCAGTATCGTCTCAGCAGGTGGTATCCAGTTGGAGGTGCCGCTCTTACTTTAGAAGCTACCAGGAATGAATAATAATCAATCCGGATGAAGTTGTTTCTATCGGGTCATCACCTGGAAGGAAACAGTGGAACAGCTCCACCTTTTAGCTCCTATTCAGCCTGGAGAACCTCTCTTGAGAAAGACTGAATCCATGTCCCTCCTGCCCAGTCACTCCCTGCCCAGTCAGTCGTACTTGCTGGTCTCTGCTGGTGGTGTTCTCTCCCCTCCTGCCTTTGATTGTTCTTGTTCGTGAGGCAGTGTTTGTGCTGGGTGTGCTAACAAGGAATATTTAAGTCAGATCTCTGTGGAGAGCATTTTCCTTCTAGCTAGAAAACCCCCAAAACCAGTAATTCCATCCGAGTGAAAAAAAAAGAGGCGTACAGTGTGGTGGTAAGACCCAGTAGGGGAGCGCTCCTCAGATTAGGGAATGCTTTCTGGGGGGTGTTCCATCCAAGCTGGGACTGATTCATGAGCCTCAGGAGGGGAATGGCAGTAACCTGAGCAGAACAGAGCGTGCAGAGAAGGCCAGCGGTATTGCCAGGGATAGTTGAGGACTAGAAAAATTCCTGCCGCTGCAGCTTAGCGCTCAGGCGTACAGTGGAGGAGGCTGGACCAGAGGCCAGAATCCAGCCTGTGGAAGATGCAGCAAGCCACAGAGGAGTTAACATGACTTATGGGGCTCAGCTCGTATTGATCTGGACTCTTCACGATGGGAAACGAATGGGCTTCACTATAAGCTGTGCAGTGCAGTCAGCTTTCATGGGCAGAATCCAGAGAAGGGTGCGAGGTAGGTGCCTGTGTGTGAACTGGAAGTTATCACTGCACTGACCGGAGGCTATTCAGGTGGCCCTGCATGGGTCGGGATTACCGCTAGACCCCAGGCTCCTGAAGAGCAGGGAGCATGTATTTATCTTGGCCTCTCTGTCTCCTAGCTCAGCGCCTGCCCCAGCTGTGCCTTGGGCTTTCTCCTTTGTCTCCATAATTTTCCATTTACTTTTCCCATTTGTCCACTTGATCCACCCCGTCATCTCCAAAAAGGAACCTGCCTGTAATGCCTTGGACCCAGTGCCGAGAGAACGCTTGCCATGTTGCTCTTTGTTGGAGGCCTTTCTCTGCCTTAAGCATGGATCCCATTACCTTTTGTAGTTTGGGTGCTTAAGCAGAACTCTGTGATAAGATGTGCAAGGAGTAATGCCGTGGTGAGGAGAGAGGCCATCTTCTCCCTAGTAGCCAGGAGTGGGGCAACAGAGAGGGAAGGTCTATAGGTCGAGGGAAATTACTTCATTATGTTCAAGTGCATTACTTCGTACAAGTAGAAAGGGGGCGTGGTCAATAATAGTGACAAGCTTCATGAGAAGGAGAAGGACCCTTGGGTTGCTGTGCCTGATGGGGTAGAGAAATGGCTGTAATAAAGGCTTCTTTTCTCTTCCAGTCCGCAATGAATGTGGATCATGAGGTGAACCTCCTAGTAGAGGAAATTCGACGTCTGGGGTCTAAGAGTAAGTATTCTAACGCAGGGTGTTTCCTCTGAGTGCACTCCTAGACGGGCGTTCTGGAGCAGCTGCCCAGGACTTAGGGTACAGTGCACACTCGGTTCACAGCCCGAGACGGTGATGCTCTTAGCTTTCTTTCAAGGGGTATTTGAGACATGGGGCTGTTGGGGTGTTGGGTTTCCGAGGCAGAGAGTAGCTGAGATGTTTTGTTGGTTTTTGAATTGAAAACTCCCTGAGCTTCTTTTGTTTGCATTAAAGACTGGCATTTGAGTTAGGTTGAATTATTTTTTTTTTGGCTGTTAAAATTTTTGTTTTCTGCCTTATTTTATAAATTTACAAGTGACTAGAGATTTAGAGGGAAATTACACTAAATTGTATTAGTCAGGCCCCTCCAGGGCAACAGAACTTATAGAACAAATCTATATATGTATAGAAAGGGGATTTATTAGAATCCTTACAGGTTGTGGTCCAGTAGCCCAGCAATGGCTGTCTACTAATGGAAGGTACAAGAATCCAGTAGTTATTCAGTCCCAGCTCGTCTTCAGTAGATGCCAGAATTCCGAAGAATAAGGCTCTGCTGTCAGTGAGGAAATAGATTTGCCAGTGAGAGAAAGTAGGCAAAGAGAGCAAGCTTCCTTCTTCCATGCCCTGTATATTGGTATTGGTATTGGCTGCCAGCAGAAGGTGTGGCCCAGATTAAAGGTGGATCTTCCCACCTCCAAAGGTCTGGATTAGAAGTGGGCCTTTCCACTTCAAATGATTTAATTAAGAATAAAAACCTCTCACAAGTGTACCCAGCTACTTAAGTTTTATTTGAATTAATTCTAGATGGAGTCAAATTGACAACCAAGAATAGCCATCACAATTTTCTTTATTTTCTATAAATTCTTGGGATTTGTACAATTTCAAACATAATAGTAAAATAAACCAACTGATTCTTTTTTGGTGTCTTTGACTTCATTGGCCAAGCAGCTATTGTGAATATTGTGAGGATAATGTGTAAAATTGGTGTGTGTCGTCTTTCTCCTAAGTAGTATTAAAATGGTTGTATTTGTAGCATGAGATATTTGCTACATCTGAGATGTACAGGATTGGAGAGCATACTGAATGTAAGAACAATGAGCATATGGAATTCAAAGTTTTAAACTTATTATATAAATGAAAACTAATGTTCCAGAGTATCTCATAAACAAACGTTGTCATTTCAGCACTCGGGAGGTGGAGGCAGGAGGATGACAAATTGAAGGCCACACTGGCCTGCACAATGAAACCCTATCTCAAACAAACAAACAAAAGAAGCTATGTCATTACAGCTTGAGTCTTCTTAGAATTGTTTGCTTATGAATTACAAATCCTTTAATCTAGAAGGATAGACACACTTTCAAAACTTGCACTAAGCTGTTATTTTTTACTGTGTCTTGTGTTAGATGTCTTCCTTTTCTCTGTGTATGTGCACAGCTGTGTACATGCATGGAGAAGCCAAACGTTAATCTTGGGCATTATTCTTTGGGACTTCTCTTGAGTGTTGTTTTTATTTTTATTTTTTTGAGACAAGGTCTCTCGTTGGGTCATGGGGCTCACCAAACAGACTAAGCTGATTGGCTAGGGAGCCCCAGAACCTCTCTGTCTTTACCTCTTCAGTGTGCAACCCCCCTTTTCTTGTTGGTTCTGGTAATTGAATTCAAGTCCCCAGGCTTGCACAGGCAAGGACTTCATCTATTTAGCTATCTCGCCAGCCCCCTGCATTGTTTTCTCTTCTTGCTGTAGCCAGTTACCACAGACTTAGCAATGGCAAAGCAAGATGTTTAACACCAGGACACATTTCCTATTTTGTGTAGTTCAGGCGCTTTCCAGGCTCAGATCCAGGTGCTGGCTGACTTCAATCCTTTCTGGAGGGTTTTGCGGAGACTGTTTGTAGTTCCTTATTTTTGCTCTTCTGTAGCTGCCTGTATTCCTTTGCACCAGTAGCACTGTAGGGAACCGGGTGTCCTCACTCTCCCATTCTTAAGAACTCCCAGGATTCCATATTAATGGATCCAGATAATCCAGGATAATGTCCCATTTTAGAGCCCTTACTTCATCACATTTGTAAAATTCCTTTTGCTTTCTAAGGTAATGTTCTCCAAGTTCTACAGAATAGAACATGGATTATTTTGGGGTGGCGATATTCTCCCAGCCCCCTTTGGCGGACCTGGTATAGAATTCATGCTCAGACATGCTAAGCAGGTGCTCCACCACGGAGCCAGTCCCAGCTTCCTCCTCCTTGAGCCGTCTCTAGTCTTTTTATTTGGACATCATAACTGAAATGTCAAGACAGACATATGGAAGTGTGTTTGAGGTCACAGCCACATGCGTTTAATCATTTTATCACTGACTGATACTTCTCTCCCGTATGCGCCAAGCCCTGTTTAAGTACATGTGACATAGGCATGTTCTTTTTCTTCAAGCATCTTATTACTTAATTGATGAAAATACCTAAAAATTGATGAGGCAATTATCAGAAAAAAAAAATGGCTTGCCAGACTGTGAAGTGCTGGCATTCAGTTCAAGATAGTTCCAGGGCCATAGATTAGCGATGACTGTAGAGTTGGGGGCACATACTTGGTTAAGCCTAGACTAGGTGGTACTTGGATGTGTAGAAGCATAGGCAGGTGAGTTGAGGAGGGGATATGTGAGCTGAACTAGGAATGGGAATGAACTGAAGCTTGTGCAGGACACTGAAAAGACACTGGAGAGTGTAATTTATTAATATTTGGGTCCTCAGGCAAACCAAATCTTTTCCTAACTTTACTCTTCTCTTACCCCTCACTGTACCCATGTCTGGGGAGGGGTGTCTGATTTTCACTAATGCCACCCCATTTGTGTTCTTCTCCGACATCTCCTGGGTCTCTCCAGCTCCAGTAGGGTCACATTACTTGGAATTAGTATGTTTGGATTGTTAAGAGTGTATTCCCAACGATTTGCAGACTGTTCCTATTCACGGCAACCTGGTGTTCGCTGGTCAGGTTCAGCTGGCCTTAAAATTCTAACCTTTGCACTCCTAAAGAGTGTCAGTGTTCTACTCGGGCGATCTGAAGCTCCATTTCAAAACGAGCAGCTTTACAAATTACAAGACAAGGTCATTAGCATAACATCCATATGCATGAAAATCCTTTAAATTTCACAGACGTACTAGAACACCTTGACTTCATTGTTGGCAAAAGATGACTGATCGAGTTGGAAAGCAGATATGGAACTATGCCATCTTCTGACATGTGATGGTTATTTTACTTGAGGCTGGAGTGATTTTGATTAATCTACAGATGAAGTATGCGCTCCTACTAAAAACTGATGATTCTGTTTCTTTGTCTGTTTCTTTGAAAGTCCGAATCTTTAAAGTCTCATTTTTCATCCAGTTAGAGAAGATGAAGTGGAGACTATGATTACTTGGAGATTTAAATTCTTTCATCCAACAAGAATTCTTGAGTACCCACTTTGGGCTTAAGTATAGAGACTATAGAATTGAAAAAGAGATTCTATTTCGGTCCTTAAGGTCTTCTTGAGGCAGCTGGAAGATGAACAGACTGGAAGTATACTGGGAAGAGGTTGTGGGCTTAGTTAGCTGTGATGATACTTGCCTGTAATCCCAGCTTTTGGTAGGTCATGGCCACCCAGGATTAATGAGACCTTTTCTGAAAGTTTTTTAAAAGAAGGGCATGTCGGAAGCTGGACTCCAGTCAGACTTGTTCTTATACTTGCTGGGTGATCTTGTGTATCTTATCACATTTCTGTATCTTGGTTTCTTTATTTGTCTAATAATAATGTTTGGTTAATCCAGACGCTTTTCATTTTAAAGTCTCTAAAATAGAATGCATTTTGTTGTTATATTTGTCTTTTTGAGACAGGATTTCTCTGTGTTACAGCCTTGACTGTCCTGGAACTAATACTGTAGACCAGACTATCCTTGAACTCAAAGAGATTTTCTTGCCTCTGCCTCCTGAGTGCAGGGATTAAAGGTGTGCACCAACACTGTCTGGCTTAGAATGTATCTTAATATTGCTTTGCTTTATTGAACTTGGCAGTTTAATTGGATATAAAATAATGGTGCGTCTTGAAACCAATGGTGTCTTTTCTTACACGAAATGAGGATTAAGTGCATTTTAATGACTGTAAAGTTCACTTAACAGTTCTAGGAACATAGCAAGTACTCAGTAAACACTGCCTAATGTTACTGAAGTTGATGGTGTGTGCTTTAATAGCCACAGAGTTTAGTAAGAAGAGATAACTAGTGGGATTGAGAATTGTGAAGGAAGTCTTAAGGAAGGTTACAGTTGACTCTGTTCTTGAATAAAGGCATTTAGGTAGAGAAGAGGGTCTGGAATGCTGCGCTGATAACTCACTATGGGTACAGTTACAAAAGCCAGGTCTCCTGGGCAATGACAAACAGTTCATTATGACTAAATCCAAACATAAAGTTAAAGAAGACCAGGCAAGCGTTGGATGCTCAGCAACAGAGAGATAAAGAGAGGCCATGCTCTTCGCTTTATTTTGAAGATGCCGGGGACCATTGGAAGCTTAACGTAGAATAGTATGCATCAGATTTGCATCTTATAAAATGTCTTCCGTATGTTTTATTTCCCATTAATGTGAATGGTATGTTGGGGGCAAAAACAGGGAGAGGGAGACTGGTGAGGAGTAACCAGTTACAGCTTGAAGTTATCTGGGTGCACAACAATTAGAGCTTCAACTCAGCAATGCACGGCCATTGGAGATAAGCAGATAGAATTACAAAGACACAAGGAAGGTGTAGTCACCTGAGTATTTGTCAGATTGAAGGACAAGAAGGAAGGAGAACTCTAGGATTATACCCAAATTCCTGCATTTGGTACCTTAACATGTATTGTAAATTGGAGTTTACTATTCTGGCAAGTTTTTAGATGGCTTTACTGATACCAAGTCCATTCACTCTGCACAGTCCTGCCAAGTGCGTTTTCACTTTCCTTTGCTGGATGTGGTAACAGAAGGCCAACACTTGAGGGCTGTCCAAGACTAGCCAGCGCCTTTACTTACATCAACCCATCAGCAGTTGACAGCTTCTTAAACAGCAGACCTACTTTTCATCTAGTTTTTAATAAATATCTTATAAACTGATATCCATGAGAGATAATCCTGTAAAAATGTCTGGGTCTCCCCCCAGGAACTGAGATTCAGTGGTCATAACAGACAGATATGCGCCGTTTTAAGGCCTTCACTCCAAGCCTGGACACTGAGTATGTTCATAACATGCTCTTTTCCTTCCATTTCTTGTCTTTATTAACCTGGCAGCCAACAGAATTTTATTTTTCAAAAGGATTTATTTCTTAAAATTTTATTTTTAAATCAAATGTGTAAATTTTTGTGGGTGTTTTGCCAGCATGTATGTGTATGCACCGCATTCATGCCTGGTGTCCATAGAGGTCAGGAGAGGGCATCGGATCCTCTGGAACTGGAGTGACAAATAGTTATGAGTGGCTATGTGGATGCTGGGAATTGAACCCTGGGTCCTCAAAAAGAACACAGCCAGTGTTCTTCACTGCTGAGCCATCTTTCTAGTCCCAACTAACAATTTTGAATATCAAAACTGAGAAAAATTCATCTACAGCCTTCCGAACACACACACACACACATACACACACACACACACACACACACACACACACACACACACACACACACACTATATAAACTTTGAGACAGGGTCTCACTATGTAGCCCTGGCTGGATTCACACTTGATATGTAGACCAACCTGGCTTTGAACTCACAGAGCTCTGCCTGATTCTGCCTCTTGAGTGCTGAGATTGAAGGTGTGCATCACCACGACTGACCCCACTCACCTTTCATAAATGCTTCTTTCTGTCCTTCAGTCTTTGTCTACAAAGCATACCATGTTTGTTCTGCTACTTGAGTGTAGGTAGAGGCTTCGTGTTTTATTTTAATCTTGGCTACCCCTGAGTAGATGTTTTCCGAAGATGCCCCAAGTTTGCCATCCATGGAGGCAAGACACGTTTACTAACAGTTGTGTTTCTGCAATTAGATGCCGATGGGAAGTTAAGCGTGAAGTTCGGGGTCCTCTTCCAAGACGACAGATGTGCCAACCTCTTTGAAGCATTGGTAGGAACTCTGAAAGCCGCAAAGCGAAGAAAGATTGTTACATACACAGGAGAACTGCTTTTGCAGGGTGTTCACGACAATGTTGACATTGTACTGCTACAAGATTAATGTGGTTTGCGTATCTTCGTATCTCCGGTAAACTGGAATAATTAAGTCAAAAGACAAACATACGCTTCCTTATGTATTTTTATAGGACTTTGTAAACAAGGGGGACTCATTGAAAAGTCCTGTTTTTATACCTTGAAACATTACACTGTAAAATAAACAAAACCTATTATTTTTCTTAAGAATGTGATTGGGAAATGCAGGCAATGAAACATTTTTGGAGATGTGAGAGGAGTTTTTGTTTTTCTTGATTTATTCTTGGAGAATTTCTACAGGCACTTGACATTCTGTCAAAGCAAGAGGCAAATTGAAGATCAGCTGCCATGAGGAACGCTGTGTTTATGTAATAAAAACATGTAACTGCCTTTAAATTCGTGATAGCTGTGTTTTGTCATTAAGTATGAGTGTGCCTCTTACAATTGAGATTTTGTATCAAAATTAGGTCACTGTAGTAAAAATGACCTTAATCTAGAAAAAAAAAATCTTAAAACCCACAAAGTTAACTAAATAAGAATTATGGTTTTGATGTGGATGCAAACTTAGCCCCCAAGTCAGGGGAAATGGCAAAAAACTCCCTCTTTACCTTTCTGTTAGATTCAAACAATAGGAAGTGTTGGAGGAGGGTTGCTTGTAGGTTTCCCAACTAGCTTAGACCCGAAACAATCACACAAAAACTGTATTAATTAAATCACAGCTTGGCCCATTAGCTCTAGCTTCTTATTGGCTAACTCTTACATATTAATCTGTGTATGTATAGTAAGGAGAGCGGGTCCTTTTGTTTCGTCCTGCCCGGCTAGCTTAACCCCCAAAATAACCACTGTATTCATTTAAATACTGCCTGGCCCGTTATCTCCAGCCCCTTATTGGCTAACTCTCACATATTAGTTTAACCCATCTCCATTAATATGTATTGCCACTTGACTGTGGCTTACCAGCATAAGTCTAACCAGTGTCTGTCTTGGGCAGAAGAACCAAGGCAGCTGCCACACTGCCCTTCTTCCCAGCATTCAGTTCAGCCTACTCCACCTATCTAAATTCTGCCCTATCAAAAGGCCAAGGCAGTTTCTTTATTCAACCAATAAAAGCAACACATAGATAGAAGAACCTCCTGCACCATGAATCGCCATGTGAGAGTGGCTCCATGGCTTCTCTCTGACTCAGTCCTCCTTCTCCCAGCATACAGCCTAGTTTTTCCTGCCTACCTAAGTTCTGCCTTGCTATAGGTCCAGAGCAGTTTCTTTATTCATTAATGGTATTCACAGCACACAGAGGGGAATCCCATATCAAGGAAGCTCTCTGTGATTGCACGGTGCAGCCACAGCACGTGGCTGAAGATGACGGAGACCGTCAAGCAGGGTTCTGTCAGTGAAGGCCACAGTGTCCAGAGTGCTCATCCTAGAGTAGGCAGGTTGGACATTGAGAAGTGACAAGAAAGATGGGACAAAGTGAGGACTATAGCAGGGGCGTGTGTTACCAAGGCAGGATCTTGTGTAAGGGAAGCCATGAGGCTGGCCAGGAAGAGCATGAAAGGGAGAGGTGATTGAGAAGAGACAGTCTCTCCTTGTAAACTCAGAAACCAGAGAGAGGAACTGACCAGAAACCAGGCATGGTGGCCCACGCCTACAAAGCTCAACACCTGGGAGAAGAGCTAGGAGGATTGGAAACTGGAGGCCAGCCTGGCGGAGACCCACAGTGGCGGCTCTGTCTCCAAAGGGTACAAAGTTGGAACACGGGCTTCCCATGGTGAATGTGATGTTTCTGTGTCGTGATGGTGACAGCAGGTACCCTGGTCTAGGTGATTAAGTTCATGATGGTGAAGGATCTGGACCAGCAAAGAATTATATAAACGCCCAAAAGGCAAAGGAGAGACATCTTCTAAGCCTATGTTTAAGAAAAGTTAAACTCTAAAGCAGTTCACTGCTGGGACAGGACTGCAGCTCAGACTCCTCATGGCTACTGTGATAAGTTGGCTGACCAGCATTTTTATCCACACTGATACCCACAATGCAGTTTTCTGAATTTCTCTTTAGGTTCCAGGTGGTCATTTCTTTTGTAACAACTGTAGGTATGACTCTTCGTTGGATCATTCATAATTATTTATTACATTTTATTTTTTTTGCCAAAGTTACAGTGAAATCTCTCTTTCTTGGCCACAAACTGGGTTCCAGTTAATTATCTTAGTAATATGCTTGACTTCCTTTGCTGTACAGCCCAGGAGCACCTGCCCAGAGGTGGCACTACCCCACATGGGGCTAGGCCTTCCCACATCAATCACTAATCAAGAAACTGCCCCACAGATAAGCCTACAGGTCCCTTGGCCAGTCTGGTGGCGGTCCCCTCTTTCTCAGGTGACTCTAGTTTGTGTTAAGTTGGCCAACTTAACCAACACAAAGGATTTTAGACGTGGTGGTGTCATTCCAGAAAAAGGCAGAGGAATCTAGTAACCTGAGGAAAAAGAGTCTCAAGATCTGCACTGCAAGGGAAGCCTGGAACATTATTTAAAAAAAAAAAAAATTCTTAAGCTATACCAATTCTAGGTTTATGTATGAACAGTGGATTGTAAAGAACTTCTAGAGACAACTTGATAGCACTGCTCGCTATGCAGTAACTTTTTCAAGTTCTACAACAGCACCTTCTCATGTATTGAAATTATATGGCAATCTAATTATAGCTCGTCGTCATCATGGTGAATGCGAAGAGTGACTAAGGATGCATATGACTTTTGCATATGCAAATTTCCTTTTGTTCCTGTCATAGAAATCCAACCCTTATGCTTTGGTATCATGGAGTCATAATTTAAAAATAAGATAAAAAAAAACCCCAAAAAACAGTTGATTTGAGGGCTTTTATTGAGCTGCTAACATCCAGGTCTCCCTGATGTCTGGACTATGCCCATGGCTCCAGACAAAACAGTGGGGAAAGCCCTGGAGCTGACAACTCATAAAAGCATACACTGGCACAGAACAGGCCAGCTTCTCTGTATGGCCTGGGTTATTGAGTTCATCATTGTCCTCTGTGTCTAGAAAAGGTCAAGAGAAATGGGCCATCTTTAATTTATATATAGGTAAACAATCTTGGGGTTTCCTTTTCCCTAAAAAATTCTTCAAAGCCATCGCCTCAGGAGGCTTTGATGGTGAGAAACCAGAAACAAACCTGCTTTTCTGAAAGATGACTCAGTGTGAAACCCTCATCTCTTATAGTCTTTATCTCTGGCAGCCTCAACAAAATTTCCTTTAAAATGTATTTTTCTTGTATCTCCCCTTTGAATTACTGGCTTGTTTGTTGGTTGGTTTTTGTTTAGTTTTTGACATTTTTATCTAAAGAGAATGGAAATCCACTTGGCTATGTAAAAGGACTAAGTTGTAGGGTAGACTCGGGACATTTCAGAATACAGTAGATTACTTGGAAGGCAGAGGTGGGTAGATATGCGAATTCAAGGCCAGCCTGGTCTCTGGAGTGAGTTCCAGGACTGCCAGGACTATTTCACAGAGAAACCCTATTTTGAAAATCCACAGAGAGAGAGAGAGAGAGAGAGAGAGAGAGAGAGAGAGAGAGAGAGAGAGAGAGAGAGAGAGAGAGAGATGCAGCAGACCTTATGTAATCCATAAGGGAGCCGCTTGAGATGAGGACTCCGTGCCAGAGGGTATCTTAATGACTCTTGTAGTTTTTTTCCCCCCCATCTTGCCATTTTGTAGCTTTTTTTCCTTTTAGGTGCACTGATGTTTTGCCTTCATGTGAGGGTGTCAGGTCCCCTGGAACTTGACTAAAAGACAGTTGTGAGCTGTCATGTGGGTGCTGGAAATGGAACCCAGGTCCTCTGGAAGAACAGTCAGTGCTCTTAACGGCTGAGCCATCTCTCCAGCCCCTATTTTGTAGCTTTCCAACACCTGAGTACCCTGGAGATTTGATCTGTGGGTCTAGATGTGGCCCAAGCACAAGCATGGGTGTGCAAGTAACCCTTCACTTCACGGGGGCTGCCATGTTGACACCACCCTGCCATGTTCATGGATTCAGGCTTGCTCTTTGTTCAGCTTCCCCTTCTCTTCTCTTTTCTCTAACTCAGCTTCTACTTTATCTTGAGTAACTGGGTCTTAGTCCTTGTGGACAGCTGTCTCCTACAGTGTGAGTCTCTACATCTGAGGTCAAATGCCAGAGGAAAGGACTGGCCAACAGGTACGATGTGGCCATTAGATGGTAAAGGTCATTTCTAGCCTTTCAGCTATAAGGTGGGTGACTGCGATTAACCGTATCATATATAAGTACTTGAAAATAATGAGAAGAGAGGATGTTTTCAATGTCCTTACCACAAAGAAATGAGCAGTGGTTGAAGTACTAATCATCTTGATTTAATAATTACACAGCACATGCATTCAAATAGCACAGTGTACCCTATAAATGTGCACTATTATCATTTGTTAATTAAAGCCAAACCAAAACAGATGCCCAATGGAGGCCCAAGAGGCCCGGTTTGCCCATAACTGACAACTTTTTGTGCCAAGGCACCTCGTGGGTCAGGGCCAGCCAGGGACTGATGGGGCCAGCTGGCTAGCCCCGTTCTAATTAGTTGTGGTTGCGATGTGGCGAGGTGAGGCACACAGAGCAGAGCGGTGGTGAGGAAGGTGTAGTCCAGGGGGTGGCTTGAGTTACCAGAGGATTAGAGTTTCTGCACAGGGTCTGAGTGCTGAGATATTTTAAAGGCCTGTAGATCTGGCAGACAGAGAGACTGCATTCCAATAATCCTGTCTTTATGGAGTCTGATTTATGAGAGTAACTTCTACTTGAGAGGACATGGTTATTCCTGTTAAGAAAAAAAATATTTCTCCCAAGTGGTTGCTGTATTTTCTAGACCTTCCAACATTTTCTATATATTGAGGAAATATATGCCTTTTATACATAACATCCTTCTATCTTTAAAATAGAAATTCTTTCTTTATGACTAATAAGATAGAAACTCATATAAACTTTGCTGAAGTTAGCTGTCGAAATTTTATATTCCACATACTACATAGCTTCTTAACCATAGGCACAGAACTCTTGGGGAGAATTCAGCCATTATTGACTTTATCACATGTGCGATTCTGGAAGCACTTACAGAAGTGACTGGGATCCTGCTCCAGTCAGTAGAAGGTCCTCGTCTGTGCTTCACAATTGTCTGATATGCTTGGGATTCTCCGGTGAGGAACTACTTCCTCTCCAGGGTTTCAGAGACCTTGGTTGTGTGTGTATGGTGCAGAGAAGTCTTGTCTAGATGGTCATCAGCTCAGTGAGCAAATGACCAACCCACTCACCTTATTTCCGTCACATACGCGATTGCTCTCTTAAAGGAGCAGCCATGTCCTGCTGAGCCTCTCCAGGCCCTGTAATCAGAGACCGGTGAGCTCCTGCTGGTGGTTTTATATACAATGTAGGGCAAGCTTTCTCAGCTGTTACTTCTCTGCTATCTGTTTGCCAGTCTCTATGAGGCAATTCACATTGCTTCTCGCTATTGACTGTCTTCTTTCATACTCTTTGTCCTGGCAAATTGTGACTTTATTAACTGCAGTTGAGAATGGGTTCAGGAATAAGAATATTTTAAAACTTGTTGGTTTCGCCATAGGTGACTGGGAAACCTCCCTTTCTTTATCATATATATGTATATGATATATATAGAATATGAGTAATATTAATATTCTAAGAGTCAAATTGCAAATGCAGGGAGTCCAGAGCTCACTCTCAGTTCTACCGTGTCATCGCTGTGGTAGTCATTGTCAACTGAGTCACCAGCAAATGAATCCATAGTCGTCTCAAAGCCATGTTCACCTGACTTGTGTTGTCGCTTAATGTTCAGCCTCCAGGCAGAGGTGAGGATCAGGGAAAGCAGGTTGGTACGCTTGGAAAGGCCCAGAAAACTCTGAGCCCTGAGGAATATGATACTCAGGCCCATGAAAAACTCAATCTAGGTTTATCATTTATTTCGCTTGGGTTCTGAAGGCACCAAAGTATAAGATGCAAAGAAGAAAGAACAGCTTGCCAGCAGGAAATGATAGCTCTTGGGGGGAAAACACACACACACAGCACAGAAAACAGTGTGGGGGCCAATTACAGATTTATTGTTACAACCTTATCTAATTGCTAGGCAATCCAGTGACAATTATGTGTCATCTTAAATAGGTATCAAATTAACTTCGTGAAATGCACGATTTGATTAGAATAGTAAACAGTCTGCACGTGTATTCAATATTTGTTGATGTTCTAATCAGAGGAAAGGAACCGTCTAATAGCGGGCTACCAAAGGAGAAAAGAACATTCATAAAGCACCATACCCACAATAAAGGGAAGGTGCTTTGGATGTGGGCTCAACCATAAATCTGCAAGACTACAATAGCACCAGCACATTAGTAGGTGCGTAACAACTGTTGGATAGATGGATGACTTGATAGGTGCATGGCTGGATGGATGGCTGGCTGGATTGGTTGATGGATGGAGGAGTGGGTGCATGGGTGAGTGAATGGGATGAATGGAAGGATGGATGGATGGGGGGGGGGAGAAGGGAGGATACATGGGTGAATGAGTAGGATGATGGATGGATGGGTGAATGGATTTAATGAGCTTTGTTGCTGCTATTAACACTAAAATCTCATGTACCTTGATTACTTACAACTTAATAAGGAAGTATATGGGAGTAGTAACTGTATTTATCTGATTGGGGAATGAGTTAACAGGATTTTAAAATATCAGTATTTTGGCAGCTTTAATTACACAGTGTTTAGATGACAAATGAATTTTTTTTTCAGAGAAGTAATATAGAACTCCTGTATTTTATGAAACAACAAAGTTTCATGTCTGGACTTTTAGATTATGTCTTATATTTGGAGATCAAATGAGCCTTTGCTAGGGTTGTACTGAAAGTGGGAAATTCTGGATGAAGCTGGTGTGATCTAGAGCCAGGTGGTGTGCAACAGGACACCTTACAAGAAGTGTTTTACAAGAAAGAGGACAGCTATGTCCAGAAGGGTCTACCATGGCACAGGCCTGCCTGGGGAAGTTTGCTATTGGGTAGAATGTTCTCATGGACTTAGAGAATAAGAGCAAGGAAGGCAGATTTGGATAAAGGTAGATTTTTTAAGTTTATAGATTGTATAATTAGAGTATTTACATTTAGTGTTACACATCTGCGGAATGGCGTTTATGATCTGTAGTTTGATCAAGCTAAACTTTGAAACACAAATAATTCATCCATTGCTACAGAATTATGCATAAAATGTATAGTATTTACCTGGGTAAGGTAATATACACTTGTTATTGCAGCACTCTGAAGGCAAGAGGATTGCAAGTTCTAGACAAGCCTAGGCTAGATAGTAAATTCTAGGTCAGCCTGGACTGTAGAGCCAAACAATCTCAAAAAACCCAACCACCCACTCACCCAGCCAGCCAGCCAGCCAGCCAGCCAGCCACCTACCCAACTGATACCAAACCAAACTCCTCAACTGTTTAAGGAGCTACAGTTTATCTTTTATCTTCCTCCTATCGGAAAATAAAATCTGGTAATACTCAATATGTGTGTGTGGGGGGGCACTTTCCATATTTAAATGGACAGTGGTCCAAAAAGTTTGAGTTACAATATTCAAGCAATAGCTTGTTAAAGACAAAGGGCAATCACATCTTGTCTTTTTGGTGACATTAAGGAAAATTTCCTAGAAAGCCAAAATTCACTTGAATTGTAAGGTTATGGTAAGAATATTAACTTCTGTTCTAGAACCAAATACTTGAACCCAGAGGTTGTTATAGAATGGTCAAAGCTGGCTGCATGTGCTGACAGGCCTGGGGTAATGACGGCAGTAGTAGCAGAAGGATGTGGGGGACACACAATGGGCTGATAAGCCAGGGGCTTGGCAATGACACATTTCTGTTACTCCAGGTTTCTCTGAAGTTGTCAGGATACCCAATGGGATGGAAAATCCAAGCTAATTGATACAATTCAGCAAGGCTGACACTGAGGGACATTAATCCAGATTCCTAGATCCAGAACAAGGCAAAAGCATAGACGACACAAAATTACTTATATTCCAGGTCTGACTGCTCCCCTCCCTTGGTTTTTCGAGACAGGGTTTCTCTGTGGTTTTGGAGCCTGTCCTGGAACTAGCTCTTGTAGACCAGGCTGGTCTCGAACTCACAGAGATCCGCCTGCCTCTGCCTCCCGAGTGCTGGGATTAAAGGTGTGTGCCACCACCGCCCGGCTAGACTAGTGAGTATGTATGGTTGTATAGCTCTAAGACTGAATTCAGAGGGACCGACTGTCAGCTCGATCCCACCAGATATTAGACAAGTGACTTAAAGGAAGTCAATAGATCCATCTAGACAGAACATTTCTCAGAAGAAAATGATAAGGCTAGTCAGACCTCACATCGTAGAACTGAAAATCTTAGGTAGGAAGAAAGGGTTAACCACAATCCAACCCTCCATTTATCCAGGTGGCTTCAGAGATGGGAGCAATGGAAAGATGATGAGGATCTAAAAATAGAGAGGAAACAGATGCAAGTAAGGATACCTTAGAAATGCAAAGCTCCGGGCTAGGGAAGATGGCTCGGTTGGTACAGTGTTTGCCTCACAAGCATGATGGCCTGAGTTTGAACCCACATAAAAATGCCAGGTGTCGTGGCACATGTGTAACTCCAGCACTAGAGAGGTGGAGACAAGAGACCCTTGGGGCCAACTATCGGGCCAGTCCAGCTAGTTGGTGAGCTCCAGGTCAACGAACGATCCTGTCTCAAAGGAATGGATGGCTCTTCTGAGGATAACACCCAAGGTTACCCTCTGACCTCCACATGCACACACATGCATTCCCCACATAAAAACACGTGTTAGAACACAAAAAGAAATACAAGGTACCAGGGGTTTAAAGGGTTACAACTGGGCATTATACGTATACTTTTTTGGTAGCTGATTTTGTCCTTGGTTTAGTTGCTCATGAATTTTTCATTTGTTTATGTATTTTCATAGTAAAACACAAATATTTGAGTTGGAGGGAATCTTGTGGCAAAGCTGCCTGAGGTATGCAATAACTCAGGTAAGACAGGAATGTAGCTCTGTCCAGAATCGGTTAGAGAAAGGATGAAGCCCTGTCAGCCTCAGTAACTGCCATTTCTTTCCCAAAGCTCCTACATCACATACAGCATATATGCCTTCACTGTGGGGGCTACCACTCTGGAGGGACAGAATCACAGCTAGTCACACGTGTCCCATGGGCTAGGAGTTAGCTCCTACATCACATACAGCATATATGCCTTCACTGTGGGGGCTACCACTCTGGAGGGACAGAATCACAGCTAGTCACACGTATCCCGTGGGCTAGAAGTTAGTAACACAGCATTAATTGCAAGGGTGTTAAGAGATACATCTGATATTTTGGNAAAGAGAGAGAGAGAGAGAGAGAGAGAGAGAGAGAGAGAGAGAGAGAGAGAGAGAGAGAGAGAGAGAGAGGAATGCAGCAGACCTTATGTAATCCATAAGGGAGCCGCTTGAGATGAGGACTCCGTGCCAGAGGGTATCTTAATGACTCTTGTAGTTTTTTTCCCCCCCATCTTGCCATTTTGTAGCTTTTTTTCCTTTTAGGTGCACTGATGTTTTGCCTTCATGTGAGGGTGTCAGGTCCCCTGGAACTTGACTAAAAGACAGTTGTGAGCTGTCATGTGGGTGCTGGAAATGGAACCCAGGTCCTCTGGAAGAACAGTCAGTGCTCTTAACGGCTGAGCCATCTCTCCAGCCCCTATTTTGTAGCTTTCCAACACCTGAGTACCCTGGAGATTTGATCTGTGGGTCTAGATGTGGCCCAAGCACAAGCATGGGTGTGCAAGTAACCCTTCACTTCACGGGGGCTGCCATGTTGACACCACCCTGCCATGTTCATGGATTCAGGCTTGCTCTTTGTTCAGCTTCCCCTTCTCTTCTCTTTTCTCTAACTCAGCTTCTACTTTATCTTGAGTAACTGGGTCTTAGTCCTTGTGGACAGCTGTCTCCTACAGTGTGAGTCTCTACATCTGAGGTCAAATGCCAGAGGAAAGGACTGGCCAACAGGTACGATGTGGCCATTAGATGGTAAAGGTCATTTCTAGCCTTTCAGCTATAAGGTGGGTGACTGCGATTAACCGTATCATATATAAGTACTTGAAAATAATGAGAAGAGAGGATGTTTTCAATGTCCTTACCACAAAGAAATGAGCAGTGGTTGAAGTACTAATCATCTTGATTTAATAATTACACAGCACATGCATTCAAATAGCACAGTGTACCCTATAAATGTGCACTATTATCATTTGTTAATTAAAGCCAAACCAAAACAGATGCCCAATGGAGGCCCAAGAGGCCCGGTTTGCCCATAACTGACAACTTTTTGTGCCAAGGCACCTCGTGGGTCAGGGCCAGCCAGGGACTGATGGGGCCAGCTGGCTAGCCCCGTTCTAATTAGTTGTGGTTGCGATGTGGCGAGGTGAGGCACACAGAGCAGAGCGGTGGTGAGGAAGGTGTAGTCCAGGGGGTGGCTTGAGTTACCAGAGGATTAGAGTTTCTGCACAGGGTCTGAGTGCTGAGATATTTTAAAGGCCTGTAGATCTGGCAGACAGAGAGACTGCATTCCAATAATCCTGTCTTTATGGAGTCTGATTTATGAGAGTAACTTCTACTTGAGAGGACATGGTTATTCCTGTTAAGAAAAAAAATATTTCTCCCAAGTGGTTGCTGTATTTTCTAGACCTTCCAACATTTTCTATATATTGAGGAAATATATGCCTTTTATACATAACATCCTTCTATCTTTAAAATAGAAATTCTTTCTTTATGACTAATAAGATAGAAACTCATATAAACTTTGCTGAAGTTAGCTGTCGAAATTTTATATTCCACATACTACATAGCTTCTTAACCATAGGCACAGAACTCTTGGGGAGAATTCAGCCATTATTGACTTTATCACATGTGCGATTCTGGAAGCACTTACAGAAGTGACTGGGATCCTGCTCCAGTCAGTAGAAGGTCCTCGTCTGTGCTTCACAATTGTCTGATATGCTTGGGATTCTCCGGTGAGGAACTACTTCCTCTCCAGGGTTTCAGAGACCTTGGTTGTGTGTGTATGGTGCAGAGAAGTCTTGTCTAGATGGTCATCAGCTCAGTGAGCAAATGACCAACCCACTCACCTTATTTCCGTCACATACGCGATTGCTCTCTTAAAGGAGCAGCCATGTCCTGCTGAGCCTCTCCAGGCCCTGTAATCAGAGACCGGTGAGCTCCTGCTGGTGGTTTTATATACAATGTAGGGCAAGCTTTCTCAGCTGTTACTTCTCTGCTATCTGTTTGCCAGTCTCTATGAGGCAATTCACATTGCTTCTCGCTATTGACTGTCTTCTTTCATACTCTTTGTCCTGGCAAATTGTGACTTTATTAACTGCAGTTGAGAATGGGTTCAGGAATAAGAATATTTTAAAACTTGTTGGTTTCGCCATAGGTGACTGGGAAACCTCCCTTTCTTTATCATATATATGTATATGATATATATAGAATATGAGTAATATTAATATTCTAAGAGTCAAATTGCAAATGCAGGGAGTCCAGAGCTCACTCTCAGTTCTACCGTGTCATCGCTGTGGTAGTCATTGTCAACTGAGTCACCAGCAAATGAATCCATAGTCGTCTCAAAGCCATGTTCACCTGACTTGTGTTGTCGCTTAATGTTCAGCCTCCAGGCAGAGGTGAGGATCAGGGAAAGCAGGTTGGTACGCTTGGAAAGGCCCAGAAAACTCTGAGCCCTGAGGAATATGATACTCAGGCCCATGAAAAACTCAATCTAGGTTTATCATTTATTTCGCTTGGGTTCTGAAGGCACCAAAGTATAAGATGCAAAGAAGAAAGAACAGCTTGCCAGCAGGAAATGATAGCTCTTGGGGGGAAAACACACACACACAGCACAGAAAACAGTGTGGGGGCCAATTACAGATTTATTGTTACAACCTTATCTAATTGCTAGGCAATCCAGTGACAATTATGTGTCATCTTAAATAGGTATCAAATTAACTTCGTGAAATGCACGATTTGATTAGAATAGTAAACAGTCTGCACGTGTATTCAATATTTGTTGATGTTCTAATCAGAGGAAAGGAACCGTCTAATAGCGGGCTACCAAAGGAGAAAAGAACATTCATAAAGCACCATACCCACAATAAAGGGAAGGTGCTTTGGATGTGGGCTCAACCATAAATCTGCAAGACTACAATAGCACCAGCACATTAGTAGGTGCGTAACAACTGTTGGATAGATGGATGACTTGATAGGTGCATGGCTGGATGGATGGCTGGCTGGATTGGTTGATGGATGGAGGAGTGGGTGCATGGGTGAGTGAATGGGATGAATGGAAGGATGGATGGATGGGGGGGGGGAGAAGGGAGGATACATGGGTGAATGAGTAGGATGATGGATGGATGGGTGAATGGATTTAATGAGCTTTGTTGCTGCTATTAACACTAAAATCTCATGTACCTTGATTACTTACAACTTAATAAGGAAGTATATGGGAGTAGTAACTGTATTTATCTGATTGGGGAATGAGTTAACAGGATTTTAAAATATCAGTATTTTGGCAGCTTTAATTACACAGTGTTTAGATGACAAATGAATTTTTTTTTCAGAGAAGTAATATAGAACTCCTGTATTTTATGAAACAACAAAGTTTCATGTCTGGACTTTTAGATTATGTCTTATATTTGGAGATCAAATGAGCCTTTGCTAGGGTTGTACTGAAAGTGGGAAATTCTGGATGAAGCTGGTGTGATCTAGAGCCAGGTGGTGTGCAACAGGACACCTTACAAGAAGTGTTTTACAAGAAAGAGGACAGCTATGTCCAGAAGGGTCTACCATGGCACAGGCCTGCCTGGGGAAGTTTGCTATTGGGTAGAATGTTCTCATGGACTTAGAGAATAAGAGCAAGGAAGGCAGATTTGGATAAAGGTAGATTTTTTAAGTTTATAGATTGTATAATTAGAGTATTTACATTTAGTGTTACACATCTGCGGAATGGCGTTTATGATCTGTAGTTTGATCAAGCTAAACTTTGAAACACAAATAATTCATCCATTGCTACAGAATTATGCATAAAATGTATAGTATTTACCTGGGTAAGGTAATATACACTTGTTATTGCAGCACTCTGAAGGCAAGAGGATTGCAAGTTCTAGACAAGCCTAGGCTAGATAGTAAATTCTAGGTCAGCCTGGACTGTAGAGCCAAACAATCTCAAAAAACCCAACCACCCACTCACCCAGCCAGCCAGCCAGCCAGCCAGCCAGCCACCTACCCAACTGATACCAAACCAAACTCCTCAACTGTTTAAGGAGCTACAGTTTATCTTTTATCTTCCTCCTATCGGAAAATAAAATCTGGTAATACTCAATATGTGTGTGTGGGGGGGCACTTTCCATATTTAAATGGACAGTGGTCCAAAAAGTTTGAGTTACAATATTCAAGCAATAGCTTGTTAAAGACAAAGGGCAATCACATCTTGTCTTTTTGGTGACATTAAGGAAAATTTCCTAGAAAGCCAAAATTCACTTGAATTGTAAGGTTATGGTAAGAATATTAACTTCTGTTCTAGAACCAAATACTTGAACCCAGAGGTTGTTATAGAATGGTCAAAGCTGGCTGCATGTGCTGACAGGCCTGGGGTAATGACGGCAGTAGTAGCAGAAGGATGTGGGGGACACACAATGGGCTGATAAGCCAGGGGCTTGGCAATGACACATTTCTGTTACTCCAGGTTTCTCTGAAGTTGTCAGGATACCCAATGGGATGGAAAATCCAAGCTAATTGATACAATTCAGCAAGGCTGACACTGAGGGACATTAATCCAGATTCCTAGATCCAGAACAAGGCAAAAGCATAGACGACACAAAATTACTTATATTCCAGGTCTGACTGCTCCCCTCCCTTGGTTTTTCGAGACAGGGTTTCTCTGTGGTTTTGGAGCCTGTCCTGGAACTAGCTCTTGTAGACCAGGCTGGTCTCGAACTCACAGAGATCCGCCTGCCTCTGCCTCCCGAGTGCTGGGATTAAAGGTGTGTGCCACCACCGCCCGGCTAGACTAGTGAGTATGTATGGTTGTATAGCTCTAAGACTGAATTCAGAGGGACCGACTGTCAGCTCGATCCCACCAGATATTAGACAAGTGACTTAAAGGAAGTCAATAGATCCATCTAGACAGAACATTTCTCAGAAGAAAATGATAAGGCTAGTCAGACCTCACATCGTAGAACTGAAAATCTTAGGTAGGAAGAAAGGGTTAACCACAATCCAACCCTCCATTTATCCAGGTGGCTTCAGAGATGGGAGCAATGGAAAGATGATGAGGATCTAAAAATAGAGAGGAAACAGATGCAAGTAAGGATACCTTAGAAATGCAAAGCTCCGGGCTAGGGAAGATGGCTCGGTTGGTACAGTGTTTGCCTCACAAGCATGATGGCCTGAGTTTGAACCCACATAAAAATGCCAGGTGTCGTGGCACATGTGTAACTCCAGCACTAGAGAGGTGGAGACAAGAGACCCTTGGGGCCAACTATCGGGCCAGTCCAGCTAGTTGGTGAGCTCCAGGTCAACGAACGATCCTGTCTCAAAGGAATGGATGGCTCTTCTGAGGATAACACCCAAGGTTACCCTCTGACCTCCACATGCACACACATGCATTCCCCACATAAAAACACGTGTTAGAACACAAAAAGAAATACAAGGTACCAGGGGTTTAAAGGGTTACAACTGGGCATTATACGTATACTTTTTTGGTAGCTGATTTTGTCCTTGGTTTAGTTGCTCATGAATTTTTCATTTGTTTATGTATTTTCATAGTAAAACACAAATATTTGAGTTGGAGGGAATCTTGTGGCAAAGCTGCCTGAGGTATGCAATAACTCAGGTAAGACAGGAATGTAGCTCTGTCCAGAATCGGTTAGAGAAAGGATGAAGCCCTGTCAGCCTCAGTAACTGCCATTTCTTTCCCAAAGCTCCTACATCACATACAGCATATATGCCTTCACTGTGGGGGCTACCACTCTGGAGGGACAGAATCACAGCTAGTCACACGTGTCCCATGGGCTAGGAGTTAGCTCCTACATCACATACAGCATATATGCCTTCACTGTGGGGGCTACCACTCTGGAGGGACAGAATCACAGCTAGTCACACGTGTCCCATGGGCTAGGAGTTAGCTCCTACATCACATACAGCATATATGCCTTCACTGTGGGGGCTACCACTCTGGAGGGACAGAATCACAGCTAGTCACACGTGTCCCATGGGCTAGGAGTTAGCTCCTACATCACATACAGCATATATGCCTTCACTGTGGGGGCTACCACTCTGGAGGGACAGAATCACAGCTAGTCACACGTATCCCGTGGGCTAGAAGTTAGTAACACAGCATTAATTGCAAGGGTGTTAAGAGATACATCTGATATTTTGGCAGCCATATGTTCCCCCACAGTGTGGGAGTTCTAATTCTGTCATTAATGAGATTTATGGATTTTAGTGGACTAAAGTTAGCCTGTTACAATCCTCCCCTCTGGGGTTCTGAATGAATATAGGCACTTTCTTCCTATAAACCCATCCCATTCACTTCTTCCCTAAAGGATGCAGTTCAAGCATGTTACTTATTCCTTTGGCTAGTTCAAAGCCCAAGATCTCTGTCTGATGTGCCATGGCCCTTGTCGGCAGGACTGTCAATCATTTGCCTTGCTGGACCATGAATGAAAAGTATTCTGGCCTGCACCTCATGCTCAAAATAACATCAGTAAAAATAGGGTCACCTCAGCACCCTGATCTGCTATATTCAGAGGACTGAAATATGTGGCAGTCATGAGCTAATGGGAATGAATTCCTTCCAGAGAGAGTAATGGCAACCTAGGTTCTGATGATGAAGGCCGCAGTTAGGCCTGGATCTGCTCTCTGGAAGGAGCCTTGCTATTCATTACTCTCTAAGACTCCCACCTTTGCTTTTGTGGTCTCTTAGCCTCTTTGAACTCTATGTGGGTTCAAACTCAGATCCTCAAGCTTTTGCGGCAAGCGCAGAAGAGGGAACAGAACAGCAAGAACAGAGAGCTGTGGTTAAATTTTAACTTGTGTCATTTCTCTACAACTTTTGGCATCGAGAGGCGGGTGCTGGAGATGGTCCTGCCTGGTGGTGCAGGTTTAAAGGTTTGGTTCATGCAGGATTCTAAAAACAAAGGGGTCTCAGAATCTGACTAGCCTCTCCCTGAGATGCTGTTACAGCCTCACCTGCACAGATGTGTTCTAGTTGTCGAGAAGGTGGACTCACACATGATGCTTGCTCTTCCAATTGCCCTCAACATCTAGGAAGCTCCAAACAAACTTTGGGACATTGCTGCAGGAAAAAACAATCACCAATATATCGGGAGGAGCGTGGCTTCTCTCTCCCATTTCTGCTTTCTTCTCGTGACATTGCATGGCATGGGAGATAAGTTTATGGGGAGGATCCCAGCTGTAAAGGAGTCTTTGAAAGGCCATTGTTAGAGTCCCCGTCCTTCCAAGCAGGAGGAGGATAGGTTGTGTGTTGACTGGGCCAATCTAGAATACCTACGACAAGGTATATAAGAGTGTATCACTTTGATTAGAAGGCCACTGTCTTGGGGGCTGCAGAGATGACTCTACCCATAACATCTCTGCATCACAAGCACAAGAACTTGAGTTCAATCCTCAGAACCCACATTCAAACAAAACCACAAGACTGGAGGTGATGGTACTGGTAACTCCAGCACTAGGCAGACAGAGACAGGTAGATCCCTGGGGCTCGCGGGCCAACCAGTCTAACCTATTTATCAATCTCCAGGCCAGTGAGAGACCGTTTCAAAAATCAAAGTGAGGGCTAGGGCTGTAGCTCAGTAGTCGACCTCCTGCTGGCATGTATGAGGCCCTAGGTTCAATTCCCAGAACTGCAATAACAAACCAAAACAAAAACCAGTAACAAGGTTGTTGTCTCCTGAGGAATGACATAATGTTGTATTCTGACCTCCACACTCATGCATACACGTGTATACATGTACATACATGCATGCACACACACATGCATGTACATACATACATCAGCACATATAAATGAAAGTTTGCTAGCTCAGTGATACTAATTTAGTAGATCTTGAGGTACAGTAAGGTCTTAAAGTTCTATATAGCTCGGTGTGTGTGTGTGTGTGTGTGTGTTCTAGATCCCCTTTGCATTCTCAAAGAAAACTTTTGTGAACATCACTGTATAGTAGTTGATGTCTTTAGGACCTCTAGCAAAGAGGTGGATGCAATCCTAAAGGGTCAGTATGGACCAAAGCCAGAAAATGGGAAAGGGATTCAAGAGACCCTATCACCTTACCATCAGGTTTAAGGAAAATTATAGCCTCCTAAATCTTCCTGTTTGGGCTGAGCAGGATAGGCAGCAAAACTGCAAGATGAGTGTGCTATGATCTGCTTTTGTCACCGTTACAGCCTCTCTACATCCTAACCATCACTGCCATGGCTCCTGCTTCTGCAGGAGTGACTCACTACTCAGGCTATCATTAACACCCCACTCCACGTTAAAATGAGATCCCCACAAAGTGGTGCCTATTTGCTGCTCTGGAGTTGCAATACACTAAATGGCAACTTTGGAAGATGGAAAACCTTAATTTCACTTCCTGGATGCCTTACTGTTAACCCATGATTTAGACAAGGATCTGGCTCATTTGTTCTTGGTTTCTCACAAGTCAAATTTAAAGAGTCAAAACCTATCTGATGGTCAATATTGTGCTCGAGGCCTTCTCTTGTAACCATGGAAAACTATACAAATGATGGTTATGTGTAACAAAAGTACCAGCATGTTTCTAAGGTTACTGTATGTGTTTTGAACCTAGACTATGCGTTTCTTTTCTACAAACTACTCTGGTGAAATTTTGCAATTTGTTATTATGTATGTCTGATCTGCATCCCCCCCCCCCCGCACACACATACACACATTTTCATCCTTTTCTAGTTTTAAGAAGCAATATGATTTCACAACTAAAGTTTGAATCAAACACCACCGTGACCTAGCTCTGGGACTCTAAAGCTATGTAGGTTCTCTGAGTTTCAGCTGGCAATTACTGTTGTATATTAGCCTCTCAGCGTCATTAAGGGTCTAAGGGAGAGATAATGTCCATAACATGCTTAGCATAGATCATGGCACATAGTAACTGTTCATTAAACGTAAACTGTTCCTTTTATTCTTAGCCACATCCTGCATTTTTAATGACCTGAACTTTGGCTTAAATTTTTAAAGACTTTATTTTGGGGAAAATGATATTCACATAGGTGCATGACAATATATTATCAGATCACTTATAAATATCTTATGATGACATAATGAGAAAACAGCGTTTACTATTAGTTCCAAAGTTCAAGTCTACATTTTATAATTAGACTTAGATGCTTCAGGGGCAGAATGAGCTCTTTTGCTACACTGCGAGTGTGCTAATCTATTAAAAGCTACAGGATATAGTCGATGGCGCAATGGAGATAGAAACACATAACCCATATGCAAGGGAGCAAAACATGGCGAAGTCAAAGAGCTGTTAGGTGTGGGAAAGGGTTTTCTGCAGGAAAAGTAGCTAGAGACCTGGCTGGCGGCATGGATCTTTTTGTCTCTTTTTCCAGAAGCAACGTAACAAGGAAGACTTTTTCAAAGGGGACCTAGGGAGCAACTATAGAGAGGGAAATATTCATTCCCAAGGAGATTGATGTTCCTCACCAAAAACCACAGGGATGACATAGAAGGTTCTCTCCAGGATAGAGTGAGAAGAAATTCAAGGTTGAGGAAGATGGTGGAAGCCTGAGAGCTAAAATGCATAGTGACCACAGATATGCGGCCAGTTATCAGATAGCCAGCAAAGGAGGATGAAGAGGGACTGAAAGAGATTACTGATTTTTGGCCCTGGAGCCAAGGCATATGTCCATGGGAGATTGCTTCAGGTCCTTGTGCGCAGAGAGAAATCATAGCTTTGAGATGAGCAAAGATCTCGGGTCAAACCAGGAGTCCTGCTTTTAGAGCCCAACAGAGAAGGGTCCTGTTCATAGCGAGGAGTTCGATGTGGTGGACGAGCACAAACGGCAGCCGTGGTGAGCCACAAAGTAACAGTGCCGTAATTACTGGGATCAGCAGAGGAAAGGCTGAGTCCAAGGAAACCCACTGGGAACCTAGTACAGTGCCGGGTACTTTAAAAGAATAATCTGGCGAGGCCAATCCTAGAACTGGTGGGAGAGGAAGGTTGGTGGTGTGACCAAAATGGGAGTCTGCGCTCACCTGCCTGTGGCTGGAGCCATATGCCGAGACCCTGAATGAGAAACCCTGTTGTGCCTGTGTGGAAGCCATCCTAAGTGTTATTCCTTATGGATAGAAGGAAACAAATGTTTGTCCAAGTTAAAAGCATGGTAAGACCATTGACTGGATTCTTCCCAGTCGATCTCTTTAAACTCTCAGTTTCTAAGACGAAGAATTCTATCTGAATGCTACTAAAGAGGAAATTGATTGAAAATAACCAACTGATACCCATTGATCCAGAAAACCATTTGCTTGGAGAAATAATATATTTAATTGTAATTTTAAGAAAAGACATGCTTTGGAGTCAGGCAGAAGCCAGTGTCACTCATCTCTAGCCCTAGTCAGAGGACAGTTGCTCATTTTAAAATATATAATTGCATGAATTACTAATGGGCAGGGAAGCAACAATGACATACAAAATGTTGGTGTTTATAAATATGTCCTTATCTATTTAAGTATTTTGTAGTCTGAGTTATGTGTCTAGTACATGCTAGGCCTTTTTCTCCTGACTTTGGCATTGTCAGAAGCACAGACAGATATTAGTCTGCTAGGCACGACCCAGGGTCAAGTATTGCCAGGCTATTCAGGCTACCGAAGAGAGAGCTAAGGTCTCATGCCAGGCTGCCAAGTCTCAGAACTGTTCAGTGTTATGACCTTGGAGGAGTTATTTCTCTTCTCTGTGACTTAGCTCTCTTACACATCGGAGGAGAGGGCGATCCCCACTTCACAGAGTGGAATGAGAGCTAATACCCACAAAGACACTCGGGATGATATGGAAACAGCGGGACTGAGATGGAGCCCAGGAGACAACATTCCAGGGACGGGAGCTGCTGCAGTTTAGGAATTCTTCTCAGCTGGTCTTGGTTAAAGGTTATACTGAAAGGCACATATTAACTGCAAGACCTCTCCTTGTCCTTAATGTAAAAACTGTTTTTGAGACAAGATCTTGTTATGTAATTCAGGTTAGGTACCCTTGGTTGAATGCATAATCCTCTCCCTTTGGGCACCCAAGAGCTGGGACTATTGATGTGTGTTGCCTTGTCTGACTCCTGTGGATGATTTTAAATGCTAGGTACATTAGTAAAGAACCTGGAGATTGCCTCTTCTGCTCGAGTTTAGTGCCATTTGATCTGCTAGTTCCAGTGGTATTCCAGCACCAAAGTCTGAGTTTGGATAGGTAATCTTTACTTAAAACGGTTTGAATTCTTCCTTGATCGTTTTCTATTTTCTCCACTAACATGAAATTATCTGAGAACATGGGCTTTGAATTTTCTGAATTTTTTTTTATTCCTTGACAGTCTCAGACGTGTGTATAATGACGTCAGTCATTTTCATACCCACTGTGCTTTCCCCCGCTCAAGCCTCTCTCTTCCCTACAAGAGCCCCTTCCGCTCTCTTGTCTTTATTTTTTTCCTATGTGGCCCACTGGTTTTATTTGGGGTTTCCTGCATGAGTATGGGTGAGAGGTTATGTACTTGGTATGGATAACTCATCAGTGGTCACCTCATGAAAGAAAGAAACCCCTTGCTTTAGATACCATTAACCATTAGCCTTCAAGAGAAGGGCAATGCCTCCCGAGACCTTCCTTGTTCTATAATAAATGTTGATAGGAAGGACTTTGGATGTTGCACTTATATATTCTCTGGCCTGGAATAGAACACGGCACGGATCAGATGTCTTTGGATTCTATCTGCTCAACTAAGTTCTAGGCACGCCATCACGGCTCATACAAGGAAGGTTACTTCTGCAACTTCCATCCCAGGTGTTGTAATGATTCCTTTTGGTGAAAATGAGAGGAATTCAAAATATAAGTCTAGGTGAAAAAGGGAAAGTTATTGCTTCTTATAGTCAAGGGATCCAAAGGTTGGATTCGTAGTCCTGAACAGGTAATCAGGATCCTGGAACACAACTTCTTTTCTGTCGCTGTTGTCGGTATGCACAGGAAGTTTACTGGGAAGCACTCTGAATATCGGCATGAAAGAAAGGACTAAAGGAAGTGGAACTGGACAGAGGAAGGAGTTCAGCTCAGCAAGGAACTCTACACCAGATAACTCCTAGAACTGTCTGGTATGATGGGAGGAAGGGGAGGATGTAAGCCCCATCCTCCCATCAATTAGTGACTGCTGTGTCTGGCTGAGGGCAATTCACAAGGAGCAACTCAGCTGAGAGCCGTCAGCTGCCAATACTTAAATCAGTGAAGATGGCAAAGCAGGTGGCTCACAAGATCCCGAATGCCCTCAATCTTCTCTGGAAACTACAGGGAAAGTCCTAAGGAGGGTTCTGATTGGCTTGATTCATGATCTCGCCACTAACAAGGGTCTCTGATTATCCAAGTCTGGATTATACATTTGAAAATGTATTATTTTGTATATATTATACACATTACTTTTTAAATCCACAGATTATAGTCAATAATAACTTCGAAGTGTTTTGATAATTCTATATATGTGTGTGTGTGTAACTAGCACCTAAGACAGTGGTTCTTAACCTGTGGGTCACGACTCTTTGGGGGCTTGAATGACCCTTCCACAGGGGTTGCTTAAGACCATTGGAAAACACTGATATTTACATTAAAGTTCATAACAGTAGCAACCTTACAGTTATGAAGCAGCAATAAAAATAATTTTATAGTTGGGGGGGGTCCCCACAACATGTATTGAAGGGTTGCAGCATTAGGAAGGTTGAGAACCACTGACCTAAAACAATACATAGAATGTGTTCATTCTTCTATAAAGTTGCCCTGTGCTGTCAACTTGAGAAGAATAAGTTTTAATTTCTACTGTCTTAAGTGTTCCTGGACTTTATATAATTGTAAAGACATGTTACATGCTCTTAGGTGTCAGAGTTCTTTCATTTACAATTTTAACTATATTTTATGAGCAAGTATTAGCTGTGACTATTCATTAAAAGTTCAGTGACATTTAAGCACATGTACACTATGTGCACTGGTCCAACCAACATAATACACTTGCGATGTTTTTGTGATGTGATATGATTAGTGAAATGTTCATTCTAGTTAATGGCAGTAGTCCATTCTATTAATACAATTTTTAATTAGCCTGTTATTAACAAACATTTATAATGTTTCTATGTTTGGATATTATGAACAAAGTTTCTTTGAATATTCTTATTATTGCTGTTGCTGGTGATTGTGAAACAGCTGAGGCAGTCCTTGAACTTATGATCCTGCCACAGCCTTCCTAATACAATATTGAAGTTACAGGCATGCACTACCACCTCTGTCTTCTTTGAATAGTCTTTTTTAAAAAGATTTATTTTTTAACTCGTGTGAATGTATTCCATGTTGTGTGCAGATGCCTACGGAGGCCAGAAGAGGGCACCAGAGCCCGTGGAATTGCAGTCAGTTGTACCCTACCTATCATGGTGCTGAGAACTGGATCCTCTGAAAGTGTGGGAAGTACTTTCGCTTTTTCATTATTATTTTATTTTATGTGTATGGGTGTATTGCCTGCCTATATGGCCTAATACTCCATGTATGCCTGGTGTCTGTGGAAGTCGAAAGAGGGTGTTGGATTCCCTGGAACTGGAGTTACAGGTAGTTGTGAGCCACCACGCAGCTGTTGGAATTTCAGCTTGGATCCTCTGCAAGGGCAGCAGGTGCCGAGCCGTCTCTCCAGCCAAAAGGATTTTTTATGTGTATTTGGGTTGGAGTGTTGTTTGTTATTCTGGAGGTTGAACCTAAGACCCCAATGTGTGCACTCTACCCCTGAGCTATATCCCCCATCTTTTATTCTTTCTATAAAAAATCATGTTGACGCCGGGCAGTGGTGGCGCATGCCTTTAATCCCAGCACTCGGGAAGCAGAGGCAGGCGGATCTCTGTGGGTTCGAGACCAGCCTGGTCTACAAGAGCTAGTTCCAGGACAGGCTCCAAAACCACAGAGAAACTCTGTCTCGAAAAACCAAAAAAAAAAAAAAATCATGTTGATGTATTTTATTAGGATTGTGTTAAATCTGTGAACAAATAAGGTGTACTTTTATATACAAGCATGGAACCTTTATATTTTTCCCTTAAGTTCTCTCAATATTGTTCTTTAATTTTCAGAGTAGCCTATAAATGTTACTGTAAATTATATCTATATATAAATTGCCAGATTTTATTTTCTAATTACTAGTTACAAGTACATAAAAATATAATTATTTTGTATGTTGCATTTGTATTTTGTGACCTTGCTAAATCTATGATTTTGTTTTGGGAGATTTAGAGTAAGTGCTAATCCTATAGTGCTTGCAAGACCCTATGATTCTTTTTTTAAAACAAAGATATTTACATTTTCCAAAACCCCACAGAGACAAAACTTCAAAAGTAGCAGAAGTTGTAGGAATAGTGGTGGCTCCTGGGAAATAGTGCTGCAAAGAAGATTTTAGTTCAGGAAGCAAATGCAACGAGGCTTACGTTGGTCTGAAAGAAAATGACCCCCAAAGAGAGTGGTACTATTAAGAGGAGTGGCCTTGACCTCTTAGAATGAAACCACATTTGGAGACCTGTTCTTCACAGAGATCGTGGAGTTTACATAAGATTATTATGATGGGTCACAGTCCAACAGGACTGATGTCCTTTTTCAAAGGTGAAATTTGGGGGCGATGGAGTAATAAAGTTCAGATCCAGCATCCACATGACAAGCCGGGTGAGTGCCCCCAAAACTCCTGTAACTCTGGTTTACAGGGATCCAGTACCCCCCCCCCCCCCACCTCTTTGCTTTTTAAGGTTCAGTTTGGACACAACAGTAAGCCAGGACAATGTCAAGTAAACCTTAAAGTGGCCATCTACAAACCAGGGAGAGAGTCTAGAATAGCTCTTTCCTTCATAGCCCTCAGGAGAAATAAACTTAAATTTTAATGTCCTCATAAAGACCAGAGACATTCTTTAAAAAGACCAAAGGAAATTATCTTGGTTATTATTGGCTGTTTTGAACATTGATCTTTCATGATCTGTTTTTCTTGTGCAAATCTAATATAATTAAATATATTTTCAAGAGCTGAAAAGTCTAGTTTCTTCAGGTGACTCTATTTTCATTTAAAAACCTAAAAAACACTAACCTTACACATTTCTCTAGCAAAAATTTGGAATCACTTGAAGATCTTTTTCATCTTTTTTCCACTACAGTGGTGATGAGGATTATAACAAATCTGTAAGTTTATATCAAAATATTTTCATCTTTGCAGTAGTTGGGCTCCTCCTCTATTTTATATGATGTGTGTATCCTTTCTAGTTGTTTCTGTTTTTGACTCAAAACAGGGAGGGCATCACCATGTCCCTTCTTTGCTTCATGCAGGGTTAACATCTTACCTCCTTTGCTTTGAATCCCCCTCCTTTCTGAAAAGGTCAATCAGCAACAACAGGGTAAAGCTGACCTGAAAAGACATGGGCAATCAGGATAGCTGTGCTCTCCCTAGGATCCAGCCTACTGTAGAGACTCAACAACACCCAGAGTTCTAGCATCCCACATGTACTTCAGAGCTCTTGGTCTTGGTGTCTCCAAGACATTGGCCAAGTGCTATTTTGACCAACAAGTAGCTCTGGGTAGGCTCTAATGTCATATAAGCACGATGAGACAGCATCCTGCTGCCTGCTCCTGTTTGATTCTCATCTTCCTCCTCTTGTCTCCTTCCTGGGGGCTTCATTTTTGGACTTGAGTCCTGAGAGGTTTTGATGCCTGCTTTGTGCCCATTTCTGATGATCCATGCCAGTAGTACGTAGAAGTCAACTCTCTGTGGGTGAAGCTATTTCTCAAACATGTCAGGAGGTGTTGGGTGGATGGTGCTGACACTCACTCACAGAGCCCCTAGAGAACAGACACCTCACCAGTCGTGTCCTAGTCTAGTCTTCTAGTCTGTCACCATGGAAACCCCATGAGCACTGATTTGTAATGTACTGCTGTCTTGGCTCTCCGTTCTTTCCTTCTCCACTTTGTGCCATGCCTACCTGGACTTGTCTGCAGCACATACTTTTTTTTTGTTGTAGGCCTTGCTTTCTTGGGACTCCAACCTAAAGAAGATTTTGTAAAACAGCTGTGCATCTTTGTAATAATTTACCATTTTTCTTAAGTCAGTTCACATAACTTTCTTTCTGGTACTTGCAAACAAAATATATTTAATTTCCCTCACATTATTTTATTCCTGAATGAAATAGTTGAGAATTTTTTCTTGGAGCTGTAGAGATGGCTCAGAGATTAAGAGCACATGCTGTCCTTACAAAGGACATTGAGTTCAGTTCCCAGCACCCACTTGGGTGACTAACAACTGCCTAGAACTTCAACTCCAGGGAATCGGATGTTCTCTTCTGGTCTTTGCAGACACCTGTACATACCCCCACACAGACATGCACATACTGAAAAATATAATAAAATCTATAAAGATTTTTTTCTAAAAGTTTTGTCCAGTAAGTTTTAAATTTTATGTAAATCACTTCCCCCTTTAATTCATATACAGGGAAAAATATGATACAGGCACAAAAAAGCCTGATGGCAATGATTTCATGCTCCTGTTTTTAAATCTGTTAAAAGTTATAACATATTTACTTGAGATCACAAATTTCATGATCATATGGATAGGTGTGCAAGGGGTATCCCCTGGGAAGCAGAAACCAAGCAAGTATGTAAAATATTGCTGTACTTTATATCTTGAATGTCTCCTAAAATCCATGTGTTCAAGGATTGGGTCCCAGAGTAGTGCTATTGTGAGTGACAGAATGCTTGACGGAGGATCTTCGATGAAGCTCTTGGGTCTTTGGGAACATGCCTACAGAGGGTTATGGTACTCTGGCCCTTCCACGTTGTCTGTGCTCTCTGGCTTATGGCATAAGCAGTTTTATTCTATTCCATGCTCTGTTATGATGCACTACCCCTCCCTAGAGCCCCCAAGCAATAGGATGCCCATGGACTTGGAAACTACATACTGGGAGCTAAAATCAACCTCTATACTTTTACTAACTTAGGTATTTTGTTATAGCGATGACAAGCCAACTACCATGGGCATAAAAGATTTATTTGGGTGTTATGCTCAGGAAAAATAAAATGGGGAGTAAATGAATTGGTAAGGCAAAGCACTCAGACCATGATACAGAGCTGATGTTTATGAAACTTCAGAGCAAGAGAGCAAATTAGACAGGGAGTGTTCCATAATGCATTTTCTTGTCTGACCCAAACAGAGTGCTCTGAAACAAGCTGCCCATTAGAGCAGCCTCAGTTAGGGTAGAAATGAACAGCCCTGTGGTGACCTTAGTGCTCTGCTAAACAGACGTGATAGAGGCTGAAGGTACCAGCTGCTGGAGGATGTCAGCCACCTATGCAGATGAATAAGAAGGCCGACACTTTCTTCTTTCCTTCCTCCCCTCCTTCTTTCCTTTCTTCATTTCTGATTGTTCAAATCTGGATGATACAATCAAAAATGTTTCCTTTTCTTTTCAGTTTTTCTTTTTTTTTCTTTCTGAAACAAAGATCTTTTTAAAATATTTATTTTTTATATTTTAAAATTTTTTAATTTTCTCATACATTATATTTTGATCATATTCTTTCTTCTCCCTTAACTCCTCCTATATCCTCCCTGCTTCTCTACCTACTCAACACCATGTTTTCTTTTTTTCTCTCTCCGGAAAAAAAAACAAACGAGAAAAACAAAGAAACAAAAACACAAAAATCCAAACAAACTGAAATGAACAGAGAACCAGTAAGGAGCCACGCAAGAATGTTTTTAACTTTCAGGCCTACTGTTTGTTGCTCCAATGATCGTTTCCTGTGCACAGGTTTGTGACTGATAGAGAAATGGCTGACGGCTGTTGCTGCACGGGCCCCAGTTACAAGCATCCACCCCCACTGCCTGGCTTCACTGATCTTTTCTGAGTGATATTTCAGTTTTGGCCTGGGTCTTCTGTGGAGGCCCGAAAATTGGTCTACATTGACCAAAAGTCAGAGAGTTAGAATTTTCTTCTAGTTCCTTCATAGCTTCTACGGCAAACAAAGGTCCCACCCACCTGTTGAGAGAGTTCTGCTCTCTCAAGGTTATTGTCATCAGGTGTGGCTAATATCCAGACCAAGTGCTCCAGGAATAGAGAAGTAGATTGTTCCCACCGCCAACAAGAGTCTAAGGATCCAACTAAGTTCTAGATCCCCTTTATGGACATAACAATGAATTCCACCCAGACAGTGGTTTGTCTACAGAATGTTTTGGTCTAGGGTGTTAAGTGTGCCTTGTTTTGTTCTAACAACACAGTGTTTAACTGTGAATATAGCCAACGGACTTTCAATTGGTACGCTTATTTCCTTGTATCCTTAATGCAGTCTTTTTACTCCTACCTTTTGGGGCCAGGGGTATTTTAAGCAGTTGGAAATTAAATGCAGGCTAATTTTCAGTACTCATTGGAATTTCCTCCCGATACTATCCTATATGTTTCTCAGTTTTATTATTTTCATTCACGTCTTTATATTTTTTACTGTATTTCTTTTTTTTTGATTACTAAAATCATCTGTGTTTATTTTTGCATAGCTTTTATACCCAATGTAAATGGGGGGAGAATGTAACAAAAGACTATTAACATGATACAAAGGATAACTTAAATAGTCAATCACTTTAACACTCTGAGACATTGAAAACTAGTATTGCTTACTATTGTTTATCCTGGTTGTAATTCTATTTTTATACTTGGTATCTGTTCTTATTGTATATAGTGTTGTATTGGGTTTGAAACTCTCTTATTTAGTCAAAAGGGGGACTTCAGCCAATGGCCTTTGTCCTTTAGCCAATGGTCTTTGAGAGGCTGTACCAGGTTGGACATGGCTTTTGGGTACCAAAAGGAATGTGGTTTCCTCCTCCCATTCTCTTACTCCCTGCTCTCACACCAGGATGCTGGATTCCATTCCTGTTTCCTTGTGATCCATGAGTTCCCCTTTAATAAAGAATACCTATTCAGAGCTAGTGTGGGGTTATTTGATTCATGTTCACCCCATCTGATGTGTTCTGCTTCACCACTGTATGCAGCTTAAGAATCAATCTCCAGTTAGGAGTTGATGGTGTGCTTCTTGAACCAGTAAATCATGCATATGGGGATATAGACTGAAAGTGGGTTCCTACAGGAGGCTCTTGTGAGAACTCATACAAAGTCTCTCACAAATGCTGAAACTATGAGCTCATCTGATTTAGGGACTTCAGGTCCCAAGAGGGAAATGAATCTGATCTGAGATTCTACAGTGTTTCCACTGAACTGAGAACTGAACTTATTATCTGTGTTATTTGTTACACTGAGTAAACTGGTAAAAACAAACAAAAACAAACAACAATAAACAAACAACAAAATCCAGGACCCAACTAAAGGTGACCTTCACTTGTAGTACTTGATACAGTCCTCTAAATTAGAGTAAGGAGAAAAATGGTGGACATGAGTTGTTGTAACCCTAGGTTTGTCTGGGAAGTCCCTTGAGACCACCATCATCATGTAAGCTTAGAGAAAAGGTCTGGCAATTCCATATGGATGGAATCATCAACACTCTCTGATTCCTCAGGAAAGGAAGCTCTGGTGAGGTTTTAGAGTACTGGCTGAAGAGAGGAGGTACATGGAATGGGAATCATGGGGCCACAAAAAAGCACACAAGACCAACAGCCACGGCCCAGGCCAACTTCTGGAGGAACCTCATCCTCAGGTCCACACTAACATGGAATTTGTTATGATCCCTTATCCATCTGTTGCCTTCCCCACTACATTTTGGGGGTTGAATTTATAATTCAGTTTGCAAAGACTAGAACAGGATGATGACAACTGGAGATGGAACAGGAGAATGTAGACATTCTAGGCTTAGAGACCTGAATTCAGGAACTGATACAACTTAGGGTTTTCTCAGTTGAGGAACTGAGAAAGTATACTTTTGCATAGGGGTGGAGTGGCTATAGATTAGGCAGACTGATATGTTTATTTTGAAGAGCTAACTTGAAGTGAAAAGCATAGTGGATTCATGTGCACAACCCATGCTCCTGATCTACTTCATTTCCCAATATTTTATATTCCAAGTTTGTAAACAGAGACTGCTCTTTCATTTCCCACTTCCCAAACTCAAATAATCACACATAAGCTATATTAATTACAACACTGTTTGGCCAATAGTTAGCTGTGTTCCTAGCTAATTATAATTAACCCATTATATTTATCTATGTATTGCCACAAGGTTTGGCTTACTGGGTGAGGTTCTGGGAATGTATCTACTTTGGCAGCTATATGGAATCTCCTTGACTCTGTCTTCTCTCTATATATATCTCTGTTTGGATTTCCTGCCTGGCTTTATTCTGCCCCGACATAGGCTGAAGCAGTTTCTTTATTAACCAATGAAAATAAAACATATTCACACCATACAGAGGGGAATCCTACATTATCTCCCATTTTCTGTCTAAATAGAAAGGAAGGTTCTAACTTTAACATAGTAAAATTATATATAACAAAAGTTATCAAGCAAGATTTATAGTTATAATATCTAGTCCATTTACTTAACTATCTGTCTTCAACTCCATCAAAGACCCCAGAAGGATATATTATTACCTAAGTAAACAGGAAGTGCATTATAAGCAACTTCCACAACTCTAGAATTGTCAGTGACATTTTGCTGCCTAGACAGTCACCCAAAGTTCTTCTGTAATGTTGTGGCATCCATATTCAGCCTACAGACCCATATATCTGGCCAGCTTTTCCATGATGCGGGAAATTTGAAAGGCTACTTTGCCTATATTGGCAGTTTGTCAGTCACTTTCTTCTATATCCTGTAGAATATCTCCAGATTCTTTTATGAAGCAGGAACCCTGAAGAACTCTCTCACTTTCTTTAGACAAGTTCATCGGTCATTTTTCTGTGGGTCCTGCATGTCCAGTTTATACAGCTTACCATCAAGCAGTCTAGGCAAGAGCAGTTCCTTGCCTAAATGGCTATCCTTGTCACACTGAAGACAAAATTTTTTCAATGCCCATCAACCTCTCTGAAGTAATTGGTGCTGCTTCTCTTTGTGTCTCACTGTAGAGAAAAGTCTAAATTCTTAAAACATTTTAAATGCCACATTCTGTAGGTCTTTGAAAGGTTTAAAGAATACCCATCCATCTGAAATATATCTCTGTACGTCTAGAAAACCTAACTAACATGGCTACAAGTTTGACTATAACAAGTGACTATTAATTTGTAATTTTTAATTATTCATTACATTTTTAAATTAGCTGTATAAACATAATACCTTAAACAAGAGTCTAAATATATATGTACATATACTTANGCCCTTACTGTCTGTGCTGCTGATGTTATACGTAGGAAGCGGTCTCCTGTGCCCACTTGTTGTAGTGTACTTCCCACTTTCTCTCCTATCAGGTTCAGTGTGTTCAGACTGATATTGAGGTCTTTAATCCACTTGGACTTGAGTTTTGTGTTTTTACTGTATTTCTAATCTCCACGCCCTTACCCTGGCGAGAGGTATTTTTGTCGAGGCTGTCCCTCGACAGTCCTCACCAGCCTCTCAGGAAGATCCTAGGCAGTGGTCTTTCTGGGATACAACTAAATGCCTAGTTAACTGCATGGTTACTCAATACTGGAGCAGGACACAATGAAATGTCCAGCCCCCCACCCCAGATGTCTCTCTTCTTGCCTCAAACAAACCAGTTGTCTTAGATTCTGCAGGGCTATGTGTAATCTATTTTGGTTTGCAATTAATAAACTATGTATTTAGCATGTCTTAGGACATTTTGTCCTTGTTTTTTCCTCAAGGCAAATGTATCTCTGAGTACATATGCATAAGAAACATCTTTAAACCCTGTAATGATGCTTCTTCACAGGGATCTAAGGTAGACGGTAGAAAGCACAAGCATTCCTGTTTCTGACCATGCTATGCAGACTGCAAGCATCTCAGAATAACCAAAGTTTGTGTTTTTAATAGAAGGCAAATTTTCTAAAACTGAAAAAAAAAAGCACCCAAGCAAAAAGCAAACAAGAAAACATGGAGTCTGTTTTGTGTTGGCCAACTATTCCTGGGTGTGGGGTCTCTACTGAGGTGTGGTGATATACTCAGTGACACTCCATTGCAGATGGATTTTTCCTACCTCAGCAGGCATCAACAGCAAATGGCTTCTTGGTTAGGTGTGGGACATTGTGTCCACTTCAGTGCTGGGATCTTATCTAGTTTGAGCCTGTGCAGGTCTTGTGCATGCTGTGCTGTCCGTCTCTGTAAGCTTATATATGGAGCAGTCCTATTCCCTGGAGTCATTTACCACCTTTATTCTTACAACTTTTGGCCCCTTCTTTCACATAGATCCCTGCACCTTGAGGATGTGGGAGGGTGAAGGTGGGTGGGGGGGGGGGTTGAGAAAGAATCTCATTTAGAACTCAGTGCTCTGAAGTCTCTCACTATTTACCTATTGTTCAATTGTGTATCTCTTTTTTAATTTTCATCTATTGTAAGAAGCAGCTTCTCTAATGAGAGTTGATTGGTGCTCTGCTCTATGGATATAGCAACATGTCATGAAAAGTCATCTTATTGTTATGTTCCTTTAGCAATAACATCTGTAGGCTTTCCCCTCTCAATTCTCAGGCTCTTGGCCATTTGATCAATGTCAGGTATGGGTTGTGTACCATGGGGTGATCCTTAAATCCAATTAAAAAGTAGTTGGTTACTCTCATGACATTTGTGCCACTATTGCACCAGTATATCTTACAGGAAGGACTCTGTTTCAGGTCTCAGGGTTTGTGGCTGAGTGATATCATTACTTTTCTCCTTAATAGTAAGTACCTTCCATAGTACTATGGATGCTAGTCAGAACTAGCTCAATTTCTTTATGTTCAGTGACTTAAGGGGTGTCTGTCTTCAGTGAAAGGGCCTTACCATTAAGGTTATGAAGAATAAGCAGTAGCTTTGGCAATAGCCTGTGATGTTTGGTTGGGGTGTGATGTAGGATTCCCCTCTGTATGCTTTGATTACCATTAATGAATAAAGAAACTGCTTTGGACCTACAGCAGGGAAGAACTTAGCTAAGCGGGGAAACTAAACTGAATGCTGGGAGAAGGAGGGCGGAGTTTAAGAGAAGCTATGGTGCCACCACCAGAGACAGACATGCCAAAATTTTGCTGGTAAGTCACTGCCACATGGCAATACACAGATTAATGAGTTGGGTTAAACTAATATGTAAGAGTTAGCCAATAAGAAGCTAGAGCTAATGGGCCAAGCAGTGATTTAATTAATACAGTTTCTGTGTGGTTATTTTGGGAGTCTGGGCAGCCAGGAAATGAATAAGAGGCCTCCTTACAACAGGGGTGTCTCTGGGAACCCATTGAAACAGCATCTTGCTGTATAACTTAGTCTGGTCTCAAACTCATAATCCTCCTGCCTCAGTCTCAGAATTATTTGGATTATAGGCTAGAATATATCTTTATTTGCAAAGTAAAATACTACTTCTTAAACTGGAGTGTTTTCATACTAGGAAAGAAAATACTTTTAAGTATAATTTTAAAATGATGGGAATGTAGAAATGAATGTTCCAAATATTAGTCACAGAAAGATAGAAAGGAGCCATACAGTAAACCAAACAAACTAGAAGGAGGCTAATAATAAACACGAAAACAGAACATGAATAATAAAAACTATGTATCAGAGAAAAAACCCACAGATTATAATCTAATTATTTAAAACAGCTAACAAAATTAACTGTTGGTGAGAAGGAGGGCTGATGTTAGAAAAATTAAATAAAAAAACAGCATAGCCCACATATGGTACGTATTTTAGAAATCCTAACAGAACATGATGAAGAAGTATATGCTGTAATTATGAAAACAAATTAAATGTCAATTTTCAGGAAAAACACATTGTACCAAAAGAAATTCAAAAGAAACAGAACATTTAAGACATTGAAAGGAACAATCTCTCCATTCATCATATGAGAATAATGCAACTTTGGTTCAAAGGAGTGACAAGAACAGAAAATGAGTGGCTAATTTCACCTGGGGACACAGACACAAGTGCAACTGGACATGTGATTTGACGTAAAATTACTAAGAGAGAGCACACAAGGAGAAGCTCGATCTTTTTGGTAGATTGTAGACTGGGTGAGTGTTGGGCCTTCTGAATGAAGTTCTGGTCCAGAACCTGAGTCTCTCAGACTATGGATGGGCAGGTTGACATCTGTTATCGGCTCAGCGGCCTGCTCTACCTTCCCCAGCTTCTCTTATCTGTGAATGAAGACTTATTTGGAAATAGACGGTCAACTTAGAATGAGGTCACGAGAGTTGTCCTTGAATCAATTTGACTTACATTCTTACTGAAAGGGACTATGTGGGCATAGATACAGTCACACAGGGAAGATGCCATGTGAAGAGGCAGGAGTGAATTGACAGACGTCGATGCTATGCATCTGACAATTATGAAACTGTGCAGAAGGCAGGGAACAGAGTCTCCTTTACAGCCCTCAGAAAGAAGCAACTCCCAAAGCTTTGATTTTGGAAATATGACTTCCAGAATCACGAGATGACGTCAGTTTCTGCTATTTTTTCATTTGTGGTACTTGATTATGGCCGTTAGAGAAAATCAGTAGTGTACACATGGTATTTGTTCCGAGGAGAGTTGGAATCCCCTTACATCATTACATACTAAGACTGAGGACAAACTGGTTGAATGTGAGCTCTTTCTTGCTTTGTTCTCTCTTAAATGGAGCAGTTTCCTAAGGTTCTAGGCCTGGGGGAACAGAATTGTCCAGACTGTTGTTGCTGTATTGTATGGGCTTCGTTGGGTAGAGATCACAGGGAGGGCACTGATTGTGCCAGAGTTATACCTGGTGAATGGAGATCTCACCCTGGGCTAACACTAAATCTGCATAAACTCCAGGATGGACTGCAACATATATTTTCAAATGGTGTTAAGTACTTTAATTCCTTTAGTCCCTGGGCCTGGAGGGTTGGGTTGACCTTATCTGAAAGCTGTCTTTAAACCAGCTGTCTCTAAACCAGATGTCTGACTTATCTTTAGTTTGAACCCTGGCACAGATCCCTGCCAGAAGGCTCCTTTGCTGCACATGTGGTAACTAAGACTTGTGCTAGGAGCCTTATGCTTGAAGTGTGCCACTTAATGAAAATTAGGGCCTGTCCCCTGGCTCTCCAGTCCTATATATTCCTTATTCTCTGTAATAAAGTTGATCTGATTCACTGAAGTCTGTCTCCTGGGGAGCCATCTACATCTGTCACCGTTATAGCCTCTTGACCTGATGACCAACAGGGTTGAGAGAAAGGGATAGACGACCCCCACTTTGATCTTAGCCAAGAGTTTGAGAAGTAGTAAGAAGGAACTCTACACTTTAAACTTATTTTTAAAAATCATTTATTTTTCTCTTGTGTTTTGCCTGTATAGATGTCTGTGCATCACATGTGTGCAGTTCCCTTGGAGGCCAGAAGAGGGCATCAGCTGTCCTGGAACAGGAGTTACAGATGGTTGTTAGCCACTATGTGATTTACTAAATACAGTTCCTTTGGAAGAGTAGTTAGTACCCTTAACTGAGTCATCTCTCCAGTTTTGGAAACTTTTTATTTTTAAAATAATTGATTCATAGGAAACTGCTTTTTCATTTGTTCTGAAATTTCAAATAAAATAGCTGGAGTTTGTGTCAGTTTGCCCCAGCTTTCACTACGGCAGCACAGATCATGCAGCTAAAACAAGAGAGATGATGTCCTGCAGTTTGGAGGCCAGAAGTCCAAGAACAAGCAGGAGCCAGTTTCATTTCTTTGGAGGGAGAACTTGTTGTCTTTTTCCTGTGGTTTGCTAATTTTGAGCATTTTTTTCCTGGTGAGAGGTTTGGGCTCCTGGGACACAGAATCTTCAGGAATAGATTGCTTTTGTGGACTATTCCTTTACACTGTGTGAAGATGTGTCACTGTGATTGGTTTAATAAAGAGCCAAATGACCAATAGTTAGGCAGGAAAAGGTGGCACTTCTAGGGATTGAGAGGTCTCCGGGAAGAAGAAAGGCAGAGTTGCTAGCTGGACCCAGAGGAAGCAAGGCGTGCAGGAGGAGAGGTAAAAGCCATAAACCATGTGACAGCACATAGATGATTAAAAACAGGCTAATTTAAGTTATAAGAGCTAGTCATCAATAAGCCTAAGCTAAGGCCAAGCTTCCATAATAATAAGTCTCTCTGATTTATTGTGATTTGGGGGCTGGTGGTCCAAAAAAAGCCTGCTACTGTTGAATTAGGGGCGGCGGGGCTGCGTCCCCGGCACCCGGCCGCCCGCATGGCTAGCTTATGCCCGAAATAATTACACGGAAACTGTATTCTTTCAAACACTGCCTGGCCCGGCTAGGTCCAGTTTCTTATTGGCTCTTACATATTGTTCTAACCCATTTCTAATATTCTGTGTAGCCCATGAGTTGGCTTACCAGAGAGGATCTTAACCTGCGTCTGTCTGGAGTGGGAGCATCATGGCGACTCACTCACTCAGCTTCTTTTTCCCAGCATTCTCTTCTGTCTACTCCGCCTACCTAATTTTCTGTCCTATGAGGGCCGAGGCAGTTTCTTTATTATTACATGACCCACCTCCATCATGCTACCTATTGCTTTTGTTAAAAATTAAGTTCATAGCTGTAAGAGATATAAAGCAATAGATTTTACTGAAAAATGTAAATTAAGCTAGCAATTGCCCTCCCCTTAAAACAAAGATATGCCCTTGCCTAGACCTACATACATGACTGTTATACAAGGCAGGGCTCAGTCGCTGAGGAGCTAAGTAAAGCACAGGTGGGGTATAGAGAAGGTGTTCTTGATTCCAAAGCCCCGGCACCTGGGAGCAGATGAGAAGGGTCAACAGAAAAAGGTCCTGTACAACCTTGTTGTGACCACCATGCTTTTGGGATTTCTGGATACAGTACTACCCGTGTGACTTTTAAAAGCTGGTTCCTTCTCAATCGCCTAATTAGAAACCAGGTGTTTTTTTGTTTAAATCTTCGTAATGCTTTTTTTCCCTCCAATTTTTAAGCACAACTTTTCCCTTGTCTACCTATTTGTTGCTAATGTTTGTTCACTGAACTCCGCCACAGCAGAGAACAGCCTGTTCTGTTCTGTGTCTGCTACACAATGTGGCCATGGAATTTGGTGAATGAATGTGTAGATAGATGAATTAATTTATGATTGACAGATGGTGGTACCAAAGACACACTGTTCCTGTTTCAATATTTTTTCAAGGTCAGAAACTGCACGATGCCTACAGATTCTATAACTAGGCCAGTATACACTATGAAGTACTTCTACCTACAGGTGCTATTTCCCATTCAAACAGTTACTTTTCTGGTGCTGTGATAAAGCATCATGGCCACGGAAATTTAAAGAGTTTATTTTGGACCAACGAGGGGTAGGAGTCCACGATGGTAGAGTGGAGGAGTGGTAACACGCAGTTTGTGTGGCAGCTGGCGTAGGATGCCGAGTGCACATCTTGAACATCAAGCAAGAGAACTGGAAATGGCAGGGGTGTTTAAACTCTCAAAGTCACCCCTTAGTGACACACATTCTTTAGCAAGACCATTCCTCCTAAATCTCCTCACACAGCACTACCAAGTGGGGACCAGGTGTTCACACGCCTGTGCTACTGTGGGACAATCTCACTCAAACCCATGCAGGTGTTAAGGGTGTTGCTTGGTTTAGCCTTTCCTGGATCTGTGTGGGTGAGAACTGTTGACACAATGTTGATACTTTCATTTGATGTTAGGGATACAGTGGCTAGTTTCAAGTGTCCATCACATGGTCTTGAAGAAAATATTTTACAGGCAGGTCATGTTTGACTTTTAAGCAAGTTTCAACATTTCACTCTAGATTAGCTAATCTGTTGACTAGCTTCTTTATATGTCTCACAAACTATCAATAGCTTACTCTGCTCTCTACATGGGGGAGAAGATAACATTAAAAACAGGGCAAAGATGTTTTTCAGTTTTAAAAAAGGAACTAGGCATGACTTTTAAGGTACAATTAGAGTCTAAAGCTTAGCACCTGTGTTTTATTAAGCTTTAATTCCTTTCTTCCCATCTCCAGGGGAGTGTGTGTGTATGTGTGTGTGTGTGTGCATGTACTTGAGTGAAGACCAGAAGACAACTTGTGGGTGTCAATTTTCTCCTTCCACCATGTGAGGTCTCAGGAGATCAAACCCAGGTCACTGGGATTGGTGGCATGCAATTTTACTGTATGAGTCATCTTACCAGCCCCTTCAAAGTGATCTTTCGATGCACGGGGTTAGGGTGACATTTAGTTTTCTTAGAATAAGAAGTACAAGTTGCTAACAATATGTTTCCTTCCAATATGCTATTGGACGGATGGTGTGCAGGGGAGGGAGAGTATACAAAATGATCAATACCTCTTCTCAGTGTTGGGAGAAGACCAGGATTAAACAGACTCAGTGGTAAGTACAAAACTTATCTGAGCCACTTAGCATTTTTTGTTTGTTTGTTTGTTTCTTCGAGACAAGGTTTCACTGTAGCTTTGCTGCTTGTCCTGGAACTAGCTCTTGTAGACCAGGCTGGCCTCGAATTCACAGAGATCCACCTGCCTCTGTCACCCAAGTGCTGGGATTAAAGGCGTGCGCCACTACTGCCTGGTTCACTTAACATTTTTATATTAAAATTATTTCAATTTAATTATTACTTGTAGCATGAATTCTAATTGGTCTTAATAATAAAAACTTGGGGTCAGCTATCTGAGGATGAAATCTGAAGGATCACCAGAGGGCCAGCCACTATAGTTACCTCTACCAATGCTCAGACCAAAGGGGCTATCCTGTTCCTATGAATCCTCAGACTGCATCTGTCTCTATGAATCTTCAGACTGCTGCCGAACTCCCGTGTCTCCTTCTGTCCTATATATCACTCCTATCACCTCCTTAGGCTGGGATTAAAGACCTGTGATTCCCAAGTACTAGGATTAAAGGTGTGAGCCACCACGGCTGGATCTGTTTCTCTTTGAGACTGGATTAATCTACCTTAGCCCAGGGTGGCCTTGAACTCACAGAGATTGGTAAACCTCTGGCTCCCAGTGCTGAGATTAAAGCCCTGTGCCATCACTGCCCGGCCTCTATGACTAAACTAGTGGTTTAGCTCTGCACTCTGATCTTTAGGCAAGCTTTATTTGTTAGATCACAAACAAAATATCATTACAATTACTTATCGAGTGTCTAGAGGAAACCATTATGGGTTTCTTGGTATTTTAAAATTGTTCTTGGTTAAAAACTCCATTCTAGGTCTGAACATAATCCATTCTCCCACTTCCCAGTTCTTGATCTAACCTCATCTTTCTTACTTACATACTAAAACTATACTATTTTACAAATCCTTCTTAAAACTACACCAGTCCTCTCTAATTGCCCCAAGTCAATGGTTCTTTGTCTTTGTCAAAGGATAGAATCCCTGGGGAAGTTTTAAGAATGTGCATTCCCTTCCTCCCTTCCCCCAACTTTCTTCTTTCTCCTCTCACTTTTTTTCTCACAAATGCAAATATAAACACACACACACACACACATACACACACACACACACACAGAGAGAGAGAGAGAGAGAGAGAGAGAGAGAGAGAGAGAGAGAGAGACAAACAGACAGAGACATGTCGGAAAGTGTCCTGTAGGTTAGAGCATTCAGGGCCTGTGCGTACTGGGCAGGCCTCCAGCACTAACCTATAGTTCCAGGCTCTAAGAAGTTACTTTGAAAAAGCTGAAGATCCAGTTATTTTCCAGGTTAAATTATAATCTCTGAAGGTGAGGGTCCTTCCATTCTGCTCTTTTCAAGATTCTTACATTCTTACTACATGTATATTTAAGTATACTCTCTCTCTCATTTGTGATTTTACTAGTCACGTTTTCAGTTATCCACGGTCAGGCTTGGTCTGAAAATATAGTACAAAAAAATACAATAAAGTGAGAGAGAGGAGAGGGGGAAATTAGAAAGGTTCACATAATTTTAATTAAAATATACTATTTTAATGTTTTATTATTGTTAATTTTAACATGCCTACTTTATAAATTAAACATAGGGATGAATATTATACATGGTATTAGGCAGTCACTGGGGTTTTGAAATATATGCATTTTTTTCTCTCTTTGTTTTCCTTTTGGTACATGGGAGCTCGCAGAACCACGGCTGTATTAGTCAGGGTGTGTGCTCCTGCTGTTTTTGCCGTTGGAGCCACGATTACCAATCATTTTTCTATTCTATAAGGATAAGTACCGGGACAACTTATTAGAAGTAGAAAAACAAGAGAAGATAAGATCTTGACTATGGTCATGAGAGCAGACACCTGCTTCTAACCTCAAAAGCAGGGGAAGTGGTAGAGTCTCAGTGTTGCTTTCAAAAAGTGAAGTTCTACCCGAGCCAGAACAGTGCACACACCTCCCAAGACCTTTGATGATAAACAACGATGTCTACAACAAGTTTACTGAACTAAAAACAAGTTCTGTCCTCTAATACTTTCAAAACATATTGAGAATTAAATTTCTCTAAGTCTTCTGCTCCCAGAGTGCTCTGCTTCAAGTCTGGCAAGGGAGGCTCTAGGGATGAGGTCAACACAGGGAAACAAACAGTAATAGATGTGTGTGGGTTGAGAAAATACACGGTGCATATCTTTTACATATACTAGTGGGCTATAGACATCTCATAAGTTGTTGGAATGAAGCACATTTGTGTCAGCTCTCCACCATTATAACAAATGCATGAGATAAACACCTCATAAGGAAACAAAAGAGTTATTTGGTTCATAGTTCTGGAAGCTTCAGTCCATGACTGGTTCATTCCAATGCTTTGGACTCTAGCAAGGTATTAATTATATTTTGGTGGTCCTGTACAGCAGAGAAAAGCTGCTTGCCTCAGGGCCAGGAAGTAAAAGAGATTAAGAAGAAGAAGCTGGGTCCCTATTAACTATGTTGTAGCACACTTCAAATCACGGGGAGACTTCTTAACTAGGCTCCACCTTGAAAGTTCTGGCATATGCTAATAGCCTGATTGTTGGGGCTAATCCTTTAACACATGGGCTTCTGGGTGACATTTATATCCAAACAACAGCGGTACCTTATTTCATCTCTTAATTTCCTACTTTTGGATCTAAATCATCATTCCACATAAGTAAAGCTTTCTCTGTAGATTATAGCATAGCATCTTGCAGAGAGCAAAACTGGGATCAATGGGTACAAATTATAAGGATGTAAGATCATCTTTACCATAAAAATAACCTTTTTGCCTGAAGAGGTTGCTCAGAGGTTACGAGCACTCGCTGCTCTTGCAGAGGACCCAGATTTAGTTCCCAACACTCGCAGGGACTGGGGTGTGGGGGGGCTCTCAACCATCAAAAAACGCCAGTTCCAGGGGATCCAATGCCCTTTTCTGGCTCCTTAAGGAATCATACATGCATATGGTACACATACACACATGCAAGCAAAACATTCACATACATAAAAAAGTAAAAGCTGAGGATTTTTAAAGTAACTTTCTTAGAACCGAACATATCCTATAGTGTAGTAGACTGTCTCGTGTGGTGCTGGTTCTAGATAATCAGGCCATGGAAGTTTAAAGTCAAGCCAAGCCCGAGTGGTCATCCGGCGAGGATGTCCTGAAGGGTCTCTAGATGGAACTCCTGCAATGGCCTCACCACAGTGTAAGACTACAGGATGAATAAGGCCAGCAGCAAATGATCCTGCTGCTGCTGCTGCTGCTGCTGCTGCTGCTGCTGCACTTCAGCTTGCAGATGCTAATTCTCCAGCACTTTATCAACAAGGCACTAGCTTTCAAGTGGGAGGCTCAAGAACTTGAGTGATTTGTAAACCAGAGAAGACCATCCTGCAGGATGGCAGGGTTTTTCTTCGGGCACTCTATCAGTGCTTGTGAAAACGGGGGGGGGGGGGGATTGGGACTGTTGCTCAGTGATAGAATGCAAATCTTTAATTCCTAAGGCCCTGAGCTCCACCCAGCACAAGAAACAAACAAACAAACTCAACCTATTGTCCAGTTTGTGTCCTTGGGTTCCTTTCCCACAGGTTCCCCAAATGTTCTTTACTTCAAACTAGTCAAAATATTCTGGCCAGTTATCATGACAACTGTAACTGACTGCAGGGTGTTTTCATGGCAGATTGATTTCCATTGCAGACCTGAGTGAAATCACATATATATATCATTTCACCAACAAACCTTTCATCTGGATATCCCCTGCTCAATGTATACTGCAAACATCAGGATGGTCCAAAAGGGTAGGCCTCAGTGTCTTGAATATAAAAAATGCATTACATAAAACACATCATATTTCTTTTAACTCATTAAGAGTTATTTAAAAACTAAGAGCAAAGTTTCTTCTTTAATGAAACAGAAGATGCTGCAGGGAGCCTTGAGTTTCCCTTCTCATGCCTAGGATGCCCGAGTCCATTGTCCTTGCACATGACTGGGGACCACAGTCTGAGACTATGACCAGTACAGCTGAAGAGGTTCTTGTCAGAGCCTTTTGAATCATGGGATAATGATCATTTTAGACAGATGATATACTCATCTTCATGAGCTGTTTATCTGCTCATAAAAGGTAAATCATATAAAAGGGAAAATAAACATATGCCAAATGGTATTCAGACAACTTAGTCCATTTGGTATCACCTTAACAATAACAGGAACAAACTGGTCATTGTGAGGAAAATGAAGAGATTTGATTAAGAGAAAACTATGGATCTAAACATTGGAGTTTGAGGCTTGGGCGATGGTTTGCTTGGTGAAATGCCCACTGGACAATCACGAGGCCTGCATTTGGATCTCAGCACCCAGTTAACAGTCGGTTGGTACAGTATGTCTATAAACTCAGGGCTGGGGAGGAAGAGATAAACGATTTCCTGTCAGCCCACTTCACCAGGCTCCAGGTTTGGTAAGAGACTTGGTTTCAAAACTATAATATGGAGAAAGACTGAGAAAGCCCCCAGTGCTGACATCCCTGGTCTCCACTCATGCATACTTATGCAAATGCTTACATAAGCCACCATATACACATGCAAACCCAAAACACTGATGTTTGAATATATATATAAATTCTGTGTGGCTTAAGTTCTTAAAGTGTATAGCAGATACTCATCCTAAATGAAATAAAAACCTCGTTATGAAAAGACGATAGAAAACTTATTTTGAAAGGAAACAAAGCTGCCCTGAGGGCCTATTATGTTATTTACATTTAAAGATACTACAATTTCTTTTCTTCCCTTCTCTTTTTCCTCCCTTTCATTCCACTCCCTTCGGTTCCTTTTTAGATCCCGTTTTCCCTTTCTCTCAGTTGCTTTCATACAGAGTCACAAAGATGTCTAAGACTTGGTCAAGTCTACAAGTTGAAAAGAAGTATAGCTCAGAAATACATCTTTACAAATGATTAGCAGTGAAAGTAAATCTCTCTCTGTCTCTCTCTCTGTCTCTCTCTCTCTGTGCTTATAGGACCTTGGAGACATAATCCACAAGATCTGAAAATGCAGTGGACGAAGTAGTCAAGAATGAGAAGGAGGCATGGAGGCCTACAGCTTTTCAATCATATCAGTTAGGAAAACAGTGAATTATTGTATCTTCCCGCCCAGGCAGCTGCTGCTTCTACTGCCTTTTCACCTAAGTGACCCTGTGAAAACCCTCCTGTCCCTCAATGTCCTCACACTTTTCTGCTTTTCCCTTATCCTTTGACCTCTTCCAAGTTATCTTTTGATTATTAGTAAAGATGTGGTATGTGGGATTAAATACTATTGAGCCTCTAATAAAATCTGTCCCATGTCAATGTTTAAAAGTTGTCATTTTAACTGCAGTTCTGTGTGTGGAACCTGGTGGGCAGAGGGTGTTACAGGAGTCTCACTGTGTGAGATACATCTCTTCTCCCGAAGCTCTCTCCTTCTCCCCAGCTCGCTCTGCCTACATAAAGCTCCAGTTTCCTTCCCTTCCTGGTTCCCTCATGCCTACCTTTCTCATCTTCTCACTCATGACTTAATCTGTCTTCAAGTGTCTGTAGTACCAAAGTTGACATATGCTTTCAGTAATCAAAAATAAATCTTTTATGAAAGACCCATTCTTTCTAGATGGATTTTAAGTATTTGATTTTTATTACTGGGAAACACCAAATGTTGGCCTGACATCTAAAGCTCTGCTGGTTAAAGATTTTAAACATGGTTCTATAATCCAAGCAAAGATTCCCTTATCACCCTAAAAGCAATGAGGATGTCAACGATTTTGAAGACTCTGCATAGGCATCCAAGTGAGATTTGAGACGGTTCCTCTCTGTCCATTGTGCGCATGCTCTGAATTGTCATCTGTGGGAACCTAACATCATCCTTAGCTGTCAAGTGTCAGTTCCAATCACATCGCTACCGTGATTCCTTCTGGCAGGCACCCTTCCAGCTCACAAAGGCGAGATCATTATTCATGATAGAAAGCTAGTTAGGGTCTGAAGAGGCAGGGAAGAATTTTCCCCCTCCCCTGAGGTGCCTGGCTGAATCCTGATGAAAAATACTACCTTCATAAAGTCAACACAAGAAACATGCTGTATTCCACTTCTCTTTCATCAAATCTTATTACCCCCTTTATTTAGAAATCTTTGGCCTTTTATGGTATATAAGATGTGTGGTTTATTTTATATTCAGAACATCCTTTTATGTTCTGCTTATTTTTTTCTCTTACTAGGTAAAAGTAATACTTTTGAACACATAATTTCTTTTAAAAATACAAATCAATATAGAGTCAGAATTAATATTCAAAGAACAGCTTCTGTGATCTTTTACTTCTGGAGAGATCTACTTGAAACTCAGAAGTCTAAACATGTACTGATTCTTTGGACTCCTACCCCATGGCAGACAGAGTCTATTTTCTTAATTTATTGTGATTTATTCAGCACATTAAATATTAAGGGTGCACTGAGACATGCCAGGCATATATCTTTGAAAAATAAGGCTTACCATTGAAGGTCTACTCTGATTTTTCAATGCTGATACTACTTTTCAAATTGCTTCCATCTATAGTAAGTATGTGTAGCCAAGAGAGTTAAGGGTTTGCAATGAACCTGCATATTTCCCTTGCAAACTGGGTGCGAGTTCTCAGACTATCTCCTCAGTGACAGTTCTGTCTGTTCCCACTTCGAACGACAACACCGCAGCCGCATCCCATCTGCTGTCACAGAGCACTGCAGGCACAGTTTGTTCCCCCCACACTTACTGTTACAGAGTCACCTGTGGAAGCACAGCCCAGTAAACCTGCCTTGGTTTTGGCGATAATCCATCAAACCTCGCCTGATGATGCCGTGAATACTCAGAGTGTTGTCTTTGGAGGCCCCCTAAGGGGTTTTGTTTGTCTGTTTAGCCTTGTATCAGGCATATAGATTAGCTTTATTTTTTTCCTAAACAATTAGAGTCCTTTTATCTGATAGAATTTGCCAACTGTTTAATTAATGACATTTCTTCCTTCTGACAAAAACCAAGAGCTAAATTCCTGTTGTAATGAAGGAGATACCAGCAGGTCACCTTCATTTTCCTCTCTGTTTCCTCACTGTACAACCCTGCCATTGTCTTCTCTTTTTTACTCACGTCCAGTGAACTTTACTTCTCACACTGTACTTCTTTTTATTCCGTTCTGAACCTTCTTCGGGAATAGAGCCCTGAGTATGAAGGCATTTGCCTCCCCTCAGCTATGGATTCCTCGGGGATGGTTTCTTTATCACTTTGCACTTAAATCTGGCAAGGATTTCATTATATGCTTGATAAATATTTCTTAAAGTGAACCAAGTAGGCTCACTATTACATAACTGAAAGGAACCATCTGGTAATTTGCACAATGCTACTTTTCTTTTCCATGGTAAGGCAACAGAGAAGACTAAACCCGAGTGTTATCTATAGACAAGAAGGGAGAAGATACTCCTTATGTGTACTCAGAAGGACTAGATAACTCAACAAAGTTCCTTATTTTTAAAGCCACTGATGCTGACTGTTGTCAGCATATTCGTTATATATTATTATTATATATTTTTGAAACTGAGTCACCATAAAATGGCCTTGAGCTTCTGATCCTTCTGCCTGCCTCTACCTGGGATTACAGAGATGCATTACCAAGCAGGCCACTTTCATGGCTTATAAACCAAGGAAAATAAGCTTGCTTATTAATTATCTGTCATAGACCTTTGTATGTAATTGCTACCAGATGAATATATGTTTAATTAAGTCTGCCTTTCTAGGTACTAGGCTGAGAAACAGTAATTTAGAATGTTTGACAGGGAAGGTCTGAAGCTTCCATTTTTCTCAGTCTGAAATTTAAAAACATGCCACTGAACTCAAAATTGCTCACTTAAACCCAAGTATCTGGAATGTTTGGCAGAGAATGCTAGACTTTCTTTTCCCTCAGACTGAGACATGAAAATGTGTCAGGAGCCATTGAATTCATAGACTTAAGCCACTGTGGTACAAAAAAAAAAACCTATCTAACTACATGGGCAACGTCTTTCAGTGCCAAGTCCCCCTAGAACTCCCAAGTCTTGATTCACAAAAAACAAGGTACCATGATAACATACTGTTTATTCCTTAAAGACACATAAACAAACACAGCAAATCCTATGTTCTTTTTTACCCTCATGGAATTTTCTAAAAAATAAAATTTAACCAGGTTCTTTGTGGGTACTGAAATTTAGGATAAGATGTAAATAAGATTATGACCAGTTTTTCATTTAGTTCTGTCTGTGATGTCTTCCTTCAGAGCGTCTTCCATATTCATCCCTTTTCTCTTATTTCCACTTCAAACCTCGTAGGAACAAAGACTCATGCAATACACCCAGCAATACAATGCACTTACAGCCAGCCTCCGTTTCCACTTTTCCTATCAAGCTGACCCTGTCAGACTATCCTTCCAAGTGCTCTTTCTATCACGTCAGTTCTTACCTCAGAGAAAGAACAAGAGACTTAGAGTGACTTCCCGTAGCTGAGCAACTGCCAGCTTCGCTTCTCATAATCTCCTCCCTCCTGGCTCCCAGCTTTGTATAGCAGGGTGCCTTCTGTTGCAATATCGGTATTCACCATGTGTCCGTTTTGATTGCCCTTTTAAGGAATCTGAATTTGCATGCCACAGGACTTTAGGTACAGTTTGTTTTTGGATAAAACTAAAACTTTTTTGTTGTCTGTTGAAATAATTTAGCCTAGACTCACAACCACTGCTGCTTTTTGTTCACTTTTAGGGAAGGGTGGCTGCTTATAGTTAAAAAGAAGAAAGGAAGACAGGTAAATAGCATCTGGTAGTAAAAATAAATTTGAAACATTACTAATAATAATAACTATTATTTTTGAGAGCTTGCTATATGCTAGAACCACATAAATATATCTGATTTGCATAGTGGCCCAGGCCTATAATCCTAGTACCCTGGAGGCTCAGGCATTGTGAGAATTGTGAGTCTGAAGCTTGAAAATCAGTCTCAAAAACACAAACATCAACAAAAACTCATTGACTATCTGAACTCTAGAATAAATATCACTATTATTTCCATTTTGTAAGTACTTTGTCTAAGAAGATCATATAGCTATTAAGTTAAAATTGAAACAGAGGAAATCTGGCTCTATATATGGGTTTTGAAACCATAAAACTAATAATTTGAGATGGGTCCTAAAAATTAGTGCTCTGTCTGAAGATCTAGAAATGATTGCTCTAGGATAGCAGTTCTTAACTTGTGGATCTTGACCCTTTGGGGGTTGAAATACCCTTCCACTGGTGTTTCATATCAGACATCCTGCATATCAGACATTTACATTATGATTCATAACAGTAGCAGAATTATAGTTATGAAGTTGCAACAAAAATAATTTTATGGTTGCGATCACCACAACATGAGGAACTATATTAAAGAGTCACAGTATTAGGAAGGTTTGAGAACCAGTGCTCTAGGGAATAACCAAGACTGTTCTAGACTTATGTACAAGAAGGAATTCCCTCTATTTGAAAGGAATTGCTTTTTTTCTAAACAGAGTGTTATTCTAGCCCAAACATAATAGAGGAGACATGCTACTAGCTAGCTCCTTCTCAATTGGTCCATTTTACAAAGAAAACTTCTTACAGGTTAATAGGGTAACATTTTATCTCAAGGCAGATCATTCATTTCATTAATATACAATTGAAAGTGTTGTAGAATTAGTGAGGAGTGGAGTACTTGCTATGATCCTCTTGGGAATGTCTTAAATAAACCAAACTTCTAGAGGCATCAAACTTGTACATGAGTACAAACTTTACTATAGAGCTACAGTAATGAAAACAGCTTGGCAATGGCATAAGAACAGAGAGGTGGACCAATAGAATCAAATTGAAGACCTGGCTATCAATCCATACACCTATGAGCACCTGAATCTTGACAAAGAAGCTAAAATTATAAAATGGAAAAAAGAAAAATTTTCAACAAATGGTGCTGGCATAACTAGATGTCAACATGTAGAAATACATGCATATTTATTGCCATGCACAAAACTCAAGTCTAAACGGATTAAAGACCTCAACACAAAACTAACCTCACTGAATCTCACAGAAGAGAAAGTGGGAGGAAGCCTTGAACACTTTGGCACAGGAGACCACTTCCTAAATGTATCTCTAGTAGCACAGACAATAAGAGCAACAATTAATAAATGAGACCACCTAAAACTGAGAAGTTTCTGTAAAGCAAAGGACATGGTCAACAAGACAAAATTGTAGCCTACAGAATGTGAAAAGTTCTTCACTAACCCCACATCTGACAGAGGACTGATGTCTAAAATATACAAAGAACTCAAGAAACTGGATATCAAAATAATCCAATAAAAATGGCATAAAAACCTAAACAGAGAGCTCTCAACAGAGGAAACTCAAATGGTCGAAAGACACCTAAAGAAATGTTCAAAATCCTTAGCCATCAGAAGAATGCAAGTCAAAACAACTCAGATTTCAACATGTCAAAATGGCCAAGATCAAAAACAGTGATGACAGCTTATGCTGGAGAGGATATGAAGTAAGGGGTACATTCCTCCATTGATGGTGGGAATGCAAACTTGTACAGCTGCTTTGGAAATCAGCATGGCAGTTCCTCAAAAAAATAGGTTTCAATCTACCTTAAGACCCAGCAATACTCACTTTTGGGCATATACCCAGAGGATTCTCAATCATACCACAAGGACATTTGCTCAACTATGTTCATAGCTGCCAATGTCTAGTGTGTTGGGGTCCCTGGGTAAGGGTCTCGTGCAAATCAGGACACAGGGGATGCAGAGTATGAACAACTGCACGACAAGCTTTATTTTGTATGTTTTTTATACAGACTAAAAAGCATTACCTCAACTCTGAAGCCCCCCTTTACCCACATACATGATTATGAGAAACTCTTGCCTCACCTTGCAAGAAATAATACCTCAATTAATAGCAGTAATAAAAATGAAAAGAAGTACATAGAAACAAGACAAAAATTATACAGAAGAAAAGCACTCCTTTGTAATTGGCAGAGCATGAAGAACTGAGCTCAAAGGCCACTTCCTTATCCAGGTACAAATTCTGACAGAATGTTTGAGAAATGGGCAGAGAAAGTTTGCTTTCATCGATGCTTGGTTTGTCAAGCAACCGTTTCCCAACTTCGTCTCATCTGTCCCAGGAGGAGCCTGAACTCTAAGCCAGTTCTGTGTCTCCACACATAGCAGCATTATTTGTAATAGCCAGAACCTGGAAACAACCTAGATGCCCCTCAACTGAAGAATGGATAACCAAAATGTACATTTACACAATGGAGTACAGTAGTAATACATTTTGACATTTGCGGGCAAATGGATGGAATTAGAAAAAAAGCCATACTGAGTGAGGTAACCGAGACCCAGAAAGACAAATATAATACATATTCACTCATAAGCAGATATTAGATAAAGCGAAGGATAACTAGCCTACAATCCACAACCCCAGAGAACTTAGACAACAAAGAGGACCCTAAGAGAGACATACATGGATCTACATAGGAAGGAAAAAAAGACAAGACCTCCTGAGTAAATTGGGAGCGTGGGGGGAAAGGGAAGAGGGTGGAAAGGGAGAGGGAAGGAAGTAAGGGGAGTGGGGAAAATATATATCTCAATAAAAATAAAAAAGTTGGCAGGAAATAAGCCAAGCTTAGGTCGGGCATTTAAAAGTAATAATAAGTCTCTGTGTGTATTTATTTAGGAGTTAGGGGGCAGGCCTCTAAAAGAGCTAACAGAGAAGAGTTAAAAAAATTAACAACCAAATACAACAAACAAATCTTAATTAAAAAACAAAACACGATAGTCAATATCCTTCAAAGAAAACCTGCAGGCACGGAAGAGGCTTTCTCCAGAAGGCACTGGTCACATAGATCTTACACAATATTCAAGGCATGTTCATTGGAAGTGACTACGCAGATCACTGTAGCACCTTGACTTTTGTGTATACTAATGCATGATCTCTAAAATTCTGAATCCGTCTACACTCTTTTGGACCAAGCTGCTTTTCTTTTTAAATACTCAGCTTCTTTATTCTGTGTTCTATTTATAAATACTCTTAACACACTTTTCTGTAGTCTGACCCTACCCCAACACTGGCTAATTAATGCTGAGAGCTTAAAAGACAGACACTAAAGCTCAACAAAACGCAACATGGAAACAATGACTTTTTATTCCAGCCTAGTTCCAAATATTTGTTCATTCTTTTTCTCAAAGGTAGAAATTGCTTATTTTTAAAAGGACTTGATTTATTGCTGTTTTTTTTAATATTTGAAGAAAACTGTATGATAGGGTTCATGGTATTCAAGGGGAAAGAAACTGAGTGGAATGGAGTTACAATTTTTTGAAGTATCTTTCAGAGCACACGAGTTGATCAGGGAAGTTAGAGATTACAATGTCAGGTGCAATGTATACAGCACAGCAACCCGAGTGGCTTTCTGTTTCTAAGGGGAGGGATTTGCCTCGTTCTCTCTCCTTCTGTGTGCAACCCTCGTTCCTAGGCAGGGGCAGGAAAAAGGGAAAAGGTTGGAATGTCAGAAGTCTGGTGAAAATCCACAGAGTATGGAATGCAGCAAACAGGGTCATTTAACAAAACCTGAACTTTGTTTCCAACATCTTGATTTTAGTGTCTTGCCTTTGTAGCAATAAAACCGGAACTAGAGACTCTGTGTCAAATTTGACTAGGACTAAAATTAGACATGAAGGTTGAACATGGAACTGCCCAGCTTCTCCTTCTGCCTCCTCATTCTCTTGCGGTGTGAATGAAGAGAAGGTGGCTCACACAACCGGAGATGCAACTGGCTGGGTGTCTTATGTGCTACGAGCCAACTCTGTTTCTGTGGGAAGGATCCAGTTCTTCTGTCTCCTTTCTGGTGAGGTGGCAGGCAGCTGCTGTGGGTGCCTGTCTGTGGGGCATGCGCATGCTAGCTAACGCTGACCAACATGGCACGGTAGCGTAGAGCTTAGTCAAGGAATTAGTTTACCCAGTTTTCTTATACTCTAGCTTAAAACTTCATCTTCACACAAACAAACAAAAACAGGCCCCAAGTAATGCCACTAAATACTGTGAACTCTCTTAACCTCTGCTGGAGAGGCATTTATCTACATTCCTGCTGTCCTCCACTTTATTACATCATAATTTCCTTCAGTTTTTAGGCCGTTTCGACTGCACTCCTTAACCCCCAATTTTAAGTGGCTACCAAAGCTTTCTGCGTCTCAGTCATCTGTCCTGTAGTCATTTATTTCTCCTTGTCATGGACCATGGACGATACACCCCGGTAAACAGAGTGCACTCAGGGAAAGACAGACACCACTGCTGCCGTTATAGCGAGGTTCCGACAGGAGGCAAGTGGATAAACAGTTCTGTACCAAATGTGTGAGCCATTCTAATGAAGAAGGCAGAGGGAGTCCATGGAGACAAGTCTAGTTTGGGTTACCAGAGAAGATAGCCGAGTGCATATATTCAGAAAAAATACAGGCAGAAGACTCCTTGTATTTCATTACTGGACACAACTAAGGAGAGGCTTTATATTAGACTTAGAGTTAGAAAGACACTCTGCCCTGCTCTACTGGTACTTAGGGGCTATACCTGTGTGTGTGTAATGTGTGAATGTGTGACGTAAACATATAAGCACAAAATGCCTCTTCTCTAGCTGGGGAGATATTTAAATTGGCAATGAGCTTGCTGTATCAGTATGAGAACCCGAATTCGATCTCCAGCACCCCTGTAAAAACTGGGCACAATGGCACACATTTATAGTCCCAGAGCTGGGGAGGCAGAAACAGGTGGATCCCTGGCACTCACTGGCTGGCCATCCAATCAGTGAGCTCCAGGCTCAACAGGAGACCCTGTCTCAAAATATAAAGTGGAGGGAATAAAGGAGGACACCTGAGGTCAATCTCTGGCACACACATCTTTATCTATCTATCTATCTATCTATCTATCTATCTATCTATCTATCTATCTATCTATCTATCCATCTATCCATCTATCTATCTATCCATCCATCCACCCACCCACCTACCTGTTATCTTAGCTATCATGTGGGCCTCCTAAAGGATTATTTTTCTTTAACATATAGTGCATTGAGAACTAAATTATGCATTATTTTCCTACTGAAAAAGTTCAAAAAGTTGTCAGGCAGTGGTGGCGTCTTTGATCCCAGCACTTGGGAGGCAGAGGTAGGCGAATCTCTACCTCTTAATACTGTTCCTCATGTTGTGGTGACCCCCAACCATAAAATTATTTTTGTTGCTATTTCATAACTTTGCTACTGTAAGGAATTGTAATGCAAATATCTGTATTTTTTGACGGTCTTAGTCAGCTTCTGTGAAAGGGTTGTTTGACCCCCAGAGGGGTTGTGGCCTGCAGGTTCAATTTGCTTCTCTAGACTTCTCAACACAGCCACAGTGGCAACAGTGAGTTAAAGATCACACTATAGGAAGAGGACACTGCCAGTTAAAATAGTCTTTCCTCTGTCGTCACCTTGGATCAAGAACCCTATTTATACATTCAACAAGTTATGTCGGTTGTCTCTTACGGCACCCGCGACAAAATCCCCTATCTACGGCGGTTTTATATGAGGCAGACCGTCAAGGAATAAGCACACACATTGCCAACACAATCAGATGCGGACCAGAGAAATAACTGCAGTGCTCGGACAGCTTTTCTGAGAAGGTGACCCCGTGAGCTCACATGGGGGAAGTAAGGCATCTGCCCCGTGACCTGCAGGATGGACAGGAGTCAGTCACCAGAGCTGCAGAAGCGGAGACCACATCACACTCTTCCCAGGAGCCCTCTGCCCTCACATCTTTTTCTATTCTTCTTCTTCTGAAAATAGATTATTTTTTTTCGTACAATATACTCTAATATGGCTTCTCTTGAATTTCCTCCAAGATCCCCACCACTTTCCCTCCCTGCTAAATCCACACCCTTTTCCCTCTCTAGTTAGAAAACAAACTTGCATCCAGATAATAATAAAATAAAATAAGATAAAATGAAAACAAACAGGACAAGACAAACAAAAGAAAAAAGAGCCAATAAAAAAGCACGAGAAACACATATAGACTCTCTCTCACACACACAGAGAAACACTCATATAAGGAATCCCATAAAAACAGAAAACAGGAAGCTGTAATATATATATATATATACACACACACACACACACACACACACACACACACAAAGGGCCTGTAAGGTTAAAAAAAAGCCCAGACAAAACATGATGAGACAAATATCCTGCAAAGATTCCATTGCGTTTGCTTTGTGGTGACCATCTACGGCTGGGCATGGCGGGGCCCTCACATTTTCACCTTCCAATGTCTTCCTCACAATGGACCCACTCTCTCAAGACCACTTGGTCAGTGTGCGGCCCGGCTCCTCCAGCCTGGCTCTGCATCTGACAGAACACTCGGGGCTCTGGTCTGCCTGAAATGAGCTTCCCACCACACGCCCGAGGAATCCCCACGCAGGAGCTCACTGCCCTGCCCGGGAACTCCCCGCGTCCGCACCATTACTGAACCGCAGAGCCACTGAACGCTTCGTGAATCCCAAAGGCGTTTTCCTTTCCTTTCTGGTCACCTGTTTATTTTCCCAGACCGTGTGGTCACCCCGAGTTCCAGGAAGGTCACAAGGTCACCTGACCACCAACACTCCACCCGGCACGTCTCAGACACGGCCGTGGGCACACTCGGGGAGTAGGGGAGCTCCCCTCCACGCCCCCTGCCCCAAGGCGCCTGGATGACGTCACCGGGCGGCGGGCAGTGATCGGGTCGTGACGTCGCGGGGGCGGGCCGACCGGCCGTGAGATCACCCGGTGGGCGGGGCCGGGCCTGTGCCCCAGTGTCGTCACGGGCGGGGGCGGGCCCCGAGCGTGTCAGCGCAGCCGAATCAAAACAAGCCCGAGACCCGCCTTTTCCCTCAGGCTCCCGAGCGTCTCGCTCCGCTCGCGGGCCCGTTGCGCTCGCGCGGCTGCGAGCCTCGGGTGGCCGCGCGTGGCCGCCCGCGCCGGCTCCTGGAAACCGGGGAGGGCGCGGCGGCCAGGATGGCGCGGCTCGGGCCGCACGGCGGGGCGGGTGCCTGAGGAGAGCGGCCGGCCCCGCGCTCTCCACAGCCGCCCGGGCGCCGCGGGGAGCAGCCTCCGTGGGTGCCGGGCACCAGGACCCCCTCGAGCGGGCCGGGGAGATGCCCAACCCCAAGAACAGCAAAGGCGGCCGCAAAAACAAGCGCGCCAATAGCAGCGGGGACGAGCAGGAAAATGGAGCCGTGGCCTTGGCGGCGGGTGCGACAGGCGCGGCGGCCGGAGGGGCCCTGGCGGCGGCGGCGGGCTGCGGGGCGGTGTCACCGGGCGCGGTGGGCACCGGCGGCGCGGCGGGCCCGGGAGGTGCGGGCGCGGGCGCCGCCAACGCCGCCAGCGCTGCGGGGGCTGCAGGCGCGGGAGACGCCAAGAACGGTAAGACGACAGCGGCGGGGCGAACGCCAACTTCCTCCCCGACGGGCGGGCGCGGCGGCGGGGCCCTGGGTGGCGCGGGCGGCGCGTGGACAATGCGAGTCAGGAAGTGCTCGCCCCGCCCCTCCGCCCCGCCGTGGCTGTCCCTTCGCGGTTCCCCACGCGGAGCGGCGTGGGGCCGGGCTGGGGACCCCGCCGGGATCGGGGTTCGGAGGGGCGCCCGGGGCTCTGCTGCCGAGTTCCAGTTAGTGGCTGTTCCCCACGGTGTCTGCGCAGGCTGAGTCCGGGAGTGCCCCGGGCTAGTGCGAGCCGGCGGGCGGGCAAGTAAAGGTGTCCAAGTTAGAGTGATCGGATCGCAAACTTCCCTGCTCACCCCTGACCCAGCCGCCTTTGCTCCCTATGAGGAAAAAGCCTTAATTCCCGATAGATCTAGGCCTGCCGACTTGATTGCCACAGGTGGAGAGGCCAGGGCTTGGCTGCAAGAAGTGTGCTGGTCTCTGTCTCTCTGTCTCTGTCTCTCTCTGTCTCTCTGTCTCTGTCTCTCTGTCTCTCTGTCTCTGTCTCTCTGTCTCTCTCTCTCTCTGTCTCTCTCTCTCTCTCTCTCTCTCTCTCTCTCTCTCTCTCTCTCTCTCTCTCGTAGGGGAGTGTTCTTTTAATTCTCAGCCTCGCTCGAGGAAGGAAGAGAATCTGAACTTGACTTCCGTTCCCAGCCTGGAGGTGTTTTTTTTTTTTTTTTTTTTTTTTTTAAAGAAAAAGTCCCCTGTATAATTGTTTCACATTTGTTTTTCGAAAGAAGCCTGATAGTCCTCTGAGCACCTGAATGATCCTTGTCACGGGAGCATGTAGGTGATAGTTAAGACGCGGCAGGATTTTCTCATAGGGAGGCACGATTTTCGTAACCAGATGCTTGACATTTATTTGGACGGTTTTTAAACTTTTCCTTATCGGGCAGTTTTCCAGGGAAGAGAATGGACACCTTAACACGAGTACATGAGAATCGTTGCAGTAGTTCGGCAGTTGTCAGTCGCGGAAGCCGTCCTCTATGGAGATGGTCTCTCTTTAAACTGGGTCCAGCCCTTAGAACTCCACAGTGCTTCCATATAGGAGGCGACAGGCTGTTTGGAAAGGAGCCCCACTGGCCGTGCCTCTGCAGTTTTGAAATAGGAGGTTTTATTTATTTAATATCACCAGGCGCAAAATCCATGTTTGTGAATGTTTGATAATACTCTTGGCTAGCCTGTGCCTGTTCTTACTTTCCTAGCTCTAGCCTTTTGATACCAATGTTCAGAGAGGAAGGTATTTAGACTCTGGATAGTATCGTCTCTGCTTTTAACCATTTAGATCTTTGATATCTGGAGAAAGGCCAGATTTTTTTGAACCTCAGTTTACTTTGATGGTGGGGTAGAGTTTTATTCTGAGGGGACCATAGAGAGACCCTTGACTATCAAGTTCCTGGTTCTTATTACTTTAAAGACTTATTACGTAAAGGTCAGCAAAGCTCATTGCAAATAATAGATGATTGATAGCTATTAATTATTCATTTAGAACTTTTAATCGTCTGTAGTGTAAATAGTACTGCATATTAAATAGGGACGATGCGGGTGATTACAAGTTAGGACATCTTTGATTCTCATGAAGCCTTCGTTCCTGTACTGGTTTGCCACACTCTGAAGGATTTGAGTGTTTTAAAGTGCTTTAGTAAGTTTTCCTTTGGCAGGTGGTGCCTCCTTGAAAACATTAAGCCAGTTAGGATGCCCGGTATTCATTTGAAGGAGCACACTGGTAGATTTAGCATTGCTGTGCATACCTATGTAAAGCTGTGTGTTTCTGACTAGGACTTTATTCTATTAGACGGAAAAAGGACGAAACGGGCCCCCACATTTCCATAACCAGAATCTCAGAAGCTGCGGATGAAGAGCAGTGAGCTGAGTTTTATGGCACACATTGTTGGTTCTGACATGGATGATGCCTTGGTGAATAGTTCACTTTAACTGGAAGAACCATCTCCATGCTTCTGAAGACAGTGTTAACATAGGGTCTGAAGCCTACACAAAAATGAATAAGGAAATTGTAAATGCTTTTGAAATTATATACATATGTATGTAATTGTATGTATAATTTATTGTTGAAATAAGAGCGGCGGGGCTGCGTCCCCAACACCCCGGCAGCTTGGCTAGCTTATGCCCGAAATAACAACACGCAAACTGTATTCATTTAAGAACTGCTTGGCCCATGGACTCTAGCCCTTACAGGCTAATTCTCGCACCTGGACTAGCCCATTTCTAATGTTGTTGTAAGCACCCCAAGGTGCGCTTACCGGGAAGAGTCTAGCCTCCGTCCATCTTGGTGTCTCTGCTCCAGCAGAGCTGTCTGGTCTGTCCGGGAGCCGAGCAGAGTCTGACCTCACTTCCTCTTCCGCCCAGAATTCTATTCTGTTTACTCCTCCCATCTATGTTCCAAGCCATGAGGCCAAGCAGCTGGTTTATTATAACTTAACCAATGAAATCAACAGATTGATATATGACACTCCCATATCA
>NW_026067987.1:696850-740860 GCF_014885135.2 Alexandromys fortis | reverse complement strand
TATATACACACACACACTCTACATGTATGTGTATACACACACACACACACACACACACACACGCACATGTGTGTGATACCTGTCCAGGTCAGAAAACAATTTTCTGGAGTTGATTCTCTCCTTCCACCATGTGGATTTTGGGCATTGAGCTCAGGTTTAAGGCTTAGTGGTAAGTGCTCTTACTGAGCCATCTCACTGGCTCAAGACTTAACTATTTTTAAATTTTAAAATTACATTAGTTAGACCACTTTAGTATTTCTATTTCAAGTTTTTACTTGTATTACTAGGTTTCATCATTATAAAAATTTTAAAGCACTCACAAGCTATTTACAGTCTTTTGATGAGACAAACTCTTAGCTATATACAGCTTTCAGGCTGGCCTTGAACAGGTTTCATATCTTAAAATTTTAGATGGTTTGTTTTGATCAAGTCAGTTTTTAATCTATATTTGCATGTAAACTTAATGACCAGTTAAAACTAGTAATTGTTTCAAATTTATAGAGTGATTTTATGTCCTGTAGGTGGAGGGCATTATAGTTACCAGAGCAGGGTAATATTAGCTCTTAACTGTCCATTCTACATATAAATAACTCATTGTTCTATAGAGAAGATTGCTAGCCAGGGGAGGTTTGGGGAAACTCTAGTATGGTTGGAGTGGAGGCATTGAACTGGTTGCTGTTGTGCATTTGAATAAGAATGCAAAGGATATTGCATTCCACTTTCTAGATACTAATTTTGGAAGCCTTTTGCAAGGATTGGAAGAAACAAGCTACTGTGAAGAAGTGCCATCATCTTCCTACATAGTAAACATCTGTGTGCACATACTGGAACATTATTATGTTTGTAGGTGGACAAGATTTGTCATCACTATTTTTAGAATCTAGTAATCAGGCAGTAGATTACAACTGGTTTCATTCTGAAATTTCGACTCCATTAGGCCTCAGCCTTTTTTCTTCAGCTCTAAAAATATTTGAAACCTTGATCATGGTATATCCAATTTTCAGTGAGCCTGAATTGTACATACTTTTTTTTATAAATTCCTGTTTCTTGACTGAACAAGGTTCACCAGACAATTCATTTTGAACACAACCTTTGAACTAATTCTACCTTAAGTCTTTTTTAACAGCTCTGTGTAAATGTAGATAGTGTTTGCTTTGCATTTTCGGACCCTTTTTATATCATTTCCTCAGAGTTCTTTGAGCAAGTTATTTAAGTTCTCTTTAATTTCTGCATATGTAAAATGAGATTATCATACCTACCATACATATGAAGCAAGATAGCTTTCTATGTTAAAGAGAGTATATTAGAACAGTTCCAAGGAGTTTATAGTGTTGGTTATTTGTCTTAGACACTGGAAAATAGCCTCTCGAAAGAAATTTATGGGCAAGAGGTTTCTTGTGGAGTGCTCTTCGTGGGAGAGGGAAGGAGGCAGGATTTGTCAGAGGGGAGAGTTGATCTGTGTTGTAGGTGCACCTGAGATAAAACTTTTCAGTGTGTTTAAACTTTGAGCTGTGAGGGCAGGGCCTTGACTCTGTCTCTGTCTGTCTCTCTGTCTATCTGTCTGTCTCGCCTGCTCACTCACTCATTTACTCATTCAGGTATTGTTGGGTATTTGGACTTAAGTTGCTCCCCTAGAGATGGTAGACCTTGGGGTGGCCTCTCTGCTGGAAAACTTGGAGAGGACCTTGTTTTCCTGGCATTTACCAGGCTCTTCCTTTAGACTATCATTGTCATTCACAAAAGGTAGAGTGGGATAAATAAACTTGTCTCACTAACTGCTAAATAGGTTTTGTGGGCCAGACTGAGGGATTACCACTGTATAACATTATTTTGATGGGAAGATAGGTTTTGAGTCATGCATCAGTTTATAAATACACTTATTTTTTGAGTACCACCTATTTCCTATGAACAGCATTTTTATTTTGCTTTATTTTTGATCAATAAATAAACATACCTTATAGCCGGGTTTGTAGTGTATTTTAAATTGGTTGTTCCTTTTAGACATTTATTTTATTCATACATTTATTCATTTATACATTTATTCATATAGTCATACGTCATAAATTACTTGTATGAATCAGAAGGAAAATAAGAAATATTTGCTTGTTTTTCTCTTGTTTTCCCCCCACCCACCACTTTTATTTTATTTTTTTCTGAGACAGTTTTGCTTTGTAGCCCAGGCTTTCTTCCCTCAGTTCTGATTTCCTTGCTTCTGCCTCCTGAGTTCCTGATGTCTGAGTAACAGGCACGACCTGTGCACCTGGCTGACATTGTCTTTCCATAGTCGCCTTTTCAGTGGGAATGGGGGATACTGCTTCACACATCCAGTGTTGCTCCTCTCTGTGCTTCTCTCAGGATCAGTGATTAGATTATAGAAATTCAACTTTGTCAGATTTCCTGTAAATCTAAGAATATAAAATGTTCCTCCGAGAAATGAAGACAGAGGACAAGACGTGTGTGTGCCACCAGTCCTAGTGCAGAGGAGGCTGGAGAATTCTAGCCAGCCTGAGCGACACTAGAACCTGTCTCAAAACCATAAACCAAACCATAACCAGGAGACAGAACTGGCAGTTACCGTGTAGCTTAGTCTTCTTAGGAATTTACTTCAAGCTTTTAGCTGTGTGCAGTTAATTGAATTAATTTGAGAACATGAAGGTAACTGAAGGATATCTTAAGAGAGGGGGGAAAATATGTCCTGAGGATTATGGTGACCATTTTCTATACATTCTGAAGAGATTTATTTAAAATAGTAGTTCTCAAAAAAAAAAAAAAGTAGTTCTCAAACCTTCTTAACGCTGTGGCCCTTTAATACAGTTCCTTATGTTTTGGTGACCTCAAACTATATTTTTTTTGCTACTTCATAACTGTTATGAATTGTGGGCCAGGCGGTGGTGGTGCACACCTTTAATCTCAGCACTGGGGAGGCTCTCTGTGAGTTCAAGACCAGCTTGGCCTACGAAAGCTACAGAGAAACCCTGTCTCGAAAAAACAAACAAACAAAAAACAACCATAGCTGTTATGAAGTGTAATTATATGCAGAATATTTGATATGCGAGCCCCGTGAAAGGGTCGTTTGACCCTTACCCCCCAAAGGGGTTGAGACACACAGGTTGAGAACTCCTGATTTAAAACACTGTGTTAGCTTGGAGATGTAGCTCAGTGATAGAATGCCTGTGGAAGGGGCAGAGAGAATTTGGAGAGAAGGCTTAGTGGTTAAGTTGTTCTTGCAAAGGGTTTGTCTTTGATTCTCAGCAGGCATATGGTGACTCACAACTGTCTGTAACTCCAGTTCCAGAGATCTGACACCCTCTTCTGGTGTCTATTCTGTAAACACTGTATAGACGAACATATCAGCAAAACACCCATATACAAAAACTAAAAATATATAAATCTAAAAAACTTTAAGAAAAAAAGAGTTGTAATATTCCAAATTCTTTTCACATTTTTAGACAAACATATAATCCCACCACTGAGAGATCACAAGTGTTAGTATTTTCACATACCTTGCAAGCTTAAGATTTTTTTTTCATAAGACTTTTCCCTGGGAAGAGCTATTTAAGTTTTTACTTAAAGATTTTTTAAAAACACATTTTAATCCTGTATCTGAGTTATAAAAATAACATTAGAATTAAAAGAACCAGGAAGATTAATGCATAAATTAAATACATGGGAAAGAAAAATACAGTAATAAAAGATTCAGGTTTATACGTTCATCTTAAAAGTAAGTCCATGTTCAACTGTAATCCTCTCCCCAAGTTTTGATCATAATTCTTTTATTTTTAATATAAATTTTATTTTACATATATGGACGTTTTGTTTACATTATGTTTGTGTACCACTTGCATGCCTGATGTCTGCAGAAGCCAAAAAAGTCATTGCACTGGAGTTAAGAACAGTTGTGAGCTGCCGTGTGGGTGCTGGGAATCAAATCTGGGTCTTCCGGAAGAGCAGCTGGTGCTCTTAACTGCTGAGCCATTTCTCCATTCCCCACATTTTTTTTTAATTTGTGAATCAAAATATGTTTGTGATGGCATGAAGTGCTTATTAATTCATGAGAAAATATACGACAGGATTAAGAAGTATTAAGGAGTGGTTGGTGACGGTCATTAAGTGCACAGTACTGTTGGTCAGAGCTACTATTCTGCTTTCTTTTTTAGTTCACCCAAGGAAAATTATTAAATTTTACAGTGTCTTTATTGATTAACCAATGAAAGCAACATGGAAGCTAGCTGGGCGGACGGGACGGAACAAGGGGCCCTGCTCCCTACAACATTTTACCTTATTTGTTCCTGTAAGCAAAATAAGAGCTTTTGTGTATATAGTTTATTTACTGTTCCTAATTTTATTCTGAAAGCCAGATTTACCCGGACTGTAATTACCGCATTAACTTTGTGCTGCGTAGTTGTGTATTCTTCAAAGTAGTAGTACACCATCAGCTTCTAGTCACTTGGAGCTTAGTAAAAATGCTCATTTATTAACAAATATATGATATTGGCCAATGTAATAGTCTTAAGTTCTAACAATGTAGTATATGAAAACAATATGTAATTAAAATAAACCAGTACTAATAAATAATAATAGGGTATAATATAAATTTATACAGACATGCACATGTATCTCTTTTCTTTTTGGTCAGATGGAGCTCTTAACACCTTAACTTTACCTGGCTAAAGCTGAAGACTGAGTAAGTTCATTGCAAGGCCATATTGTCAGTGATTTGTAGTTTGCTCTGAGCAAAGGCTTACTGAGGGTATATTTTATATATCATCAAAGTCAACAAATAGGAGTCAGTGATGACAGTTGTATAGTTGGCCTTTTTGAGTTAGGAGGCACTGATCTTGCCTTGACATTCTTCTTTAATCTCTTATATGGGGATTATACTATAATTACTCATTTCCCCTTTCCTCCATGTTCTCAACCTTTCCATACATCTTCCTTTGCCCTCTTTCAAATTCATGGATGCTTTTTCATTAATTGTTGCATTTATATATGTGTATACATATATATTCCTAAATAGAACCTTCTCAGTCAATATAATGTTAGTTGTATGTGTGTTTTCAGGATCGGCCGTCTGGAATTGGATAACCAGCTGGTGTAGTTTTCCCCGAGAAAGACTTACTTCCTCCCACTTTCAGTCTTCCTTAGTTCTTTATGTAGGGTTGAGGCTTATGATCAACCCTCACCCTTCCCCCATCCACTCTGGTATATCTTTTGTTGTCCATGTTCAGCTCATGTTGGTGAGGTTCTATGGGTGTAGTTTCTGACATTACTAGGAGACATGATCTCACAGAAAACTTTCTGATCCTCTGGCTCTTACAGTCTTTCTTCCTCATCTTCTGCAAGGGCCCTTGAACCTTAGGTGTGGGGACTTATTTTCTTGATCTATCTATTGGAACTGGACCCCACAACTGCACTTTGGTTGTGGTCTTTTGTAATGGTCTTCGTATATTACAACAGAAGTTTCCTTATAAGGAGTAAACACTGCACTTACCTGTGGGTATAAGGACAAGTATTTAGAATGTGGTTAGAGATTATGCTGGTTAAGTAAAGTGATGGTTATAGGTTATTTTCCAAGATTCATGACTTCTCTAGCCTCCAGCATGATTTCACTCTTGTTGAACAAGTCTTAAGTCCAATTAGGGAACTGTTGGTTAGGCCAGAAGATGAGTGGCACTACTGACCACTCATGGTTGTCATCCCATATTGGTTGTTGACGTCACTCATAATTGTCATAGCTGGTTAGAACTGTTGTTTCTTAGCTCCTTTGGAAGCTTTCATGGTGATTTCTGGTATTAGTCCTCAGGGAAGAAGCAATTCAGGTCATTTCCAATAGGAACTTACCCACTTCCACCTCTAGGATTAACCAATGGCAATAGCAATAGTTTGTAATGTTTAGAAAGCCTCCTGGACACTTCCTGGTCAGGGCCTGCTCAATGGATTATGTTTTTTTTTAATTTTATTTTTTTTTAAATTAAAGCATCCTCAAAGGGCAGAAAAGATATACAGGGTGCACTTACTAAGTCGTTTTTCTAAGGATATCAATCCCATCATGTGATTAATTATCTCCTAAGCATTAGCTTCTTAATGTTGGTGTGTTGGGAATTTAATTTGAACAAAAGTTTTTTTTTAATTTATTATGTATATAGTGTTCTGGAGACCAGATCTCATTATAGATGGGTGTGAGCCATCCTGTGGTTGCTGGGAATTGAACTCAGGACCTCCGAAACAGCAGTTAGTTCTCTTAACCTCTGAGCCATCTCTCCAGCCCCCTTGAACAAAAGTTTTAGGGAAGTTCTGGTTTAGTTTTGGACTTGATATGTCAAAAGATAATCATTCTGGTATGTTGATGCACACCTCTAATCTCAACACTCAGAAAGCAGAGATAGGCAGATCTCTGTGACTTTAAGGTCAGTCCAGGCTATAAAGTGAGACCCTGCCTTAAAAAAAACCTTACTTTTAATGAATTTTTAATATACAGAGTGTGCCATAGAAAACTTGTGCCAATTTGATATTGTTCTGCATGGCACCTTTCCTCCAGGGCCTTTCTTGTCCATCGTTCTTAGTTTTACACACATGCTGGAGAATTTCTCATGCCCCTGAAGGTCTCAACAGCAGGAGAGTACTGTTTGGATTCAGTGCTTAGAGGAGGTGCTGTTGTGCTTAGGGGAGGTTGGGGATTTGGTAGCTCATAGGGTTTCAACAAATTATGTACTAATAGCAGATAACGAGTTAGTTGCCAGTGATAATGCAGATGCAAGCATGCACGTTGACATTCTGTCTTGCACCATTCTAATGTTAACGTTGAGGATGACTTTGGCATTATATGGTCTTTATTTAGGCAATACTTTGACTATAAATAAATTTTCCTTCTGTTGTCATTTCCAGTTTAATTGAAAACATATCAGATGACTTAGGAAAAAACAAGGTGTGAAACAGTTATATCTTCCTTATGCAAAAATAAACATAAGTAAGTTATTGCATTATACTACAGCAGCAGCTGTGAGATGAAGAGCAGGCACATGTGTGGTATAGTATTGCTTTAACTATAGGGAATGGAGGGGAAGCTGAAGAGGTGAAAGGAGCATGTGGAGTTGATGAAGATTGATGTATTCAGGCAACAACCAGAGTTCATTCCATTAGTATGTCCATTGATTTATTCATTCACCCATCTACTAGACATTTATTGTGTTCTAAGACTGGAATTATACTCATGAATTATACTTGGGATCACCAGAATCCACACTCTTAAAGATGTTCCAAGTGGGAGGAAGTGAGAAAGGCCTTGAGTTTTGTTGGCTGTCGCTTGATGTGGCTGTACTAGGATAGGGCTGAACAGTCAATTTGGTTGTTTGCTAACCAGTGAACTAACTACCATCTACCAAAGATTTTAACCAGGGACAGTTGTAGAACAGCATAACCATAGGTCATTGATAAGCTTGTCAAGTAATTGTATAGTTTGACAAGATGATTATCTTTGGATATAGCAAGTTAGGATTTGGAAATCAAACCTGCCATGGCACTTTGTGATTTTTCAGAATGACAATAGGCACGTGGCACCCCTGTGCTCTTTGACCCATGAAAGGTCAGCTAGTTGAGGTAATGCCGGAATTAAATGCCAAGGGCAGAATGCCTAGGACCTTCCTGTACCCCAGGGCAGGGGCTTGTCGTTTTGTTGAAATTTTTTTCTCACATTCATAGAAGATAGCTATCTTTGTGTATGGTTGGGTTAATTTGTCATTTTATTCTTATCCTATTAATTCTAAAATAGTAAATTCTGGTGCGAGTCAGTGCCACCGTTTTGTAAAGAGTGATTTTGTGTGTTTATGTATGTGTTTTAACTTTATTACAGAAGCTTTCATTTCTCAGTGTTTAGTAGAATAGCAACTTGCTTTATCTTATCTCTATATGTGCTAGTTTGATTATTCTTGAGAGCTTTTTAAACTTGTAAAAAATGAGTAGTGTTTCTAATATTTATAAATTATGTTTTAGTTTATCGGATGTGGAAAGGGGAAGTAAATTATTTGTACTGCCATCCTTAGGAAGATAAACTTGAGAATAATCTAAGAAAATATATTAAGAGGGAGCTTTAAGAAGATGACATAATGAGAAAATGAAATGTTAATCACATCATTGCTTAGACTGCATTTGATAATTTAGCATGGTTCTGAGATATAGTCAACGAAGTGCAGTTCACGGTGAATGTCGTAAAAATGTGAGGAATAAAGTCGTGGATAGAATTTGAGGCTTACCAATTAAATGGTAAGGAGTAAGTGGGGAAGGGGCACTTCTGGGGAAAGTCGTCTATTACTTTTGTGGAATGATAAATGAACTTAAAATATATGGAAAATACCAAAGATTTGTGATTTTGTCTCTTTTGTGTGGTAGTAAGAGTCTGGTAGTTAGAATTAGTCTCAGTAAGGAGATTGTTGGTAATTGAGGTCTTTTGGTGGGAAAAGGGGGATTGCTTTACTTTTAGGCAGATAAGAGATTTCCAAAACTGAAAGCTTTCGACGGAAAATACTTTTGGAAAGAAAAGTTTTTTTTTTTTTTTGACCATAATGGTATATTCTGGACTTTCAGACTGTATCAGCATTGAAATTTTCTCTCTCTCTCTCTCTCTCTCTCTCTCTCTCTCTCTCTCTCTCTCTCTCTCTCCTCTCTCCTCTCTCTCTCTCTCTCTCTCTCTCTCTCTCTCTCTCTCACACACACACACACACACCTGCAAAGAGTAAAAGATAACCCACATGTCATAATTCAGAATTTCTATTTCTTTGACTTCATTGACAATGCACTAGGTGCAGAATGCCTTAAATAAGCCTGTATAAAACTAATCAAGAGGATGCGTTCTGGCTCAAGTTAACAGGACATCAGATTATTATTGTAAATTAAGGCAGTTGTACTTTAATGTATGTTTTTCCCTAGAAGTGAGTGTAGGTTTGGTTATACTTTAGATCATATCCCTTCAAGTTGTAAGAACATATCAGGAGGGCCTTTCTCGTGTTGAGATGGAATCACAAGCTCTGTTTGACATTACTTAGTGAGCATTTCTGAGTGTGAAGATCATTTGATGTGATATTTCATAGAATTCGATTATAACAAAACTTACTACTTGTTATGACTAACACAGTGTCTGGACAGAAATGGAAACTGGGCAGTTTACAGAATTAAGTTGTAGCTGTTTTGTATTGGCAGCAGCTGTGGCTGTAATCTGAGACACAGCCTGGGAGAGTTGGCGGCCGTTGTTAATGAGCAAATATGGTGCATCTAGAGCAGTTAACCAGGAGTCATGGAGAGAGCCTGGCGCTGAGAAACACAAGTGTCCTTCAATGGTTGAAGTAGAAATGTGCATATCTAACACATGGGCAGCTCAATTCTTCTTCCGTCTATGTGTTCTTACCCTGCAGCGCTTATGGTAAAGTGCCAGTAACGGCCTTAAGGAGAAGCTTCTGGTCAAGAGAAGAAAGTCTCTTGTCTTTTCTCCTCTTCTCTACTCTCCTTTCTCTCCTCCCCTACTGGGGATTAAACCCAATTCCTCCTCATACTTTCAAGGTAATCATACACCACTGAGCTGTACTCTGGCCTGTGGAATATTTATTTCTTTGTATTGTCTGGTGTGAATTCTGAAAATATTTTTTTTAAAAATTTCATCACTTTTCAGCATTGACATGGAATTCCAGCCCCTTTGAGAAAGAACAGTCATCCAAATTGGGAAGGAAGGGAAAATGATCCCTGGACATTGATAACAGGACCTTGTTTATGAAAAAATCCTAATGACTATACACCAAAAATTAAAATTAGTAAATGAATTCAGCAAAGTTACCGGATATAAGATAAACACATAGAGTACTAGCATTTTTATACACCAGCAATGAACAAACTAAAAAGGAAATTAAGGGAAAAAATTCATTCGTAATACCATAAAAGGATTTCAGTATTTAGAAATAAGTTTAATCAAGGAGAATAGATAAAGGCACTTGCACTGAAATGGCATGTGTATGTTAATAAAATAAGAGCATGTGCTCAGTTGAATCAAGAGTTTATTCATACACTGTGCATGATCCAGGCAGCCCTACACCTTCTTAAAGCCTGAAAGTCACAAAATATTGCTACAAAAGGGTAAAGAAGATAAGTAAATGGAATGGCATTCTGTAGTCATAGATTGGGAAATTTAATAGCAAGATTGAACACTATTTTCATCTTTGGCAGTCACATAAATGAAAGAAAAACCACATCTCATTTGTATTTGTAGGATTTTGAGTAATATATTGTCTGTATATTGGTCATTTCTGTTTTCCTGTTTGTCTTTACAAATTGTTGTGTTTTATTGATTTTCACAGTCTTTATATATTCAGAATTTTATTTTGCACCTGTTTTTTCCATTTTACTATTTGTCTTTCAGTTTTAAGTTGGTCTGTACTAGCTAAACATTTTTTGTATGATTATGTACTATCTATATAGAGACAAAGCAGGGGAAATTTTAAAAGTTTGTGCATGGCATAAAGTTAATGATCCTTGAGACTTCTGGATACTGGTTGCACTAATGCCTTTAAGTTCACGAACTTTTTTTTATTTATTAAAGATTTCTGTCTCTTCCCCACCGCCGCCTCCCCCTCCCCCAATCAAGTCCCCCTCCCTCCTCAGCCCAAAGAGCAATCAGGGTTCCCTGCCCTGTGGGAAGTCCAAGGACCACCCACCTCCATCCAGGTCTAGTAAGGTGAGCATCCAAACTGCCTAGGCTCCCACAAAACCAATACGGTTCACGAACTTTTTAAATACTTTGGGTTTGTCAACTCTACTGATCTGACTGCCATTCCTACTGCTGTCTTCTGTTACTCTCTTCATTCCTGGCTGCTACAGTCTATTGGACTGCCGAGCTCAGTGCTCACATTCTTTACAGTTTCATGCCATCTTAGTAGCATGTTGCAACTGGTAGATAAGGCTCCTATTCCCTCTTCTCATGAACCAGGTTGCAAACTGAGGCCTCTTAAGGCCAAATTGCGTGTTCTTGGTTATGATAACAAACTTAAATTCACAGTCAGAAGATTTCATTTTTCTCATTCAGGCACTTGAACTGAAATGGCATGTGTATGTTAATAAAATAAGAGCATGTGCTCAGTTTATTCATACACTGTGCATGATCCAGGCAGCCCTACACCTTCTTAAATGTCAGTGATTTGGAAAAGGCTCCCAGATTCACCATGTATTCTAAAGAGTGTGAGATTGAGAGTACAGGTTAGAGCTGTACATTGGCCTTGCCATTTTGCAAGATTACTGAGCCTTTCCAATCCTACTATTTTTTTAAAGTTGTGAACACTTCTCTCTCTCTCTCTCTCTCTCTCTCTCTCTCTCACACACACACACACACACACACTCTGTATATGTGTGCACACGAATGAGAGAGAGAGACAATGTGTCTTTTGATGTGGCGCTGTGTTGCACATTGTTCTATAGTAAGCATAGGTCAGGGGACAACTCTGTGGAGTGGGTTCTCTCTTACCTTTGTATGGGTAAGGCTTGCATCATTGGGTGGCAATCACTTCTACCCACAGAGCTATCTTACTGGCCCTAAACCTGAATTTTATGTAGAGAAAGTGAGGGTAACATGATACTGCTTGTGATGAGCCCTCTGCAAACCATAAAGCTGTTTAAAAAAGCGATTTGTCGTGCCATGATCTGGGGGTTTTAGTGCTTCTAGATGGGTTTTTCCTTCTTAGTTTGTGAAGGAGGGTGGCTGCTTTCCAACTCATGATGAATGCATACTCTGATTTGTTGGAAGGATCCAGGATAGACCTTGGCCTTCCTCCAGGGAGTTCATGGTGAATGCTAATCTTCCAAAATTCATGTGTTGCCTTTGTAGGAGGGGACTGTTGTTTCTCTACAGATTTGGGTATGAGAGCTCTCACTGTAGATTTCCCTAGAGAACCTTCCGGTTGGTCTTAGGCAAAACCAGCTTGCTTGAGAGACTGTTCTGCAAAAGTTCTGCAAAAGGCTTGGCTTTATGGTATAATTTAATTTCTAGATTTTTTTGTTAGTTTATAAATGATACTTCATTTCCCCCTTGTTTTGAAATGAATAGTTTTGAATGTTGGAGAATGATCATAATACCAAACTCTACCTGCTCCACAGAAGTTAGAAAATGAATGTTTAGTTATTGTGGCCTCCCTAGGTTAAGAAAATCAGTGAGAGTCTGTAAGCTGGCACTTTTAGTTTTCCTTAGAACATTTTATGACTGTCCTTACAGGGTTATATCATAGCAGGCCGTAGTGAGTGTATATGTGTGTGGTAAACTGCTAGGCCAAGGAAACATCATGACTGATTCTGGGGTTGTTTCACACTCACCGAAGTATGTATACGACTTAGACACACCCTCTCCATCTACAAGCCTTTCCTTGTTGTAACAGATTCTGAAGGCGTAAGTCACGAACAATGCCACACCAGTTTGGAATCATGATTAATAGGGTGGTATTTATTTAAAGAGGAAAAAACTTACAGATCACCATCCCAGACTACAGCCCTCTGCACAACCAGGAAGGGAGTCTAGTCGCTGGCGGAGCAGGAAGTGAAGAGAGAGAGAGAGCGCAGAGGAAGTAGTCCTTTTTTTAAAGGGAGAGAAACCACGCCCCAATGGGCTGGTATCTCAGCAGCTATTGGTTGGAGGGGCAACAGGATCGGAGGGAAAGGGGAGGCGGCAGTGGGGAAGAGACAGAAATCTTTAATTAATTAATAAAGAAATAAATAAATTAAAAAAAAGATTCCTCAGTCCTTTTGGTTGCTGATGGAGCATTTGAGAACTGTTCTATTCAGTTTGGCTCTAGGCAAAGGCTTGTCTTTCCTGTAATAGAATGACTCTTAGGATGATAGCTAGAAAGTGTCTTACCAGATTATTTTGAAAGGAAAATGGGAGAAGAAAGTATATTATTTTGGCGCTTTCAGCTCAGCAAAATAAGTAAATAAATAAAATTGTTTATTTTAGGATATGGGTAAAGTGTAGAGGAAGGAAATTAGCTATTTTGTTCTAAGATTGTATCGGTTTAAATTCAAATCATTACAGTTGTGCTAACTCAACCAGATACACCTTAAAGAGGCTGAACTTAGTCTCTATTGAGGAAAATTGCTTTTTCTCTCTATTGAATGACAAGTGAGCCATTGTTTGTGAATTTTTCACTTGTCTTGAAGTTAACAGCTTTATTAACTGAAGTAAATTTACCTTTTTGTCTTTTTTGCTTATATAAATTGAAAGATTAGAGTCAAGGAGCATTTATGCTTTAATTGGGTTCAAGTATTTATTTAATGTTTGTTATCTTAGAAATTAACTGAATTTGGGTGTTAAGTATGAGCAGTGAACATTTTGAATAGACTGTTTTTAGTTACAGAACTTTAAGTACCATAGTCTATCTGGTTACATAATATTATTGGTCACTGTCTCTGTGCTCTTTATTTTAAGTGGTGCTGAAGAGTTCAAACCAGGGCCAAGAGCATGGCAGGAAAGTATTTTACCACTGAGCCACATCCCCAGCCCAACTCTTTATTAACCTGTGTGCTGATGTGTGCAGTTGGAAGAAGGAAGGCCACCGAGAAGTTGAATGCCCTCAAATATGTGACAAAAGGACCTTGTCTGTGTTCAGGAATTGGTTGTAGACTCTGCACAAAGGGATCTCCTTGTTTCTATTCTTTGGAACTATGTTATTTTTAAAGAAACATTCAGAAAAAAAGCATGGATCATGTTCTGTATTCTGAAGTCAGACTAAAGCAGCCATATTTTGGGTCTCTGTCCACTCTGTCCATTAGGGTCTTGACATGACTTCTATTAGAAAACGAAAATAGGGGTTTTCCACCTTAGGGAGATTATTGATATGTCTTTTTTTTTTTTAACTGATGTCAGCATGTTGGAACCCAAATGGAAATTTTAAAATGGGTAAAATACCTTTCTGTGTTTAGTTTGACTTTGAAACTAGGTTGACTTTTAGGTTTTAATTGAATTTAAGAGAAGAGTAGCCTGTACCTAGAATAGAATGAATATAGGGAGATGACATTAAAAGTCTGTGGTGTTAGATACAGTGAAGATGTGCTTGGGTTTCTTGTTTCTGCTTGTTTGGTAGGTGAAGCCTCCATGTGTATTTGTGTAGAGTTGGTTGCTTGAGTACTAACCTTGTATAAATCTAAGCCGAAAACATGGTTATCAGAACATAATTTTATATATTCATTTTGGTGCCAACTTAGTAGCAGTCCCAATAGCATGAGAGGTTAAACTTAACCAGAAGCTAACACAAATTGTTTAAGTAGTCTTATTGTAGCCTTTGAACTAATTGAAACTTAAAAAAAATTTTTAAATACCAGTTTTCCTTTATGTGTAAAGTTTAGTATTTTACTTTTAAGTGAAGAAAAATTACTCACTTATTTTGAAAAAAATTAAATATTTTTAAGCTTTCATTTTTAAAAAGCACACCAGTTAATAAAGAAATAGTCCTTACACACTCAGTAAGTTTGAGGTATTCATGGGTACTAGTGGGCTTCAGTGAGCTCCTGTTTGCAGTGTCTGTGTTTGTCTAGTTGCTACTGTCAGTCACAGGGCGCCAAGCCAGAAGCAGAGCTTTGCCTATTACCTGGTTGGTGGGAACCTCCTTCAGCCAATGGTCTTTGAGAGGCCGGTGCGTTCCCCTTCACCTTGTAGGTGATCTGACAAATGGAAAACATAGGTAGATGCCTAGTTGTAGAGTTCTTTGCATGTAATCTAAGGACATCTGGTTTATTCTGAGCGTCTTGGATTTCTAAATGTGTGTGACATGTTTATAGCCAAATTTGAGAATGCTAATATGAAAACAGTAATCAAAGTTTAGTTGTGTATCTCTCTTTTTGTGCATTTAAGTTGTCATACCTGGTTTTTGAGAGGTTTAAATAGATGACAGTTTCTAGTTTAAACATTGTCATTTTCATGTATTTAAGCAGAATCTAAATGACAGTAATTTGATAACTAGCTATTAAAAACAATGCATGGCGATTAATACAGTAACTGAGAACTGGTGGAAGTGCAGAGGATAAGTGATTGTGGATGCTCAGCCACAAATGGGGCGTCTGTATCATACCTCTTACCCAAGGCTCTGAGACTACCACAGAAGAGGGGGTAGAAAGATTGTAAGAGCCAGAGGTCATGGAGGATTGGAACAAAACAGTGTCTCCTGGACATGACAGGACCCTGTGCGCTCATGAACTCGCAGCAGCTGTGGTCGTTTACACAGACAAACCCAGACAACAATCAGGCTTGGAGTGGAGTCCTTTCATGAAGCCTTTCTCCTGACTGAGGTTAACTTGCAGTTAGAATAATAGCAAAATTGCCAAAGTCAAGTTTTCAAACTCTGTAAATTAACCAAAAAGGCTTTCAGTAATTCTACGAATGCTTTTCCAAAAGAAGTAGTTGGATCGGATTAGTGAACTTGGTGGTGTTTAGCTTGTCTTATTCTCATCCTTTTTTACCTCCATGTCAAGGTAGCTTTCAAAACTTGTTTTGTAATCATGGAAGGTGAGATAGGTTTGCAATTTCCCTAAAAATTCTAGTCCTGCTGAATTGTCACTATTTAATTTGTCTAGAGCAGTGGTTCCAAACCTTCCTAATGCTTCGACCCTTTAATACAGTTCCTCTGTTCTGGTGATCCCAACCATAAAATTATTTCATTGCTACTTCAGAACTGTAATCTTGCTACTATTACAAATCATAATGTAAATATCAGATTCAGGATAGCTGAAATACTACTCTCAGAGCAATCGTGATCCACAGGTTGAGAATCACTAATCTAGAAACTCTTGGGTAGGGCATGTCCTCTTAACCTGCTCAGAGTTCATCCATTAGTGAAAAGCCCTGTTTTTGAGATGTCTTCTGAAAATAGTTGCCATCGGTTATCTATTATTGCAGCTGCCAGAGGTGACAATAATAATAGTTGGGGTCAACAAAAATTGGTCCATGAAACTTTAAAAAGAAAATTTGGGGAATGAAGTATCCATAGGGGTCTTACGATCTCAGATATAATCCTAAAATTCTTGAAAACCAGCCTCTGGGTAGGGCAGTATGCATGCCTTGGAAACCTTTAAAATAAGGCCCCAGTTCTGTCTGTGGCTAACTCTCAGGTTCCAGAGGATCAGAAAGTAGTGGCTAAAAGAGAATTTTAAGTTGCCTTGCCTTTCAAAGGCATGCTCCAGTGTTTGTACACATAGCCTTTCTGCAAAGGGTATTGTACTTAATACAAGTTACCTAAATCTGTGTAAGTACTAACTAACCACTAAACTAACTGAATATAGAGACTTTAGTGACTGCACAAGACAAAAACCTCTACCAAAATTACTTCAAGAATATTAACTAATCTGTATAGCAATAATAAGCAGTAATAACAAGTCTTGGAATAAAAGGAAATCAGCATTTGAGTTGCTACCTAATATTCAGCATCCAATTAAAAAAAGTACAAGACAATCAAAAAATGGGAAAATATGATTTACTATTATTTTTATCAAATTCAACCCCCCATAACAAACCACACTGGATATATATAACAATTATTTAAGGCCTTTCTTGAATGGACCTACATCTTTTGCAGCTGATAGGAATTAAAGTATTTTCAGAGATGTCATGTGTTTTCTTTGTAATCATGCTTTGTTACTGTGACAAATACTTAATAATCTTTTTATAAGAAGAGAAGGCTGCTTGGTGTGGTGGCATATGAGTTTAATTCCAGCACTCAGAAGACAAAGGCAGGTAGATCTCTGAATTCAAGACCAGCTTGTTCTTGCAATTTTAGGATACATAGAGAGACTGTATTTTTTTTAAAAGGTTTATTTTGGCTTATGATGGTAGAAATTGCAATTAATTGGTCCTCTCTCTCTACAACTGTACATCATCAAAATGTGGTAGACCCAAACCACTCATATAAGAGCTAGAAAGTAAGAAAGAGAGGAAACATTTGGTATCCCACATGTCTCCACTGGAACACTCCCAGTGACCTGAAAGCCTTCCATTAGTCCCCAGCTTCTCAGTGTTCACCACATCCTGTTAACCAGGCTGAGCATCAAGCCTTTAACACAGGGGCTCTTGGATTCCAGACTAAAAATACAGTACACACTGAAGTTGTTGACCTGAGATGAACCAGTGTACTACATCTGACCAAAACCAACCAACCAACCAACCAACCAACCAACCAACCAACCAACCAGTCTACCTGCACTAAAGAGTCAAACATGGTGGCACACATTTGTAATCCCAGCTCTTGGTAGGCTAAGGATTTTATGTTCAAGGACAACCTGTGCTACATAGTGAGACACTGTCTCAAACTGCCCTTCCCTTCTCCCAAAAAAGCATTTGGAAGTAAAGTTCTGTGGTAGAGACCACATCTAGCTGTGCCACACCCTAAACTTCCCCAGCAAAGAAGTAAATAAAAGGAAGGGAAAAAGGGAAAGGAGAAAAGAAGAAAACAAAAAGGGGGAAAGTGGGAAGCTCTAAGGTCAGTGTATTAGCACACAATGTGTTATCAATATTTCCAAATACTCATTTGTGTTTGTTTTTCTGTTTTCCATACAATTTTGCTTCAATACAAAAATATAAAGTAAATTTACTGGACTGGCAGGGTTTGAAGTCATATGTTACTGCAAAGGAAAGTATGCTCACTGGGTTTGTATTGAGGTCAACAGGTCGCACCCTTCTCTGGCTGACTTTGAAAAATGAGAGCTAGAACTTTGGTACCTATCAAGGACAGACATTAATTCATTCATATTTGAGTAAACTGAATTGCTAGTTATGAAAGCAGGTGTTGAAGAGACTTTTGTTTTAGTTATGTGCTCCTTTTCCATAAGTAATTTAAATTGGCCTTCAAAAATAACAGTGTAAGGTAAATAATTATAGAGAGAACAAATAATAGGGACATACTTAATAGTAGGTAAGGTAGTGTTTTTCGTAAGCCAGTATGATGTGGGATTCCCCTCTATATGCTGTGAATATCATTGGTTAATAAAGGAACTGCTTTGGGCCTATAGCAGAGCTATAGGGGAACAGAGCTAGGCTGGGAAAATTAAACTGAAAGCTGGGAGGAAGAAGGCAGAGTAAGAGAGAAACAATGTAGCCCCACCCAAGACAGATGCTGCCAGTAGGCCACAAACCTCATGGTGAAATACAAAATAATGGAGATGGGTTAATTCTAGATGTAAGAGCTACCTAGCAATACGCTTAAGCTATTGGCCAATCAGTATTGCAAATAATATAGTTTCTGTGTGATTATTTTGGGGCTGAGCAGCTGGGAACCAACAAGTGGCCTCCTCCAACACCATTAGAAGAGGTAAATCACAAATTTAGTGTTCATATTTCTAGCACAAGGGGAGGAGGCAAACAAGTAGTAGTGATATGCTCTAGTCTTTATTAGATTAAAAAATAAAAACCAGTCACTTAACTATAAGGCCTTTAAAAACAATAAACAGTATTAAGGACAATATCTTGTTTTTAAATAAACCACATTTATATTTTCTGCTCTCATTATTAAAATCATGTTGTCCAAGGGTGGAACTGTATGGCCCCTAAATCAACTCTTAGCCATTGGCTTGAGAGGTCTGTTTTATTTTGCATAGAAGTCCTACACTACAATTTCTCCAGTGTCCACATCCCATAAGAAAAACCCAGGTCTGATTTAAGATGACACACTGTAGGGTAGACTGCCTATTGGAGAAATCTGAAGGATTTTTGCATTTGTCTATGACAGACTTGTTAAGAAAGCTTACTTAGAGCTCTCTGAAGTTATTTCCTATGTGAAGTTTACAATTTGAATTTTAAAGCACTATACTTGTTAGTTTTTTGTTAACTTGGCACAAGCTGTAGTCATCTGGGAAGAGAAACCTCAGATGAGATAATGCCTCCAACAGATTGGCTTGTAGGCAAGCCTGTAGGGCAGTTTTTTGATTAGTGATTGATATGGGGAGGGCCTAGCTCACTGTGGGTGATGCCAACCCTGGGCAGGTGGGTCTAAGTTGATAACAAATCAGGCTGAGCAAGCCTTGGATGAGTAAGCCAGTAAGCAGTATTTCTCTGTGACCTCAGCTTCAGTTTCTGTTTTCAGGTTCCTGCCTTGAATTCTTGTCTTCAAGAATTCAACATGTGACAGAGTGTTAATTGAGAGCTGTGAGCTGAAATAAACCTTTTGCTCCTGAAGTTGCTTTTGGTCATGGTGTTTTTACATCACAGCAATAGGAACCCTAAGACAAGCATTTGGGGAATATAATATAGTATACTTTTTTCCCATATGTCCTTGTTTTAGTTACTGTTATTATCATATCTATGAAATATGAGTTAAAATTGCTTCTCAGTTAAGCTTTTAGAAAGTATTGAACAGTAGTGAAAATTGGTTGTATTTTCGGATATGAAGCTGGTCTTTTTTTTATTTTTATTTTTATTTTTTTTCCTTTATTTATTTATTTATTAAATATTTCAGTCTCTTCCCCACCTCCGCCTCCCCTTTCCCCCCCTCCCCCAATCCATTCCCCCTCCCTCGTCAGCCCAAAGAGCAATCAGGGCTCTCCGTCCCGTGGGAAGTCCGAGGAAAACCCTCCTCCGTCCAGGTCTCGTAGTCGTAAGGTGAGCATCCAAACTGCCTAGGCTCCCACAAAGCCACTACATGCAGTAGGATCAAAGACCCATTGCCATTGTTCTTGATGTCTCAGTAGTCCTCATTGTCCGCTATGTTCAGTGAGACCGGTTTTAACCCAGGCTTTTTCAGACCCAGGTCAGCTGGCCTTGGTGAGTTCCCGATAGAGCATCTCCATTGTCTCAGTGTGTGGGTGCACCCCTCGCGGTCCTGAGTTCCTTGCTCATGTTCGCTCTCCTTCTGCTCCTGATTTGGACCTTGAGATTTCAGTCCCGTGCTCCAATGTGGGTCTCTGTCTCTGTCGAAGCTGGTCTTTACTGCTCATATTGCCAGATAATCAGATAATCATGCTTTATCTGTTGACCAGCCTAGAGAAGTGGTAGAAGTTTGCATCTTCAGCCATAAGAATTCCAGAGGTGGGGTAGGGCAGGAATCCTAATTTGGGTTTTGTCCTTCAGACACCATGTGGGGACTCATCAAGAGAGAAATGCATTTTGAGGTGCTGAACTATAACTTACATGGTAAATGGGAATCTATAAAGTAAAGGCATTTGATTTTGGCCAAATTTTGACTGTTACTGACTACAGAGAATATTGACAAAGATCATCGAAACCAAGCCTGTTTTTTTAACAACAAAAAAGGCTTTAACGGTGGGTTACAGTGCTGAGAAATGGTATGAAGTCTGTACAAATGAGCTACAACATTTAACAGTCTCTCAGATAATCTACATGTATGCACATGCACATTTGGTTTCATAATGTAATGCAGTCTAGAGAACGTGTCCCACCTTTCCTTCAGAGGAGCACTAGTAGTGCACTGAGATGCTAGAGTACCAGTAGTTTCTGGTGTCCTTAAGCTCACAGTCTGAGCCAAAGAAAAAGTAGACTGAAAATTTATTGTTTACAACACTGTGACCCTAGTATATAAATCTCACTGTACAAATTTTGAATAATGACAAACAATTTAATAAAAGCTTTTTATTTTGCACAGAGTTTTAGTGAACACATTCTTCCAATTTATATATTAAACCATCTCATATTTCTAAAGCTGATAGGTCATTGAGTTCTAAAATTTGTTACTTGGTGGTCCTGCTTTATCTTAGAACTACTAACTTTTGGCATTGCTGTTATGTGAATTCTTAACCTAAATAAAATATCTTCAAAGATCTGGGTTATTTTGATGTTCACTGTTATAATTTAAAATTCTGTACCCTTTAAAGTATTTGGGCGAATTGATACTAGTATTTAAATCATTGTGAAAGTTCGTAACTATGAAAAAAAAATGAAATGAGGTGGAAAATACCATGATGTATCACACTGTTAATTTATGAGATAAACCGAGTAGTAGAGATAAAGCTTATAAAATTTAATACACCTATGAATTCAAATACAACACAGTGATTGCATATTTATGTGTTTGAACATGTTTCCCCCATATTGATCCCAGACTTAGATGGTTGTTTTTTTGTTGGGACAAGTCTTTAGGACCATTTTCATGAATAACATTTAGTTTTGTGCTTTATGAATCCCTGCTACCCAAGTTTGGAATAAGAGGGTTTAGGTTGGACAAAATGTATAGCAAAGTACTTAGTTTTTTCTGATATTGAGAACATCTTTAAGGTGTTAAAAACAAGTCAGTTAGTGAAATGTTTGGAGTATGCCACCCTGCTTTGTTTATTGTAAGGAAAAATACAACACTACCACTTTATAACTTAGAACACATAAGAAGTCATGATCAATAAAGAATTACGTTGAGAATAGTGCAGGCAAGATAATGGTAGCATTTTGACAGGGAACTTTTAATGTGTGCTTGGAGGCTCACTGTAGAGAGAGATGATGTGGGATGGAGACAGGAGCTTCTTTGGTCTAGGAGTTTGTGGAAGGAATTTGAGGTGAAGAGAAAGCTGAGAGGACCCAGGTGAGAAAGAGGAGGTGTGTACTTGTGTGTAGTGAAGGGATAAGTGAGAAGGTACACTAATGTACACTGCTTGAAGTGTGTGCTGTACTCCCCATGTGTCTAGGTAGGCTGCCTGTGTGGAAGGAAGGTTGGTCACTTTTGTGTAGCTGTGTTACAAACTCAGTTTCTTGAATTTTTTTTAGCTTTTTAGCAGTAATTGTTTATAGTTTAATGAATAAATGCTAAGCTCTATCTGAGCTACTTCAGTAACTCTTCTATTACTCCTAGTGACCCTTTGAGGTAGGCACTGTTATTTTACCAATTTACAGGTAAGAATACAGTAGCATGGGGCACTTCAGTGTCTTGGTCAAGGCCTGAAAACTAATGAGTTGAGAGCTGAGTGTCATAGCTACATAGGCTGACCAGAAAATGAAAACAGTTACCAGGAGTTTCATGTTGTGAGAGAAACTACTTTGACATGGAGATGTTCAGAAATTCTGAAATTCACATTTGCTGTCCTGAGTACATAGTTGTGGTTTGAGGAAGTGAGGTGACAAAAAAGGTCTGGGTGTACATTTACATATCTGTTCTCACCTTTCTGTCTCTGTTCAGCAGGGCCTCAACTGCTCCCTCCCAAGTACTGCATCTGCTTGGTCCATTCCTGTCATTAGCAAAACTTTAATTACATAGCAACTACAGTTTCCTAGTCACAGGTATACAAGGTTATGTAAGACCTTGTCTCCACTATAGACTTTAAAGTTCTAGAATGCGTTTATGACTTCAGATGATCTTCCTGACCCAACCCCACCTAGCTCTCTGTCAGCTTAGGGTGCTTGAAATTGTTTTCAGAGTGGTGGAGTGAACTCAGTTTTATGGGTGTACCCTGAAAGCAGCAGTACCTTATTTGTGGCACAGTTACTGTGAATGGGAGAACTGTATTAAAGGGTCATAGTATTAGGAAGGTTGAGAACCACTGTTAGAAATGCTACTGGCATTTAGAGATGCAGGCATTCTGGTGGCAGAATTAACACTGTGACTTTCTCTCTTGTACAAAATGAGATTTAGACAAATGAAGATTAAGAGTTAGCGTCCTCGGAGGCAGCTGGAGAAACCACGGTAGTCATTTAGGGCTATTTTTCTAAGGCCCTGCCATCCCACTCTGAAGGAGGTAATTGGAATGCAGGAGTCATAGCTAGTATTTGCACAGGCTTTAAAGGTCTATCCACCTGTGTGCTGGATTTTGTGGGATGGTGTATTGGTTACTCAATGGGCAGTGGTGAACTTGCAAAGGTTTCTGAGGAGGTACAAGTTCTCATTGTTCCCTGTGCTATGTTTTCAAGCTGCAGAGCCCTGAGTTCCTGGAAATGCTCTGTCCTCAGCCTTCATTGTCTTCTGTTCCATTCTCATTCTCTTTTCTTCCCCTTGTGTCTACATACAAATTTCTTGGAGAGTTATGTGCATGTAGTCGCTTCACTTTTGTCTTGCCCACCATTTTTCTCTTACACTAGACACTAGACAGGGGTGGCAGTGCTTGGTTCCCTACTCCTCCCGTGAGCTTCTGGCTTTACCTTACCTTTTCTCAACCAGCCATTTTTTTCCCCAGGGACTATCTGTAAATGTTTGAAGACATTCTGAGCATTAAAACTGAGGGAAGGAATGTTACTGGTAACAGTGAGGTGAGAGTCAAGAATGTAGCTAAATACCTTATAGCACAGGGTAGCTCCTACCACAGGAATTATCTAGTTCCCAAATTGTCAGTAGTGCAGATGCTCTGAAACACTGGTCTTGTTCAAGGATATAACACTAATCTCCATTCTTAAGTATTTCCCATGACTGATTTGGCATAATTTTCTCTTGACTTGTCTTAGAGTATATTCTCTTTCTGCTTTACTGTTCTCTGTAGCAGACTTGCTAGTCACAATTCTCTTCCCAATCCATTTTTTATGTTTATGTTTCGTATTCTCTTTCCCAAATAGGGAAGTCAGTCAGATCATTGCTCTTCTGTGTCTCCTGCACTGACAGATATGTGGCATTGCTCCCTAAGTTCAGGCTCTTAACATTTGATCAACACCCTTCTTTCTGTCTGTCCCAACTTTCACAGTACCACCACTGAAGGTATGTAATCTAAAACAACTTTTAAGTCTCATAATGCTTCCTTAGCATCACATTTACAGCAGATGTGTTTTAAATACCTCTGTGTAGCACTTGGAACTGTTTGGATCAAGCCCAATGATTTCTAGTTGGGTAGACCTGGGGGTGCAGCACACTGGTAGAACAAGTTCCTAGCATGGGGCAAGGCCTGGAATCCAGCCCCGGTAGACCACCTCCAGATCATAGGAAGTTGAAGTGGGTGGGGTTATACAGGTCAAATGCTTAGGACATGTAAGCATTCTTTACTCTATAAAGAAGTATCCAGATGCCAGTAGTGCCCTTGTTAAGGAATAGTAAATTTTGCTTTTGGTTTTACTTAGGGAAGTGAAGAGAGAGATGCTGAGTACTAATCCTGGCAGGAGTCTAAAGAGGAACAGCATGGAAATACGGACTGGAACTTAAGGGGAATTAATAAATTATGTTAAAAACTGTAGAAGTGCAAAGAGACCAGTTGGGGCTAGCCTGTTGCTTTGTTGTTTGGTGTGCTAGTCTTTTCTGGGCAGGTAATCACACTTAGCCTCTGCACACATAACTGGCAGCTGCTAGTGTGGGCCTGTGGCATCATGTCTTCTTCCTTGGCATGGCCAGAACTGTGTCTACTCAGTTCTTGCCCTGCTAGATTCTTAATTTCCCACTTTGGATACACGTTTTGCTAATTTTACTACCTCTTTCTTAGAGCTTCAGCTAACACCTTACAAAGCTTCTTTGACGAATAAAAATGCCATAACTGTATAGTAAGATTTCCATTCATGGTAGTAACAACAGTAGTAAGTTCTATATACTGTCAACTCTCTAAGCATTAGTGCTCACTAAAAATTATAGCTTTGCTATATAAATCTAAATACACACACATTATACACATTTTTAAAAGTAAAATACCATCCCACTTTCTTGGGGCTAGTATTCCTTGGAATTGGTACTTACCCGTTTGCCTCTTCCCCCACTTTAAAAAGTAAATATTTTTTAGGGCAGATTGAAACAAAATTGAAAATACAGTTAATGTGTTTGTACTCTCTATTATCACCCCTACGTCAGCCTCTCACCCCACCGTCAGCTGGTTCTGCACACAAACTGGGTCCTGAGCCTCTGTTGATACATAACAGCACTGAATTCTAAAGCTAACTTTTAGGGTTCACTGCTGGTGTTTATGTGCTGTGGATTTTGATAAGGGTACAATGATATGCAGTTTCTGTCGCGGTATATCATAAGAGAGTAGCTGTACTGACCTAGAAACACTTTCATCCCTCTCCTCTTCTCTGGTGACCACTGATCTTGTTAGCGTCTCTATCACAGGTGGTCTTGATGGTTTTAAAAGGCATATTCTAAGTCCAGGTACTAGGTGGTCGTTGAGAAGCTGTAAGAATCTGGTATCTGTCAGTCTCCATGCAAACAAATACCTCTTAAGAAATGGACCTGCTTTGTTACTATGTTTTCTTCACTTCTGGGAACCTGCTAGCTGTTTGAACTCTGCATGGGTAATGTGTAAGACTGCAGAAGTACTTCTTTGTTGCTTTCTGTCTGAATACTTTAAGAGAATGGTTGTTTTCAGCCAGGTGGTGGTGGTGCATACCTTAATCCTAGGACTCGGGAAGTAGAGGCAGGTGGATCTCTGAGTTCCAGGCCAGCCTGATTTACAAGAGCTAGTTCCAGGACTGGTTCCAAAGCTACAGAGAAACTCTGTCTCAAGTATCAAAAAGAGAGGGTGAGGGGGGAGGGGAGGAGAGAGAGGAGAGAGAGAAAATATGTTTTTTTTTTTTTTCCACATCTGGACAGTGGAGTTCTGTGTAGGCCAATAGTTTGATCAGACATCCTGGCCATTAGTACCTGATGACTCTAGAAGAAAGGTTGAGATGAGACTGGTCTATTTTCTCAATGCTATTTGCTGTTCAGGACAGTCTAAAACCCCTGATAAAACATTCATAGACACCACCAGAATGGTTGGTTTAGTAGCTTCATATTAATTCCTAGCTGCACTTCAGTGACTCATTTTCAAAGGAACTCTGGAACTGCCTGTTATTATACCCACATCTTGAGAAACCTTTATACTGCACTGTCAGAAGGCCTGGAACACAGTTGATCTATGAAGGATTTGGGTTTCTTGAAACTTATCAGTATGTTTTTCAGCAGATATTTAATAATAGAAAATAAATTCCTTTGGGACAGCATCATATTAGAAGAAAATGATGAATGTTTCTAAATCTGCCCGGTATTTGTTCCAGTGGTTATAACTGACATGTATTGGCCAATGGTGATAGATTGGAGTCCTCATATCCTATGTACTGACTCTCTTTTATTCTTCTTTTAGAAGCTCCTTGTGCCACGCCCCTGATCTGCAGCTTTGGGAGGCCAGTGGACCTGGAAAAGGATGACTACCAGAAGGTGGTGTGCAACAACGAGCACTGCCCGTGCAGCACCTGGATGCACCTGCAGTGCTTCTATGAGTGGGAGAGCAGCATCCTGGTGCAGTTCAACTGCATTGGCAGGGCCCGCAGCTGGAACGAGAAGCAGTGCCGCCAGAACATGTGGACCAAGAAGGGCTACGACCTGGCTTTCCGCTTCTGCTCCTGCCGCTGTGGGCAGGGCCACTTAAAAAAGGACACAGACTGGTACCAGGTAAAGCGGATGCAAGATGAAAAAAAGAAGAAGTCTGGGTCAGAGAAGAACTCAGCAAGGCCTCCAGGGGAGGCTGGGGAAGAGGCGAAAAAATGCAGGCCCTTGAACAAGTCCCAGAAAGGCCTGAACCATGACCTTCCCCGGCGGCATTCCATGGACAGGCAGAACTCCCAGGAAAAGACAGTTAATGCTGCAGCCTATGGGGCCCGCTCCCCCTGTGGCTCCCCTGGCCAGTCCCCACCCTCTGGTTACTCTATCCTCTCCCCAGCCCACTTTAGTGGTCCCCGCTCCTCCAGATACCTTGGGGAATTCTTAAAGAATGCCATTCATCTTGAGCCTCACAAAAAGGCCATGCCTGGGGGCCATGTGTTCAGAAATGCCCACTTTGATTACAGTTCGGCTGGGCTGTCTGTGCACAGGGGAGGACACTTTGATACCCCTGTACAGTTCCTGCGGCGATTGGACCTCTCTGAACTCCTCGCTCACATCCCCAGGCATAAGCTGAACACTTTCCATGTTCGAATGGAAGACGACGCCCAAGTGGGCCAAGGCGAGGATCTACGGAAGTTCATTCTTGCAGCCCTCAGTGCCAGCCACAGAAATGTTGTAAACTGCGCTTTGTGCCACCGGGCACTTCCTGTGTTTGAACAGTTCCCACTAGTGGATGGAACTCTGTTCTTAAGCCCCTCAAGACATGATGAGATTGAATATGATGTTCCTTGTCACCTTCAAGGTATAGGTGTTCATTCACCTTGCCTGCTTTCTGTTTGTTAACACCCAAAAAGCAAACAAGATGGAATTGCATTTTTTAAAATTTTATTACAACTGACATGTTTTTGTTCTAGCCAAGGGCTAGGTAACATGAGTATTTGAGCTTCACCCAGTGGGCTGGTGGTTTTTGTATTCTGATGTCACTGTACTGGGTACAGGTGGTCTTTTTATGCCTTTATTCTGTGCTAATTTGAAGAAAGAACCACTGATATTTAGCTTTTCACAACAGAGTAAAAATTTAGAGAAGGAATTACATTATTCTCTTTGCTGTGAAATAGTTTGAATCCTTTAATGTGCCTAGCAGGCTGTGATCCTTGTAAACTGGGAAAGCGGGAAACAAGAAGGGCCCGATGACTTCTTGAATTAATTTTAAAATTGTGAAAGATAAGACTATTGATAGCATCAAAAGGAAAATGGGAGATGATTGAAAGCCTAGGCATGACCTTGGTTGAGGGAGTGTAGTGGTTAGCTTATATGTTTGACAAAGACTTGGGCACATTTTAGTTATAAATTGAAAGGCAAAGAGTTGGTCAGTGTAGGTGTGAAATTAAAACTGTTGAACTTCCAAAAGGAAGAAATGCATGATATATGAGTTTAACAAAATGCTAGAGAATCAGATAAAAATGACTCCTGTCTTCTTCCCACTAAACCCTGCTGTCTCAGCCCCCAGAGCCAAACACTTAGAAATGCTAACTAATTCTTCAAGGTTTTTGACATCAGGATTTTAAGTAGTTATTTTCATTCTCCAGTTTTAGATACTGTCTTCTGCCTGTACTGGTGTTAAAGGCGGATGACTGCATATCTCCCTCTGGGGATAAATCCCTAGTGTTTCTGCTGTTAGTGGTGTTGAACCAAGATATATATTCCCATTATAGAAACAGTCTTGTCAAGGACACTGTTTTAAATGAGAGTTCTTTTCTTCATGTTTTCATTGCCTTAGATTTTTTATTTTGTTTTTGGAGGCAAAGATCTTGCTGTGTAGCCCAGGATGGCTGCAGAATCACAGTTCCCTGAGAACTGATGCATTAAGAGCTACCTGTTGGTGTAGAATCTGAAGGGTCAAGTGCCTGAGAGTGATGGTTTTATTTTTTGTATTTTAACTTTGGAAGGTTGCTCTCCTTTAGCAGCTTTGTAAACCACTTCTACACACTTAACATAGTTTTTGAAGTTTTTCTCCTCTTTTGTAAACATCTCTTAAGGCTTTCATCCCCATTATCTCCATTCTGCCTGGAGCACTCAGGACCCTAGTGTTCTGAAATCCCACCATGATGTGCTCCTCAGCCCCTGTCCCCTTCATTTACTGTGGACTATCTTGGATTGTTGAATACATATACTTAGATCCTCACTCTGGAGATTCCTTACTTTTGGTTTATTTCTTTTTACACTTACAGTACTGGAACTCCTGTTGATGTGACACCATACCTCCTAGATTGACATTCCCGACTCCCCTTTGATGGGAAAGGAAATCCTTGGGTTTATCTTTACTTGTCTCAAATATTCTGTTATACTTTCTGGAAACAGAACATTTTCTTGGATTTGTCTTCTACTATTTTTAATTTCCAGAGGCTTATTTGTTTTTGTTTTATTTCTTGAGACACTCATTATGTAGATCAGACTGACCTTGCAGAGATCTGCCTGCCTCTGCCTCCCAAATACTGGGTTCCAGGTGTGCACCAGCAAGCCTAGTTTCAGGGACTCTTCAATAACACCACATTCTTGTTTCTCAGGCACACTTTCTTTTATTATCTTTCAGAGGAAGAAAAAGGAGCAAGGAGTAGTTAGGATTAGTCTTGTTTGTGTGTTTTGCATGATTCTCTGGAGTCCTTTAGCTTTTGTTATGAGGTGGGATAGATACCACAAAGCCTTGTGACCTGTTGGGATTTAAAGCCCTCCTATAGTTCCATGGCAGGGTTGGCTGGTTGGCTTCTGTTGCCCCAGCTGGAATGGGTTCTATGTCTGCTTTCATATTTCACTAGGCTAGTTTGGGATATTTTTAAAGTTGTGTTTTTAATTAAGACAGTTGTACATATTTATTGTTTATAGTGTAATGTTTTGATCCCTGTTTATATTGTGTAATGATAAATTAGGGTACTGAAGATACCATTCACCTCATATTTATAATCTCTGGCAAGACATTCAAAACCCTAGTTATTTTGAAAAACACTACATCATTCTGTTGACTATAGTTGCTACAGTACAGTGAGACATTAGAACTTTTACGTCTAACTGTAAGTAGTTGTGTGTCCTTTAACCAGCTTCTTCCCACCCACCTCATCCTCCCTCCCTTTCCTAGCCTTAGGTAGCCATTGTTCTTAATTCTGTACTCCTATCAGTACCTTTACATGCCACAACTATGTGAATCATATGATATTAGTCTGACTTGGCATATTTTTATTACTTAATATAATGTTCACGTTTATCCATTTTATGGCAGTATGATTTGTTGTGTGATCTTTTATTCTTTTGGTGGGGTTTACCACCCAACTCAAATCACACGGAGTCTTATTCTTAGTTTTGAATCCTGGCCTTAGCTTGGCTGCTGCTGCTTCTTTTATTTATTTATTTTTTTGCCAGCTTTTCTTAATTATCCTGACTACCTTTTGCCTCTGGGCTTTTATCTTTCTTCATTTGGTATATCTTACTTTGCTTCTTTCTCCATGACTTGCTGTGTAGCTAGGTGGTTGGCTCCTGGTGTCCTCCTTTTCTGGTTCTCTCGTTGCTCTTTTTCAGTTCTCCTATTTATACTCTGTGCTTGCTAGCCCTGTCTAGCCTTGCTCCTGCCTCGCTAGTGACCGTTCATCTCTTTATGATGATCAAGTGATTTAGACAGGCACAGTAACACAGCTTCACAGAATTAAACAAATGCAGCATAAACAAAAATCACACACCTGAAAACAATATTCCCGACAATGATTAAATTTCTTTTATGGCTAAATATGTGTGTATATGTATATATACAAAACTATTTTCTCTGCTCATTTGGTGGACTCTTGGTTTGAGCCCATCGCTGTTAAGAGTATTGCTGCAGTGACTGTGGGAGCACAAGCACTTCTGACATACTGATTTCATTTCCTTTGGCTGTATACCCATGGTGTGATTTCTGGATCATACGGTATTCTAATTAAAAGGTTTTTTTTACATATTCTGTTGTTATTGTTAGGTAATTCATATTTTTTGTTTGTGTATTTATTTTTGAAAGATGATCTTTGTAGCCTTGGCTGGCTGGAACTGGCTATATAGATCAGGCTCATCTCAACCTCAGAGATATTATCCTAGCTCTGCCTCGATAATGCTGGAATTAAAAATGTGAGCTACCGTGCCTGGCTCAAATTTTAATTTTTTGAGAGAACTCTGCTGTTTTCTGTCATGATTGTACTACATCCTATTGATAGTGGGTGAGGATTCACCTTGAACTTACTCAAATGGATAAAGCTGGAGAACATAATTAAATGAAATAAGCCAAGCACAGAAAGACAAAACCATATGATCCATATGATCTCATTCAGCTATAAACTCAAAAACAACTGATTTCAAAAGTATAGAATTGAATAGTGCTCAGCTAAGACTGGAAAGGGTAGGGGACACCATTCCCAGGGTGGGAAAGAGAATGGTCAGTGACAGAAACACAGTTATATGGCAGTTAGCTTTCTTCCTGTTTTATAGAAGTGGAATTTGTGTTTTTGTTTTTATTGAGCACAAGGGTAGAAACACCTTTATTTTATTTTTGTACCTTAAAACTCGGACCATACTTTATAAAAATGAATTAGGGTACTTATGATGGACATATTTATTTTTATGTCCACCAAGTATATGTTTGTCAGTCAAACTTAGCAGATGTGCTAGATGAAGTCATCAGTGTATAATCTTGGTATATAAAATGATTTTATAAAATGTAACTGACCGTCCTAAACCCGAGGCTGTGACTAATAGTATCACACATGGAATTAGTAAGTAGCATGTACACATTATGTAATCCTGTACATTGAGTATTCTGAGATTTCCAAGGAAGAAAGGGCCACTTGGGTTTGGATCTTCAGGAGGCAGTATGAAGGCAGTATGAGGGATGGTGGCTAAAAGAAAACCAGTGAGGTTATGATGAGATGAAGAGAACTGTTTGGTTGGAAATGTTGCAGAGTGGAAAATGAGTAGGAGATGTGGAGAGCAGGCTGGGGTGAGGCAGGGCGTTCCTTTCAAGCCATTGTAGAAACCCTTTGCCATGTGATTATGAATTGAGAGCTTTTTCAGCATTTAAAAAACAAACCTATAATAATATACCCCCAAAACGTTGCTTGGAAGGTTTGGGACCTAGAGTCAGGGTTGAAACGTTGTCATATCTATATGCATGAAGATGAGAAGCTACTGTCTGAGATAGTGAGCATTAGAAAGAAGAGATAGCTGTAGGAGGCTTTTTAAAGAAATTGCCAATTTGGAGTACCTTGACTATACAAAAGGGTCTTCTTTAGTTCACCCTGATTCCAGACCAGATAAATGATGCTTTCACAGGCAGGCGTAGGTAAGGTTGGGAAAAGGCCCATTTTAATGGGAAAGAAGGGGAGAGCATTTGAATATGTTTAGTTCATTTTCTGTGGAGATATCTAGCAAGCACTGTTAGAAACAAGCATTTGGGGTGAACACGTGGGAGCTTATTTTTAACATTGGTGGCTAAATCTTGGCAATAAAAGTCTTCAGTGACAAGAAAAGAGGAAGTGACTGTGATAAAGCTCAAGACTAAATTCTGAGGGCGTTGATCAGGGAGGGGACGGAGAAAGGCAAAAATTAGATAGGCCTGCCTGTCAGTATGCACACTGGTATGTAAGCATACACAGAGATAATATAAGGTGGTGGTCAGTGCACTCTACAGGGTACTGACAAACGTCTGGTTTTCAAATCTGTAGTCGGAGTTTAATGAATACTGAAGTCCAGTACCACAAAAAAAAATATTTATTAGTCATGGGTCAGTGATTCTATTGCTGCACCTCAGAAGTCTGGGTGATCTTATTTATAGCAAGCTCTTATCCCAACCATGCTTTTAAAGCATTTTCAGTTCCAACAGAATGACCACATTCTTGGGCATGGAATTCCTCTGTTCAGTTAATTATATGCTGCTGAGATGTTTACTGTGTTCATTAGCTTGTTATTCCCTTGCTTTGCCCCTTACTCCTTCTGATCCTCCCCAGCTCTGCTTCCAGCCCCTTCTCTGTGATTCAGGAAATGGTTTTGTTTGGTCTTCATAAGTAAGATGGTCTAGTTTTTGTATCATATGTCATTGTTTCAATAGGACTCTGCTTACATAATCTTTCCTATGGCTCAGAAATTCTCTGGGTAGGACTTAAGTGGAATGGTAATGGAAAATAAATCCAGAAACTAAGTTTTGACTCAGGTTTCCCAAGAGTTGGCTCCTTATTTTCAAGACAGGGTTTCTCTGTAGCTTTGGTGCCTGTCCCGGAACTAGCTCTTGTACACCAGGCTGGCCTCGAACTCCCAGAGATCCGCCTGCCTCTGTCTCCCGAGTGCTGGGATTAAAGGCATGCGCCACCACTGCCCGGCCTCCTTATTTTCATTGTAAGCTTTCACAAGCTACCCAGGCTCTTTAATCTTCTGTCTCTCCTGTTTGAAATGGGAATAACAATCATGAGTCCTTTGTATAGCATTGCAGTGAGAGTTAAATGAAGTAATTGATAGATAGAGAACTCACAGCCCAGAGCAGACCCTTGGTAAGTGCACAGGGAATGTTCTTGTCTTCATCATCACAGCCATTGTTACTAACATCTTCCGTGTCTGGTGTTCACTTCTATTAGCAGCATAGATGTGTCTCAGGTAGGACCAAGGAGGAGACTGGAAGCAAAGTGTTCTAGTGGCTCACAGATAATTGAATTGACTTTTGGATATGATCCCAAGTGCTCAGTGGGTTTGGCATGTGAAACCTTGTTTTCACTGTTTAAGAACAGGGGTGAGTGGCATTGTAAGAAGCTCGCTCTTCCTGGTTTTGGCCTAGGCATCCCCCACTTTATAGTGTCATGCCCCATCTATTATTCATTCAGCACACAGAGCTTTTCACATTGCTGACATTATGCTGGACACTCAGGTTGACAAGGATGGATAAGGTATAGGTCCTGCTCTCAAGAAAAAAGAAGTCCATGGAAGCAAATGCAATGGAAAGCTTCCCTCTATGGACCACTAGGTGCCCTTGCGGTTAAAAACGAAGAGAGCTGGTCTTTGCAAGTAACTGGTAAAAACTCTTAGTCTGACTTTTGGTAGTGAACAGCACATTCTGAATAAGATCCACTGTGCAGCGTTCTGGGGTGCTGTTCCCTGTTCTCAGCCGTGTTCTAGAGTTCTCTATGTTCTCAGCCGTATTCTAGAGTTCTCTTTGTTCCCAGCCATGTTCTAGAGTGCTCCCCGTTCTCAGCAGTGTTCTAGAGTGCTCTCTGTTCCTAGATGTGTTCTAGAGTGCTCCCAGATCTCAGCCGTGTTCTAGAGTGCTCCCCCAATTCAGCCGTATTCTAGAGTTCTCTGTTTCCAGCCGTGTTCTAGAGTGCTCTCTGTTCTCAGCAGTATTCTAGAATGCTCTCTGTTCCTAGCCGTGTTCTAGAGTGCTCCCTGTTCTCAGCAGTATTCTAGAGTGCTCCCTGATCTCAGGCGTGTTCTAGAGTGCTCTCTGTTCTAAGCAGTGTTGCTGTTACATATTGCCCAAGGAAGATCCTGGACATGCTGACTAATTATTTGAACCTTTACCTTTTTCACATAATTGACTGGCCTGTTCCCTTTATAAACATTAAGTCCTAGTGAAGGAATGAAGCTGTGACTTTAAAAGACCCAGTAAATAATATTTTGGACTTCAGGTCCTTGATGAACAGTGAAGGAATGAAGTTGTGACCTTAAGAATCCAGTACACAATACTTTGGACTTGTAACGTATCACAAGTAACATGTAATTCTAGTTCCTAAATTAGCTGTGGTACTAGCCGGGCCGTTTTGGAAATGAGGACAGTTAACATAGTAATTGTGGCTATGGTAAAATTCTGGGCTGACAATACAGAGTCAGATGTTTTTCGATGAATATTTTGTGGCTTTCAACTATCAGGCCAGTGGTGTTGGTTCCTGTTGGTTCATTGTATGCTGCACTTAGACTCTGGAGAAGCCTGGTGATTCCAGGCTGGTTATAAGCATGTGAATTTATTGTTTGGATTTGGATGGGCAGACAATGTAAGCACATTTTAGAAAAGTAAATTAAAGCAAGTGTCTATTTTCAATAAATTTGAATTTGTGATCTTGATAGCAATATCCTAACAGGACTGCTTAAGGATACATGATGGAATCTGCCTTGCTTTTCATATTTATTCAACTGATAAAATGTTTGCTTTTTGTTGTTTACGAGGGCATTTGTATTGCCACTGAAGATGAAGATGCTTTCCACCATAGCCACCCTCAGCCTTGTGCTTTCTGTGTGCAGGGAGACTCATGCATCTGTATGCAGTGTGTGTGGACTGTCTGGAAGGGGTTCACAAGATCATCTGCATCAAGTGCAAGTCCCGGTGGGATGGCAGCTGGCACCAGCTGGGCACCATGTACACCTACGACATCCTGGCTGCCTCTCCCTGCTGTCAGGTTGGTATCCACTGAAGTGAGGATGCAGTGGGTGACACTGGACTTCTGCCACCAAGGTACCTTAGAGAGTTAAAGGCTGCCTGGTGGTTACCTTGAGGGAGTTGTGAGGGCTTGGAGAAGGTGCTTCTAAGGGTGAAGAATAATTCAAGTGCCTTAGTTGTTATCTTGTAGAAGAATATTATGTAGTCAGAGATATGTACAGTAATAGACTTAGAGTATTTTCCATCTGTTATGTTAGAAAAAATTTACAAAACTTACCTTGCTTCTATTTTTTAATTCTTATTTATTTTTTAAAACAATCTTTTCTCACTTTTCATATTAATCCCACTTCCCTCCCCCTCCTGTCCCCACACCTTCTACCCGTGCACTCCTCAGAGAGTGTAAGACTTCCCATAGGGATTCAACAAAGTCTGTCCTATTACTTTGAGGCAGGGCCAAGGCCCTCACCCCTATATCTAGACTGAGTGTGGTATTCCTCCAAAGAGAATGGACTCTCCAAAAAGCCAGTTCAAGCACTAGGGATAAATTTTGGTCCCACTGCCAGTGGCCCTACAGACTGCCCCAGCCACACAACTGTCACCCATATTCAGAGTGCTTAGTTTGGTCCTATGCAAGTTGCCTCACTGTCTGGAGTCAGGGAGCTCTCTCTAGCTCAGGTCATTGTTTCTGTGGGTTTCACCATCATGGTCTTGACCCCTTTGCTTGTATTATTGGTTCGCTCTTTGAGCGAACTCTAGATTAGCCCATTTCTAGCTGTGGATCTTGCTTCCATTTCTAACTAAGCTTTAAAAGTCTCTGCTGAACTCTGCAGCTAGTTAGGTGGCCTGGGTATTAGATTTCTGTGCATGGTTTCTTTAGTTTTCTTTTTGTTTGCTTGTAATTTTCTCATTTTGTGTGAGTAATTTGTATTACATTTGTATCAAAAGGTTGTAATTTATACTGAAAAGGAAAGTTTTACTTTCTACAACAGACCAAATTTTCCTTTTGCTTACTTTCTGTGAGAGCTGGCAAAACCCAAACCTCTCACTCTTGAGTTGTGTGAGATTGCCAGAAAAATTCCTAATTCTTAAGTGCTAGAAGAGCAGCATTCTTCTCTGACTCTAGGAGCACCTGAGGAATACCTGCCAGAAGGAAGGAGGAAGGGGCTGGTACAAACCCTATTAGATAAGAAACTACGAAGACAAAACTCCCCAGGAATACCTGAATTTATTATTCTCATGCTTGAGGAAGAACTTATTACATAATTCTCTGCTAGGCATTCCTGGGTAGCAGGAACATTTTCTCCTCCTGTTGCCACTTTTTCAGTAGATACCAGTTTCTGTTGAGTCCAAAGGCTGGCAGAGATAGTAGTTCAGCTGTTTGTTTGTTTTGGATAAGGCTGACTAGTTTTCTGCTCTTGTGGTATACTGACTGCATTTCCAGACTCAAGGTTATCTTTGAAAATGAGTTACCATAATCTTCTAGTTAATCACTGTCATGTTTTATGGTTACTGCCGTGCCTTAGTGCCCACCCCTAAGATGAGAGAAACTAAAGGAAGTGACACCGTTCTCTACACATATGTGATGTAGCAGGAGGGACATGAACAAAACTCATGGCACCTTAGTGTTGCATGGGACCTTGCAGAGCTCACTCAGCCTTCTGAGTTGTTGCTTAAGATGGATGACTCAAATTTTTTATTGTTTTTCCCAGGTCTACATAAATTGTGTCATAGTTGTGACTAAAACCTGTGATTCCTATTCTGAACTTTTCAACTACATGTTGAAATGCCGTGGGATTTTCATATCTTCAAATAGAAATATGCAATGGCATCCCGCCCCCCAGTCCTCTAGTATATACTGCATATTTACTCGTTAAATATAAGCTGATATATGCCAAGACTATATTTTCTGGTCCCCCAACTGAAATGGAAATGGAAAACCTGTTTGATTACTCTTTATTAATAATCATTTGAAAGTATTCATTGTGAGGATATAGTAGGAGGCACTACAAAGGATTCCAGGTAAGTCTGAGGCAAAAATAACAATAATTGGTTAAAGAGAACGTTATACTCAAGACTCAGAGAGGGATGACGTAGTTAAAGGGAGTTCATTTTAGGTTGCAGAAAGATAGTCCGTGTATTGCTGAAATGTGCACTCTGGAACACATTTAGTTTAAATCCCAGCTGTTCTGCTTTCTGTTTTCTTGGGCATGGTATTTATCACTGTGTGCCCCTTTTCATCATCTCCCTCACAGGAATGCTTTCAGGACAAATTTGTTAGCACATTTTTAGGAAGGATCTAAATAAAGACTGTTTAATCTGTAATTTCTGCCTATCCACTTCACTCCCAGATCTATTATGAAGGGCTCCAGGATTGTGCTGTTAGAGGCCCAGGCCCAGGTGAAGATGCCGCATGCTAGTGAGTTCCAGCAGTCTCAAGATATACATAACACTCCTGCCTAGATTGCCAATTTTGATTGGATATTTTTGAGAAATTTTATTTTTATATAAAAGAAAGCAATGTTATGTGGAGTCAAATGAAAGTGTATATGAGCTTTTAAAATAAACCTGAACTCTTCAGGAAAGTTTTTCATTGTAGGTTTGGGTGCAGGGAGCCAGTTTCAGCCATTTGCTTAAAATCCAGGGCATTGGTGGTTGCTGTTAGGTAACTGGTGGAGATGATCAGGTAGTCTCTTGTTGATAGGCACCTCATATTAATAGAGAACCTGGGAGACTGTCATCTTGAGAAGAAGAATAATAAACACCAGAATGTGTATCTTAGATGTGCATACCCTGCATCTGTTAATAATGGAGATCCTTCTCTGAATTTAGTCAGTTCCCAGCACTTTGATCAAATGGCTTTGGATGCGTATTGTGAAGCCAGTGACACTGTGGTTCATGATGTCTGTTTCCCCAGGCCCGTCTGAACTGCAAGCACTGTGGCAAGCCTGTGATCGACGTACGGATCGGAATGCAGTACTTCTCTGAGTACAGCAATGTCCAGCAGTGTCCACACTGTGGAAACCTGGACTACCATTTTGTGAAGCCATTCTCCTCCTTCAAAGTTCTTGAAGCTTATTGATGAAAGCTTTGCTTTAGTAATAGCTATTTTATTGATATTATTACTTTACTACATATCTTTTATAGGGGAGCATTCTGTGACATTAATTTCTTTTCTAATTTAAAACAGAGTTTACTTTGTATATTTGTGCCACTAAAATGAGGGCTGCCCCTTGCCCTTTCTTAATTCCCAAATGTTGGTGTGTGGTTAAGACTGGAGTGCAAATGGGAAATTGGACTGATTTTGGTTGGTAGGGTTTCAGTCTCGTGCAGAATCTCTGATGCAGTACTGGGGTAGTAGGAAGGATGGGTGCCATTTAGGTGTGGGATTCTGTGGTGAAGCTAAAGGTGTGGTAGGAGTTGGGAGGAAGCTTTTTCTAATGTTAGCTCTCTTGAGAGACCCACTGTTAAATGTTTGGGCCTTGGGAAAAATAAGTGACAAATGAATGTAAGTCTAAACCTGGAGAGCCAGTACTGCATTAGGCTACCTGGACTCTGTTCTTCTGTTCAGGGTGAGGTCAGCTTACTCCCACTGATAGGTGATTTGAGAATAGTTCTGAGTGCTTTCTTTGTCAGTTTGTATAATTTAACAGTTTTCATACCGGAAATAATAGCCAAATTATCTGACACTTGAAAACTGTTGCTGTTGTAAATGTTTTAGGTGAGCTGAATATAACAGGTCTTGTGAAGTGAAATTGGAAACGATGAATACTGAATCAAGAGGGCAGAAAGCAGAACGTGGTTATTTGGATCGTGTCTCTAGAACCTACAGAAAATTTGCACATGCTGTAGGTTTGGTGGCCATCGTTTACAGATTGCATTGCTGAAGCAGTTGCTTGGTATCCAGATCTTCTGAGGCAAACCTCTTAACCTAACTGCTGTGCTCCAGAACCAGTCATGGTACACTTCTCATTGTATCTACTGCCACATTAGCCCACTTAATACTGAGTTCCCCAAATCAGAGTTGACCTAGGAAGGAAGGGGAAATTGGTTAGAATGATGAAGAACAGTTTTTATTCTTTTGAAAGTATGTTTCATTTTGGTAGCAGTAATGCAAAGAGCATATCTGAAAATAGATCATCCTAAAGATTTCCATGATGCCTCACTGTTTCTTAAAAAAAAAAAGTTGCATACAGAACACCAGGTATTCCAAAGTTCACTAGGACTTGGATACTTGAATGTGCTGAAGATATCCCTTATAGAATTAGAATTAGAGAATTGCTTCTCATGAAGGAATTTGGTAATTTCAAGTATGATACAGAAATATACATTAAAAGACTACTAAAAATAACTGTTTTATGAATAGGCAAATTTGGGGTTCATGTAAATATTTTATATCACTTGGTTTATGCCATCCTAGGGGGCTTTTCTTTTCATAATTGTCTAAACATTATTGCCAATGAGTTTTACGTTCTACAGAAGTCTTGGTGTTTAATTTGAAACAACAGCATTTAAGAACCTATGCTAAACTAAAACTTTTGTCAGTTGGTTTGTTACTTCTGGTTTTGTGTTTGATGATCTGAAAAGTTTCATAATCTGCAAGAAATGCTGAAGTTGCATAGGACAAACAATAATCATTATTGATCAGATGGTGTTTAATACAACTACGTTAGATCTATAGGATATAATATTTGCAAATTTGTCTTTGATGCACAAAGCTATAATTATGAGTTAGCTGTTTTCTGTTGTACACTCAAGTTTAAAATTTTGGTAAGTTTCTATTCAGATTCCATATTTGTCTTCATGTTTGTTCCTGATTTTTTTAGAATAAAAAATACTTGTAATGCTGTTCTTTAACCTATTGACATTTTCTAGTAAAACTATGTTATTGTTCTGAAGTCAACCTATCTTTTGCACTCAGTGAGTTCTTTAGATTGAAAAAACTAAACAAGAACCCAAAACAGTGTGGAACTGAAAGCCACATTTTATTCTTGCTCCTTAGTTTGTTTTCTGACCCCCACATGAAGAAGTTTCACTATAATTGGATAACATTTGATTTTGATGTTATATGGATGATAAAATGAGGACTATAGATGTGTGTAGTTATATACAAAGAGAAACATGAGCCACATACTCTAATACTTATCATTTGCTATATCATTGATTGATTTGAATTTTGTCCGAAAAGGAGAAGTTGGCTTATTTAAAGTGTAAAATAAAATTGACTGTACAATACTTGCTTTATAGGTAAATATTACTTTGGAAATCTGCTGACCTTAATGTTTTCACCAAACTTTGCCAGAACGCATTGGTTAGAATTGAAATGTTTCAAGAAAGATCACCACCGTTTTTGTTGTAGTTGAATATTAAAGGGCTTCAGTTGTTTGAGGTTTCTGTCCTGCCTGGTTCTGCAGTTATTCATTCCCAAAGAATCACACAGAGGTCTACATCAATTATAAACTTATTGGCCCAGAATCTCAGGCTCTACTTATTAACTAATTCTTTTTTTTTTTTTTTTTTGGATTTTCCGAGACATGGTTTCTCCGTAGCTTTTTTGGTTCCTGTCCTGGCACTAGCTCTTGTAGACCAGGCTGGCCTCGAACTCACAGAAATCCACCTGCCTCTGCCTCCTGAGTGCTGGGATTAAAGGCGTGCACCACCACCGCCTGGCTTAACTAATTCTTATAACTAATATTAGCCTATAATTCTTGTCTGTGTGGGCCACGTGCCTTGGTACCTTTTTTTGCGAGGCAGTCACATCTTGCTTTCTCTGCAGCTGGGTCATGACTGGAGACTGAGCATCCCTCTTCCCAGAATTCTCCTGTTCTCATTGTCCCACCTCTGTTTCCTGCCTGGTCGCCCTGCCTATACTCCATGCCTGGCTACTGGCCAATCAGCATTTTATTATAAATAATAAAGTGACAGGATAAGTGACCATTGTCCCACAGCATTCATTCATCCAGGAGATCTAACTTCTGTTTTTCTCATGAGTAGTATCCAGTAATTTGTAGTTTTGAGGTTGACTAATAATCTAAAGTGATTTTTATCCAATTTAACACTTTGAGTCATTTATTTTTAAACAGTTCTATACTTTGAGCAAGTAAAACTTGTCTGCTTCCATTTTGAGAGAAGCTAATTTCTGATCATTTTCTCTTCAGGCCTTCTCAACTCTCCTTTCTCATCTGATCACCCAGTCACATGGAAAACACTTGGTAACAGTGGTCTTATACCTTTAAAGGTAGACTTTATTCCATGAAATGGAGGGATGAGTGAATTGTTTTCTAGTGTACAAAGGACTTTTTCCAGCATTCTTTAATTTCCAATTTTTGTAAAAAGGGGTTCATTTTTCTAAGTAAAGGAAATTTTCATACCTTTTTGGGAAAAATTAACTTATGACAGAAGAGTATTATATGTTTAAATGCTAAAACTTAACATTGGTTCATAACTTGCTAGACTGCCTTCCTGAGTATTTCACATTGTCTTACAGTACCAGTGCTAACTGTGCAGTCTGCACTGTGCCTGTTTTCTAACTTGTTTTATTTTCTTTTTAATCTCTTGAAGCACTTATTGAGTAGTTTCAGTTGGAGGATCAGGGAAGAGGTGAGGAGAAAGCACTTTTGTTTAGGGTGTGATTCCCATAGCAGAATGCTGCCTAGCTCAGTTCATCGTCATACTTTGTTGACTTTATTATTTTTCCAGGTAATGGAAAGACAATATAATGAATGGACACCGTGAAAACCAGCTCAAAAATATGTTGTCTATAAAGATTTTTTTGTCAAAATGTTTGGATTGCACTTTTGTTGATGGAAGCCAGTGTAAATACTTAAAGAATGTTGGTAAAATTGAAGCATTTGGGTTATGGAATTGTGTGGTGTTAGAGGGTTTCTGTATGTGAAAGGTATGTATTAAGAATAATAAAATTTTAGAAATGTTGAACTTTAATGTGTTACTAGATTTTGTTGGAATTTTTTGAAAAATGGGGTTTTTGATAAGAAAAGATAGTAGAGAAGTAGGGATAGTCTCAAGATTAGAAAAAATATATATCCAGAAAGCCATTCCAAAGTTACTACTGCAACTAATAAAAACTATATATTCTGGGCTAGTGAGATGGCTCAGCAGATAAATGTAGGAGGGGGGCCCGCTTGTTAGTCCCAGCCACCTGGCTAGCTTAACCCCGAAATAACCACAGAAATGTATTCATTAAAACATTGCTTGGCCCATTAGCTCTATCTTCTTACTGGCTAACTCTTATATTTAACCAATTTCTATTAATCTGTATATTGCCATGTTGTAGTGGCTTACTGGCAAAGATTAGGCATATCGGACTCTGGTGGCTCCATGGTGTCTCCCTCTTCTTTCTCCCAGCATTCAGTTCTGTCTTCCCTGCTTACCCAAGTTCTGCCCTATCAACAGGCCAAGGCAGTTTCTTTATTCATTAATGATAATGACAGCACACAAAGACTCCCACATCAAGTAAAGGTACCCACTACCAAATTTAATAACTTGAGTTTTATCCCCAGAACCCACATGGTAGAAGGAGAGATAAACTCCAAAAAGTTGTCCTCTTACCAGAACATGTATGTTGTTGTGCATGCACACATGTGATAGATAAATGTAAAAAAGTGGGGGGGAGGAACCACAATTACAAATTCTTCACCGCTTACAAGTGTATCTCACATGTAAATTTCCTTTGCAACACAATAATAGCAAATCAGCCTTCCCTTTGTTTCATGTGGGTAGTATAAAATTATTGTTATGTTTATAAAGGATTTTGTGGTATAGAGAGTGTTAAAAAATTGAAAGAGTATGGTTTTGATGCACTCTAGACCCATAGATATTGTCTTAGTGTTCTGTTGCTGTGAAAAGGAATCATGACCAAGGCAACTTTTATAAAGGAAAGTATTTAACTGGGGCTGGTTTACAGCTTCAGAGATTTAGTCCATTATCATCATGGGAGGGGGGGGCATAACTGCAGGCAGGCAGGCAGGCAGGCAGGCACTAGAGCTGTAGCTGAGAGCTTTACATCCTGATCTGCCTGCAGGCAGGGAGAAAGAAAGAGCTGAGACTGGGCCTGACATGGACTTTGGAAACTTCAGAGTCCACCCCTAGTAACACTGTTGTTCCTCCAACAGGGCCACACTTCTAATCCTTCTGTTTCTTCAGCATGATTTGGTGAGATAAACCCAACAGTCTCAGAAAGAATGTGTAACAGCCAGTAATACAAGAGGACAGAATCCTTATGCTCTGCAAAAGATGCTGTTGATGGCTTTGAATAGCTTCCCTGCACTTCCCCTTTGAGCTGTTATAGGTTTCAGGTGCTGTTTTTCTACTGCGTGTAACTACTGTCAGCAAAGTACCATTGCAATGTGGGAAGGTGGCAGTTGAGATTAGTGGTAGAAAACTCTTTCTTGCCCTCAGTGGTTTCCAGTTTAAATCTTGCCTGCTGTTTTGATTTAAATTTGACAAATTCTACAAGTAACTAGATTGCTCGTTATATGGGTGGTTTAATAAATTTTGGAAGGAAAAGGAACTTACCTTAAACATTCGTTCTTTTCCTGTTCTCTCAGCTTTTCACACTGGGGGTAGGGGATGCTCATGAATGTGAAATGTGCATAAAGATAGTACTATATAGATGTAATATTTGAAATTATTTTAATGTATACTTGTGCTAATTTTATAGACTTGACCTGGTTTTGCCAAGCCATGAGTATAACAAAAAAGAAAAAAAATAAAGGACTTTGATTCATGGAGTTCAGTAGAAAACTGGTCACACTTAACAACTGTTAATGGAATTAGCGTTTATGGCCCCATTTCTTTATGAGTATCATGTTAAGTGTTGTGATAATACTGGCTTAAAATGTTGAAAATACTTTATAATACTGTAAAATAAAGTTTATAACTATCTAGTTATATTTGTAAGCCCAATTACTACTGATGTGGAAAAGTTAGTAACTGTAGAAATGATAGAATTTAGAGATGTGTGAGTTTATAACAAGGGCTATGTTTTTCATTTTACTCATGTGGTTATTGATTATTTTTTTTTTTTTTGGAATTTTAGACAAATATTTTTCTTGCAATGCCACTTAACATCTTCTGCATCAGCATTATTGCTAAGACATCCATGTAATTCAGTTTTAAGTAATGACTAAATCATTTGGCTATTATACTTATTTTTAAAATTGTTCAGAACAGGCAAGACATGTATAAATCAGAAGTCCATGTATATAACTTTACTACAAAAATGATTGCATCTTCTAATTCCTGTTTCCATTCTAGCTGCTTGTAATCCACAGCACTATCCTACTCCAATAGATACAAATAACAGCAGATATTGTATTTTATGTTTGCCCAAATAATTAATAAATACCTAGAAAAGAAAGTATTTTC